>NC_132908.1:74261550-74597800 GCF_047675955.1 Chlorocebus sabaeus
TCCCAGCCCAACACAGACAGACAGCTGCTCGATCCTCCATCACTATTCCAGGAATACACCTATCAATCACTTGCTGCAGGTCGCAGGAGAGAATTTATTCTCTGTATGCCACTTTATACTTTCTTTTTTAAGATGAGCCTCATTCTGTTGTCCAGGCTGGAGTGCAGTGGCTTGATCTCAGCTCACTGCAACCTCTGCCTCCCAGGTTCAAGCAATTCTCCTGCTTCAGCCTCCTGAGTGGCTGAGATCACAGGCACCTGTTACCACACCCAACAAATTTTTGCATTTTTAGTAGAGATGGGGTTTTACCATGTTGACCATGCTGGTCACGAACTCCTGGCCTCAAATTAGAGGTCCACCTCGGCCTTCCAAAGTGCTGGGATTACAGGCATAAGCCACCGCACCTAGCCCACTTTATACTTTTCAAAGTATTGTCCCATCCAACATCTTATTTTATCATCACAATAATCATGGGCCAGGGACAAGTTGGGCAGGTACTGTAGTATTCACAATGTACACAATGACTCAGAGACATGAACTAACTTGACCATCTCACTCCAGCACTAGGATTAGCACTCCAGTGGCTCCCCATGAATAAAACAAGGCAGCTATTTGGGTTAAAGAATCAGCAAAAATACCAGAAGGTTTTGTGTCTCATCTGAATCAATAGCTAAGGATTTCTGTTTCCAGGTAACATGGAAGAAACACACTCCACTCTGCCTCTCCCATTGAGTAGAGCAATAAAACACGGACACAACACACGTAGCAGCTATTTGAGGACTCTGCGAAGGAAATGGCAGCACACAGACTGGAGGAGAAGACCAGAATTTGAAACGCTCCTGAACCACAGGTGGGTTTTTCAGTCTTCTTCCCTCTAGTATACCTTGGCCTGAACTTAAACACCAGAGCTGGTCGTGGGCAACAGTGCAGAGACAGATTAGAAAACTGCAGGAGAAGCCATGAGGATCTGAGAGTGGAGCTCTTACCTCCAAAAAAAAACTATAGAAATCCCCATCTGGTTTTCTTTTTCTTTTTTTTTTTTTTTTTGAGATGGAGTCTTGCTCTGTTACCCAGACTGGAGTACAGTGGCGCGATCTTGGCTCACTGCAAGCTCTGCCTCCTGGGTTCATGCCATTCTGCCTCAGCATCCCGAGTAGCTGGGACTACAGGCGCCCGCCACCATGCCTGACTAATTTTTTGTATTTTTAGTAGAGACGGGGTTTCACTGTGTTAGCCAGGATGGTCTCGATCTCCTGACCTTGTGATCCACCCGCCTCGGCCTCCCAAAGTGCTAGGATTACAGGCGTGAGCCACTGTGGCCAGCCGGTTTTCTCTTTATCTATTTTTTAGTTGGCATATAAAAAGCTGTACATTTCAGTGTATACATCTTAATGAGTTTGGGGAAAGTATACACCCATGAACCATCACCACCATCAAGACCATCAACATATTTATGACCTCCTCAAATTTTCTACTCTCCTTTGTTATTATTACGAAGATTGTTTTTTCATAAAAATCAATTAATTTTGTGAGGCTGGTAGAAGAGCTCCAATAACAGGCACTCACAGAAGCCAAAATTCTGGGGGAGAGAAATTTCTGTTTTCTGGACTTGTGATCCCAAGAGGGTGAGGGAAAACCCTCCATTTTTCTCTCTGTCTTCCCACCACTGGCAACCAACCCACCAGCGTGGGATAACCCATTTCTAGTTTTGTAATCAGAAAGCCAAAAGGAGGAAGTTTGAGAAAACATGAAATATTAAAGGTTTGAAATAAAGTAGAACTCAAGAAAACAAACCCCTAAATGTGTTTATGAACATTTGGGTTCATTCTCTTACAGGGCATGCACAGATCTGATCCTACTCAGCCTACCAGATACTCTTCAATGAACAAACTACCTTCCAGGATCCAGACTGGCCACTAGGTGGAGCACATGCAGGGCAGATCCAAATAGCACTGAAAAACCTCTGAAACCTGGACAAATGTTGGAATCATAACCCACAGAATGTCGGGTAGAACTTGGGACCTGGCCTCAGACAGCCCAACTGACTGCTAAAAGAAAAACATCAACATTCTTCACAGGATTTTAGAAAGCCCCAGAATCTATTATCACTACATTTAAAATGTTTGGGATACAATCTAAAATTACTCCAGCAAATGAAAAATTAGGAAAGGCTAAACTCAAATGGTAAGAGATAATCAATGGACATCAACACAGGTATAATAATAAATGTTGAAATTATCTGACAAAGCCTTTAAAATCTAGTATAAAGTTGCTTGAGCAAGCAACTCTAAATGCTTTGAAACCAAAGGAAAGAGAGTCTCAGCAAAGACACAGAAGATATACAGAAGAATCAAATCAATATCTTAGAACTGAAAAGCGCAACTGCGATTTAAAAAAAAAAAACCCTCACTGAATAGGCTTAATCAAATGAAGATAACAGAAGAGTCAGTGAACTTGAAGATAGAGAAAAGAACTTACCCAATCTAAAAAGAAAGAAAAACATTGAAAACATATAATAGAGCCTTCATGGATCTATGTGATAATAAATGTTTTAACATTCATGTGACTGAAATCCCAGAAATAGAAAGAATACAGTACTGAAAAAATATTTGAAGATTACAAGTTGAAAACGTCCCAAATTTGGTGTAAGACACAAACCTACAGATTCAAAAAGTTGAGTAATTCCCAAACAGGATAAACCAAAACAAATCCACACCAAGATACATCTTACTCAGTTAAAAACTAGGGAAAAAGAATAAAGTCATTATCTATAGACACACAGCAATGGAAATTACTGCAGATTTCTCACTAGAAACTGATAGTTACGGGAGGCAGCTCAATGCCTAGGCAGAAAGGGGCAAGTCCCCATTGAAACCCCACCTCCAAGGCAAAGACAATTTAAAGCCTGAAAGCCAAGTTACAGGTTAAATCCTCGGACCAAATTGAGAACTTGTCTTCCCATTTGGCGTACTTTCCTCTGGTTGATTCCCACTCTTTACCTATTTTACATTTTCCTACCCTTTCCTAATTGGTTTTCTACACTGTTGTGCCCACCTTTGAGTGGTGTCCTCATCTTTTTTGCATACAAACCAATCAGCATGCACTCCCCATTCTGAGTCCATAAAAAGCCCCTGACCCAGCACTTTGGCAGGCCAAGGTGGGTGGATCACTTGAGGTCAGGAGTTCAAGACCAGCCTGGCCAACATGGCAAAACCCCATCTCTACTAAAAATACAAAAATATTAATTGGGTGTGGTGGTACCTACCTGTAGTCCCAGCTGCTCCAGAGATTGAGGCAGGAGAATTGCTTAAACCTGGGAGGCAGAGGTTGCGATGAGCCAAGATTGCACCACTGTACTCCAGCCTGGGTGACAGAGCAAGACTGTCAAAAATAAATAAATAAGTCTCTGACCCAGAAACACAGAGAGGGAGGAATTACTTGACTGCAGGGGTGGGGAACAACTGCCCCCTCACACCCCAAACTCCTCTCTCTGATGAGAGCCGTTTCATTGCTCAATAAAAGCCTCCACTCTCATCACCCTTCAGTCATCAGCATGACCTCATTCTTCTTGGACTCTGGACAAGAGCTTGGGACCCACTGAGCACAGGTACTCTGAAAGGCTGCAGCACTGGCCCTTTGGCCTCGCTGGTGGAGGGCAGTACCCCATATAACAGGGCAAGGGACCGACTGAGCTGCTAACACACTGCTGTCCATCAGGCTGTGGACAGTGGAACTAAAAAAGCTAATTAGCACACTAACGCCACTGCTTTGGGGTCACCGGCACCTGTGCCTGGGCACCACCATGTTCCCTTGGAGGTAACACATCTGGTCTGGCCATGGGCCGACAAGGAGGTTGCTCCTGTGTTGGCACTCAGAGTGGCTGGCTGAATCCTGTACTCATGCGCTCATGTGCTCCCTCCTGCAAGGGACTGGGCGTGGTGGGTCGAGTTGATGGGATGTCCCTGCTGAGTCCAACAAAGGGGCTGAGAAAAATCCTGTTTCAAAACTATGGGCCCAGAGGGGAGTTACACACAATTTTTAAAGTGTTGAAATGAAAGAACTGTCAACACAAACTCTACATCCAGAAAAAAAATCCTTCAGAAATAAAGTTGAAATAAGGACATTCTCAGATGAAGAAAAACTAAGAAAAAAATCGTTTACAACAGATCTGCCCTAACCAAATTGCTAAAGCGAGCTCCTCAAAAGGAAAGAAAATGATACTAGATAGAAATTTAAAACATCAGTAATAAATAGCAAATGAAAGAGTGAATATAATAGACCATCCTTCACTTGAGAAAAAAGATGGAAAGCAAAAATTAAACACTGTTTAGTGGGGTTTTCAATACACGTAGATGTACTAGATGAAAAATTACAACCTAAAGGGAAGTAAAGAGATGCTTATAGTGGTGTTGATATTCCACTGGAAATGGTAAAATGTTGAATTTCAGTAGACACTAAAAAGCTAAAAATGTAATTATAATCCCCAGAGCAACTACGTAAAAACGAGACAAAAATATATGGTTAAAAAAACAGTAGTTTTTTTTTAATGTTTAAATAACCCAAAAGTAAGCAGCAGAAAAGGAAATAGAGGATGGAAACAAGAGGGGCATGGCCCCTGCTTTCATGACAATTTTAAAAAGCAGATCAGCATTTAGATTTTAGGATAAAACTCCTAAAGGAAAATATAAAGCAGAGCAAGCACTGTTGTCATGGCCTGGCAGAGTCTTCCCGCCTGCTGCACAAATAAAGAACACAGCATTGCAGTAAAGAGTTTAATTGACACAAGGCCAACCATGCCATGTGGGAGATGGAGTTATTACTCAAATCAATCTCATCTAAGGCTCACAGCTTAGGGGTTTTTCAAAGCAGTTTGTAGGAAGGGGTGGGGGTGGTCAGGTAATGAGTACTTGCTGATGATCAGTTAGGGTAAAAATAAAATCAGTGGGTTGAAGCTGTCTCCCTCAGGGAGTTGCTGCTGAGTGGGGCCACAAGAGGAACAGGGAAGGGTAGTTGGGTCCACTTAGAGCCATGGGTATCAGACATGCAAAAAACACCTGAAAAGAGATCTTAAAAGGCCAGTCATGTGTTTCACAATAGTGACATTATCGGCAGGACCTCCAGCATAATGGCTGGCAATTGTTTATGTCTACACCTTAGCAGAATTCAGGTTCCTGTCCTCCCTCTAGCCTGGTGGCATTTTATTAGCTTTACAAAGGTGCTTGTATTTGGCGGGAAACCTCTTATCATTTAAACTATAACCTAAATGTCTTCCAAAGTTAGCTTCATCTAAGCCCAGGAATAATTAAGACAGCTTGAAAGATAAAGGCAAGAGGGGTGTGAGTTAGATCAGATCTCTTTAACCATCATAATTTTCTCACTGATATAATTTTTGCAAAGGCAGTTTCACTGTGACATACACTAATACTGCTGGCCCACAGTGGTCAGGAATGCCTCGAGAAGGAGATGAGCTTTCAATTGAGACAAAAAGCAAGTCCAGGGAAGGACCTCTCAAGAAGATGGAAAAGCATGAGCAAAATCCCTACAACAGGAAGCGACTTGGAAGAACCGAAAGATCATTGCAGCTGGCGTAGTGAGCAAAGAGCATGCTAGGAAGGCAAAAGAGAGGAGGAAAAAGACTGCATAAGCCCTTGCAGACCATAGTTACAAGTCTGGAATTTGTTCTTAGTGCAGTGAGAAGCTGCTGAAGTTTTGCATTTGAAAAGAGTTACCCAGAAGAACCCTACCTAACCTCCACCCCAAGTGGGAGATTCCTACGCAGAGCATGTAAGTTGCTCCCTCAGAATTTGGCTGAGAATTACATAGCAGAACAAACAAGGAGGTCCCAGGCAAAAGCCAGCTTTCTCGTTTCTTTGACAACTGAATGGTTGGTTTCCCTGGGCAGAAATGTGTATAAATCTGGATTACATCTAACAGTCAGATTCCTTATCTAAAAGACGACAGCCAGTTTGATCTTTGGCCTAAGGGGAGAATTGAAAGGTGTTTATGTTTTAGAAATAATCAGAGTCAGACATCTCAAAATTAAAATTCTTTGTCAGCCTGTCAATATTTATGAATGTGTAAAATTTCCGACAGCCCCATTCCACAATTTCCATGCATTGAAGGTTGAGAGATGTTTGACCTTGAAGATAGCATCTCTTAGCCAGCATATTTCTCATTTTACAAAGTTTATTTAAAACTCTGACCCATCTTCTAGTTACCTATGTTCATCTTTCTCCTTGAAATCAACCAGAGTGAGATTTTCTTACAACAGACCTTGCAGGATTGAAAAAGTAAGCTACAGCCTCCCCTCACTACCCCAATAAACATGAATTAGTAAACCATGAATACTATATGCTACAGCCAAACTAGTTTGGAACGAAGATTTGATTTCAGAACAAAAGGTTTTATGCATAGCTTCAACATTAACTTATTATGTGAACTTGGTCAAGTATTTTATTTACCTTCAGTGGCTTCTATTTTATCATCTACAGAATAAAGAGATATTTTAAATAATTTTGGGAAACACTAACACCACAAACAAGATTGATCAGAGGTTTACCATAAGCCAGGTTCTTTTGCAGAAGTCCTCTGTGTTCTGTTTGCTTTGATCCTCACAACCACCCTATGATGTAGCATGGCATAGATGCCAGCTTTCCTGTTCTCCCTGAGATGTATGGTAAAATGAGGCCCAGAATCCCTTTCCATGAAGGGCTTGTTGGCTCAGTTACTGGTAGTACAGTCAGCATAAGGCATCTGGCTGTCAGTCTCTTCAGAGGTCACCTCCACAGCCAAAAGCAGCCTCACCCAAGGTCATGCCCCTTCCCAGGAAACCTGTACCTAATGGCTGATCAATGTAAGAACATAAAAGCCTGGCCTTCTTAGCTCCAGAGCAGCTTTAGGGGCCCGTTGATGCTGACATGGGCCCTGCATCATAGTTTTTCTCCCTCTGCCATCCCCTGCATCAGTACTGATTCAATAAAGATCACTACCAGCTGAAAATTAAAAAGTCATTGTATGTATGTACATATGTACGTGTGTATGCATGTTCAAGCTGAATCTAAGACAAGGATTTAGAGGCATGTGATTAACTGAGGGAGCACCCTTTGAAACAAACCTGCAAGAAAGATGAAGCAAGATAGGGAAGGGCAAAGTGTTGAACACGGATACAATCTCTGGTAAAGTCTAGCCTTGGCCTAACTCATCAGAGCAAACCTCTATTGCAAAATGTAACTGAGACAGTGAGAGATCTGACCTAACCAATTCCATCTGTATTCTAACTTCCAAGCTGTCCTTGTTCACTCGTGGGCATAGGCTGAACTAACTTTGTGAGGAACTTAGTTTATAGTTTGTTTTTTGAGATGGAGTCTCACTCTGTCATCCAGGCTTGAGTGCTGTGGTACAGTCTTGGTTTTCTCTGCACAAAGGAGCACATTCAAGAAGACCAAATGTCCAGTTCTCCTGAAGGTCCCAATTTGTGTCACTGTCATCCTTTTTCATTGGGATTACCAGAGAAACACTGGCTCCTATCAAGTTCTGTATGCTCCATGAAAGCAGGAATTTTGTTCCATCCACAGGAGATTTTCCTAGAGCCTAAGCAAAATACATTAGAGGTGATGGGATAAATATATGCTGATAAACGTGGTGGATTGAATGGTGTCCCCTACCCCCAAAGATATATTCATTTCCTGACCCCTGGAACTAGTGAATATATGACCTTATGAGAAAAAGGTCTTTTCAGGTATCATTAAGGATCTCTCAATAAGATTGGCCTGGATTTAGGGTGGTGTTTAAATTCAGTCACAGGCATCCTTACAAGAAAAAGGCAGAGAAATATTTATGACACACAAAGGAAGAAAGGTGGCATGAAGACAGAGACAGAGATCGGAGTGGTGAGTCTACAAGCCAAGGAACAGGGAGAAGAGCCTGCAGTCACCAGAAGCCAGGACAGAAGCATGAGACGATTCTCCCTTGGGGTTTGCAGAGGCGCAAACCCTGGCAACACCTTGATTTTGGGCCTCTGGCCTCCAGAACTGTTAGTTTTAAGCCACTGAGTTTGTGGTACTTTGTTTTGGCTGCCCTAAGAAATCAATATAGAGAATGAATGAATTAGCAAATAAATCTGAATGTTAGGGAATGAGTAAGAAGAACCCAAGTTGAGAAAGGACGAGTAGAGAGGAGTTTTTTGAAAAGAAGTTTTGGGATCTGTCTGCACAACTCAACTCAAATAGAATCTCTGCTCCCGGGTTGGATCCTGAGCCTGGGATTAACAAGGAGAGGATGGCAGTTCTACGACAAAGGCAAGCATTGCGCTGCTTTCAAGTATCCAGGCTGTAAGGAGCCCAGGATGAGGTTTTGGTGAGTATGTGAGAGAGAGATGGGCATAAAATGGAACAGCTGACTTGGGCTTCTGTGCCTCAGGTCTGGAAGACACTCTGGTTGGGCCGTCTTCTTGGAATATGATGGGGGAATCCATATCCAGGTAGAGAACTCTAAGAAACTCCAATCTAGACGTGGGAATCTCTTGACTCTTCAGAAGGGATTCATGAATGGAATATAATTTTGCCTAAATTTGAGTAACAATATTCACATGGAGGTGAAAACACTACAGGATAAGGAAAGGGGAGGAAAAGGTAAGACATGAATACTTGTATCTCAGTTTGTTAAAAAATGAGGACACCCGAAGAGCCCTGGAGAGCGTCGGGGACCTGCATCATGGCCCTTTGCCCTGTACTCTGCACCACTTCTTTTCCCAGGACCTCATCAGCTGAGGTTATGGGGTAAAAAATACGCTGGAAAGGACAAGAATCAGTGAGCTAACATTCATGGACAACCTCAAACACTCGCTTAAGAGATAAATGCACACACATGGGCATACAGACACACCCTACCACAGTGGGACTGAAGGAACAACTTTATGGAGACACATTCACGAGCGTTGCAGTTTTGATCTGAAATTCTTGATACTTTCTGAGGTTCATAGCATTTCTGGGAAGAACCTCTGCAGCTCTGCAATGTCTTTTACCGCTTTCCAGTCCTGAAAAAGGTCTTGGAATTCTCTGACTCCAGTTACCTTTCCCAAAGGAAATACTAAAAGAGATAAAGTAATAAAAAATGATTACGTATTTCCAAATCTTCAGTGATAAGGCGGCCCAAAGGTGATAATACGACCATAGCTTTTCTCTCTGAAAATGGCATTTCTAGATGTAGTGCCTTTCCTACCTGCCCTGTGTGAAATAGCAAGCTAATCATACTTCACCCAGATTTAGTTTTCTCTCTGTGTTCATTAACTACCTAATATTATGTGTATTTGTTTATGGTCTGTCTCCCGACAAAATATAAGCTCTACAAAGGCAAGCACCTTATCTATCTTGTTCACTGTCATATCCTCTTAAATAGTACCTGGTATGTAGTAGGTATTCATTAAATATCTGTTTAATGAAGAAGTTAACATTAATTCCAGTTAACTAGATGACATTGATGTACAGTCATCCCTCGGTATCCTAGGAGGATTGGTTCCAGGATGCCCTCCTCAGTTACCAAAATCAGCAGATGCTCAAGTCCCTAATATAAAATGGTACAGTACTATCATATAAACTATGCTCATCCTCCTTTATTTATTTATTTATTTAGAGACAGTCTCACTCTATTGCTCAGGCTGGAGTGCAGTGGCCCAATCTCAGCTCACTGCAACCTCTGCCTCCTGGGCTCAAGCAATTCTCCTGCCTCAGCATTCCAAGTAGCAGGGATTACAGGCGCCCGCCAACACGCCTGGTTAATTTTTGTATTTTCAGTTAAGACAGGGTTTTGCCATGTTGGCCAGGCTGGTCTCGAACTCCTGGCCTCAAATGATCCATCTGTCTTGGCCTCCCAGAGGGCTGGGATTACAGGAATGAGCCCTGTACCCAGCTCACCAATAGTCTTTAAATCATCTCTAGATTACTTATAATACCTAACACAATGTAAATGGTATGTAAATAGTTGTTATGCTGTATTATTTTATTTGTATTATTTTTTATTGTTGTACTGTTATTTTTTTATTGGGTTTTGTCCCCAAGTATGTTTGATCAATGTTGGCTGAATCCACGGATGCAGAACCTACAGGTACAGAGGGCCGACTTTATTTGCTTTGTGAAACTGTACTTTGTAAACGTGAGAAGTTACCGTCTGCAAGATTGCAACGTACATAAATAATGGTAGTGCTCAGGAAAACTACAAGGGCATGTGGAGTTATAAACAAAGGACTACTGAGAAAGCACAGATAAAAAAAAAAAGAACGCTTTATGAATCTGAGCACTACCCATTAACAGAGGAGACTCAGACAAAAATCTCCAGCACACAGTAGGCTTGCAGTGGCATGGGCCCCGTTTGAAATGCCCGTCATCTGAGAAGCAGACTTCCTGACACCATGACCTTGGATTCGGAATT
Source organism: Chlorocebus sabaeus (assembly GCF_047675955.1). Classification (NCBI taxonomy): domain Eukaryota; kingdom Metazoa; phylum Chordata; class Mammalia; order Primates; family Cercopithecidae; genus Chlorocebus; species Chlorocebus sabaeus. The sequence continues at coordinate 74,271,976 of NC_132908.1, forward strand.
TGTATTTTGTAGAACTCAGCTTCTTTGTCTGTAAATTAAATAACTGTCTGCCTAGATGATCACGAAGTTTCTTTTCCATAACAACATCGGGTGGGGAGAACTGTAAAAAATGGAGCAGGGTTTGGGTATCAATTCATCCCGAAGTCTGAGACATGAACAACAAAAGGACATTAAATCAATAAGAGTTATATGGCCCATAACCAAGCCGTCTGCTCTCAAGATCTGGCTACAGGAATGTTCTTCATAGAGTTAATTACAATAAAGAGAAAATGGAAAAGCAAACTGGAAACTGTTTAGAGTTTATTTTGAACTAACTCCAGACTCAAAGAAAAATTACAAAAACTTGAGTTTCCTATATCTCTCACCCAGCTTATCCTAATATTTTAATAATGTCTTTCTCTTTGGTGCTCTGAAATTTAAGTGGGTTCTGTTTAGCTGTGGGTTTTTCTTTCACCTGCTTTGTACCTGGTATCTTAACTCGGCACTGGAAAACTGTCCTCTATTATTTGATTATTTTCTCATTCCCATTGTCTCTTTTCTCTTGGAGGGACTCCTAGAAGTTGGAGATTGGGCCCAAGGATGTATAGTAATTCTCTTATCTTTCAACTGCTCTCCCGTGTTTTCTCTACACCTTTGGCTTTCCATTCTGAGAGATGTAATGTATCTCTGCTAAATGTTAAAGAACACTTCTTTCATTACCGAAATAATAGTTTTAATCTAGAGCAGGAGTTCTCAATCTTGGCCATATTGACATTTTAGGACAGGTAATTCTTTGTTTTGGGGGCCGTCCTGTGCATCGTAGGATGTACAGCAGCATCCCCGGCCTCTGCCCACTATGCCAGTCGCATCCCCAACCCCACTGGTCACAACCAAAAATGTCTTCTAGACATTGTTAAATGTCCACTTGGGAACACAGTTGCCTCCAGTTTAGAACCGTTAATTAAAAGAACTCTTTATTTTTGAGTTCTTCTCTTTCATTGCAGCTTGTCCTTTTTAAAAAATGGCCGGAATCACTAATACAATTAAGACTTTGTTAAAATCCTCTTTCATTCCTTAATTTTTGTCTTCCAGAGTCAATGTTCTGTTTGTTCATCTTGGTCCTCCTTTAGAATTGATTTCCCTCACATGTCTGGTGGTCTGGACTGCCTGTATATATTCATAAATACAGGTTTTAACATTTAATATAGGTCACTGAGGTGAACTTCTGTCTCCTTTGAGTGGGCTCCATGCCCCCAACAAACTTCCTCCTGGAATAAAGGGATAGACCAGGAACTGAGTTTCTAGTTGGGGCTTATGAACAAGCAGGCTTCACTTTAGGGTGGACGAGTCCAGAGCAAGTGATCAGACTGACTGCTCCCCTCCCCAAATGTCTGATTATAGTGTGCTTCACCATGGGCTCATGGTACCTCATACCGTATCACACCCCCACAAAAAAAAGTCCTAGAGAGGTCTCCCAATACTCACCCTGATTCCCACATCTCCTCCAACCCTCACCCTTTGTAATCTTCCGAACCAAAGCCAGATACGTTCTGAGACTCTGGGAAAGTGTAATTCTCAAATTTAATCTTGTCATTGGTGTGCCCTCGGTGTGTTCCCGGCCCCTTCCCCCAAATGTCCTTCAATAGGTGATTGATTAAACAAAACATTTTACATTTATGCCCAAGGAATACTACATAGCAATAAAAAAAAGAGCAAATATTGATGTGCTCAACAACCTGGATGGATCTCAAGGGAAATGTGTTGACTGAAAAAAGCTAATGGCAAAAGTTTACACCCTGGATGATTCCACCGATGTAACATTCTTGAAATGACAAAATCATAGGTGAAAAACAGATTAGTGGTTGCCAGGATTTAGGGATGAGAGGTGACATAGGGTGTGTGTGACTGTAATGGGTAGCACAAAGGAGATCTTCATGGTGATGAAATATTAATAGTCCTGTGTCTTGACTGTGGTGGTGGTTACACAAATATACACAATAGTCCTGTGTCTCAATTGTGGTGGTGATTACACGAATATACACATGTACATGTAATAAAACTAAATGTCTACACACACATGCCTGAGTGCACGTAAGTCTGGTAAAACTGATGGCTGAAGTTCTGTGATGGTACCAATGTCAATTTCTTGCCTTTGATATTGTAGTAGAGTGATACAAGATGTGACCATTGAAGAATGCTGGATGAAAGGTGACGCCTTTCATGGAACCTCTATGGAATCTCCCTGTATATTTTTTGGGTAATTTCCTATGACTCAGTAATTATTTCAAAATAAAAATGTTTTAAGAAGTGAGTTCACCGTGACTCCACCATCATTCTCACCTCCAGATATTCATGACCTCCACTGGCCCACTAGAAGTTCCCTCTTGCATTCTTAGACAAGTAAGTTTTCATTTCCTCTATAGCATTTCAGTGGGATTTTTGGAGGTAGACGAAGCAAATTCTTACATTCATGTGTGTATACTCAGCAGTCAATGCATATATATATATATAAATATATATATATATATTTTTGAGATGGAGTCTCACTCTGTCACTCAGGCTGGAGTACAGTGGTACGATCTTGGCTCACTGCAACCTCTGCCTCCCGGGTTCAAGCAACTCTCCTCCCTCAACCTCCCAAGTAGGTGCGATTACAGGCGCCCACTACCACACCTGGCTAATTTTTGTGTTTTTAGTAGAGATGGAATTTCACCATGTTGGCCGGGCTGGTCTTGAACTCCTGACCTCAAGTGATACACCTGCTTCGGCCTCCCAAAATGCAGGATTACAAGCATGAGCCACCACACCCGGCCCATACCTTTCTTTTGAATTAAGAGAAACATGAGGTCTTAAATCACACTTTCAATTAAAAGCCCAACTTACAAAGAACAAGATTTTTTTAAAGTAATCTACATTTAGGGATATGTTATTCAAATATTATATATTCCCTTATGAATTCTAAACACCATCCTTGAAATACAGTAGGAAGCATTAAACATGTATAGCTTTCATGTATGTCAGTCCCACCTCAAAAAAGCAGTTAAAGATAATACCACCATTGAGTGAACATACACACACATATGAAGAGGGTATCATATCAGAAGTCTACATAGTAGGATCATGCTGACTAATCATATCGCAAAATTTTCCCACATTACTAAGCATATCAGCAAAAGTCAGATATGGGCCCTTGACTTTTCCTGATAATCTTCTGCAGGAGCATTCACATTGGAATAGTTGCTGCATGTGCTGTGGACGTCTTTCAAAGGAATTTTCCCATAGATTACTCAATATCTCCTCTAGGGTATCACTTCATAAATTTCCTTTAGAGCAGTGGTTCTCAAATCATAGTCCATAGACCAGCAGCATCAGTATCACCAGGGAATGTGCCAGAAATACAAATTTCCAGGCTACAATGATTCAGACACTCTATGGATAGGATCTAGAAATCTGTTTTAATAGGTCCTCTAGGAGACTACGAGGCAAACTACAGTTTGAAAACTACAACCTCAAGACACAGTCATGGGTTCTCTATTTTGGAAGTGGCTATAATAGAAAAACATTTTTTGATGACTTAAAATACAAGAAAAGGACGTGGTGGCTTATGCCTGTAATCCCAGCACTTTGGGAGGCTGAGGAGGGTGGATCAAGACCGGTCTGGGCACCATGACAAAACCATGTCTCTAGAAAAAAAAAAAAAACACAAAAATTAGCTAGGCGTGGTGGCATGCGTCTGTAGTCACAGTTACTCAGCAGGCTGATGTGAGAGGCTTGAGCCCAAGAAGTAGAGGCTGTAGTGAGCCAAGATCTTGCCACTGCACTCCAGCCTGGGTGACAGAGTGAGACCCTGTCTCAATTAAAAAGAAGAAGAAAAAATATGTAGTGATAGGGGAAAACCCCTGATAAAATTATTTTTATTCTAATGTTCTGCTACTGGGAGCTTTGTATATTTTAAATTGTTTTTTGGGTCAGGGGAGGTAGGATGCTCAGAGCCAAATTGGAAGCTCAGTCGCACTAAATATATTAACCCAGAGAGTTAGCATATGGATTTCCTCCTCCTTTCCTTGCTCCCATTTCTTATTTTTATTTTATTGGATTTTGTTCCTTTGGGAAAAATATAAAGTTATAAATATAGTCAATAAATTTTAAAACTGCTTAACAGTGGCAATGTGCTTTTGTACGCTGCCTCATGTTCTGAGTATGAAATACAGATCATGACGACCGTGCAGATGTTACCAGATATTAAATTGTTTTGAAAATAGATTACAGAGCATGAAAATCCAAATATTGCCTAGAGAAAATATTTTCATGTGTAATTCCCAGGGATATTCTTACAAAATAGAATTGTTATTGCCTTTTTGTTTAAATGTAAGAGGCAGGATTTGGGCTTAGATTTATTATATTAGTATATTAACCACCACTATTGTTCTTTTGGCTTCTTGCCTTTGGGTGATTTTTCTTGTTGAGAATTATTTTCTGTTTCCATCATGTTGAAACAATGTGTATTTCAATTGTCTTTTTCTTTTCCCTGAGCCAACAGACCAATAAAAATGCCATTTGAAAAGATTCTTCTAAAATATTATACATAACTAACAAAACACTCAGACTGCTGATAAGTTTCACCATTCCCATGAATGTGTTAGATCTGGGAGTGTTTCTTCTGTGATACATTCTCCTGTATCATTTAAAACAATATGGTCAAAAAATACTCACAAATTAAATGAACAACCACCACCATCATCAATAATCAATAAATGTTTCTTGAGCAATGTTTCAGTTGTTTTCTTTTTTGAGTCTGAACTTTGAAAGATAGAGAAAGTATGTGTCACGTCCACTGAAGACTGACTAGCATAGACTGATTATGTTTCCATTGGAACCTACTGTTGCAGATTCCTTCAAATCTGGCTGACTCATTCCTGGAGGCCTGATCTAATTATGCTCTAGGGCCTGGTGGCAACCAGGACTTTGACAACTTCTGGGTCCTGTTCTGAAACAGGCAACCACATCAAACCTTCAAGCTGCCGTCCACCTGCTTCCAAGCATGATCACCTCTTAGAATCTGCTGCTGCTCCGTCCCCCAATAAGACAGAGCCCCTGGGCATCAGTACAGGAACACTCCAGAGTTCTTACCCTTGGAACCCACCCTGTGTATTAGTTTCTGAGGACTGCCATAACAAATCATCACAAACATAGTGGCTTAAAATCACACTAATTTATTATAGTTCTGGAGTTCTAACAACAGACTCGCTGGACAAAAATCAAGGTACTGGCAGGGCTGCAATTCTTTTTGGAGGCCCTAAGGGAGAATCAGTTTCCTTACCTACTCTAGCTTTACAGGCCGTCCACATTCTTTAGCTCTTGACCTCCTGGCATCTGCAAGGCCAGCAATGGCTAGTGGAGAACTTCCAACATCACATCACTTGGACACTGACTCTTCTCCTACTTCCACTTTTAAAGACTCCTGTGATTATATTGGTCCACTTGGATAATCTATTTATATTAAGTGTTACTGATTAGCAACCTTAATTGCATCTGCAGCCTTAATTTCTCCTTGCCATGTGGCATACTGATGGAGTAAAACATTAACATCTTTGGGAGGTAGACATTGTTCTGTCTACCATAACCAGTCAGCCAATGAGTGGATAAAAGAGTAACTAACGGACTAGTGGACTCACATGATCTGGATGTTTATCTGCTCCAAATATGTTGAAATGTGATTCCCATTGTTGGAGGTGAGGCCTGGGGAGAGGTGACTGGATCATGGGGTCAGATCCCTCAGAAATGGTTTAGCACCACCTGCTTGGTCATAATTGAGTTCTTGCTCAGTTAGTTCACCTGAGATCCGGTTGTTTAAAAGTCTGAGACCTTTCCCCACTTGCTCTCTTGCTCCTGCTCTTGCCATGTGACATGCTGGTGCCCCGTTGCCTTCTATCATGATTGAAAGCTCCCTGAGGCCTCACAGAAGCAGATGCTGGTGCCATGCTTCTTGTGCAGCCCGCAGAACTGTGAGCCAATTAAAATCTCTTTTCTTCATAAATTACTCAGCCTCGGGTATTTCTTTATAGTAACTCAAGAATTACCCAATACATGGACTGACCAATGAGTGACTAGCTCTAGGTGATGACGTTCGGTTCCTCTCAAACAGTCTGTTTATGGGACAGCCATGGCTAGGCAGAGTCAAAGCTCAGTCCTACCACTTACTCCTTCAACCCTCTGAGCTTCATCTGTCTTGTCTCCAGCATGAGGATAGTAACTCCTATTTCACTGGGTGACTATAAACCTTACATGAGAAAACATGCCAGTGTCTGGAGCATATTAAGTTAATACAAAGTGTCAAAAGAATAAAAATATGAAAAACAAAAATATGAACCTATGTGCCAAGGTATAAGGACAGCATTCTAGAGCGCTGAGAGTATCTTAACAGTCATCAAATAGGAAATAAACAGCTGAGGTTCAGAGAGGGTGTCTTAGTCCATTTATGCTACTACAAAGCAATACTTGAGGTTGAGTAATTTTTTTTAAAAAGGTGTTTTATTTGACTCATGGTTATATAGACTGTACAAGAAGCATGAGACCAGCATCTGCTTCTGGTGAAGCCTCAAGCTACTTCCACTCATGATGGAAGGCAAGGGGAGCCAGCATTCCATGATGAGAGAGAAAGGAGGAGGAGGAGGAAGAGGAGGAAGAGGAACAGGGTGAGGGGGAGGAGGAGGAAGAGGAAGAGGGGAAGAGGGAGGAGGAGGAGGAAGAGGAAGAGGGGAAGGGGGAGGAAGAGGGGAAGGGGGAGGAAGAGGGGAAGGGGGAGGAGGAGGAGGAGGAAGAGGGGAAGGGGGAGGAAGAGGGGAAGGGGGAGGAAGAGGGGAAGGGGGAGGAAGAGGGGAAGGGGGAGGAAGAGGGGAAGGAGGAGGAAGAGGGGAAGGGGGAGGAGGAGGAGGAGGAGAAAGAGGAGGAAGAGGAAGAGGGGAAGGGGGAGGAAGAGGGGAAGGGGGAGGAACAGGGGAAGGGGGAGGAAGAGGGGAAGGAGGAGGAAGAGGGGAAGGGGGACTAGGAGGAGGAAGAGGAGGAAGAGGAAGAGGGGAAGGGGGAGGAGGAGGAGGAGGAAAAGGAGGAAGAGGAAGAGGGGAAGGGGGAGGAGGAGGAGGAAGAGGAGGAAGAGGAAGAGGGGAAGGGGGAGGAAGAGGTGAAGGGGGAGGAAGAGGGGAAGGGGGAGGAAGAGGGGGAGGAGGAGGAAGAGGGGAAGGGGGAGGAGGAGGAAGAGGAGGAATAGGAAGAGGAGGAAGAGGGAGGAAGAGGGGAAGGGGGAGGAAGAGGGGAAGGGGGAGGAAGAGGGGAAGGGGGAGGAAGAGGGGAAGAGGGAGGAAGAGGGAAAGGGGGAGGAAGAGGGGAAGGGGGAGGAAGAGAGGAAGGGGGAGGAGGAGGAGGAGGAAGAGGAAGGTGCCAGGCTTGTTTCAATAATTGGTTATCACAGGAACTAATGGAACAAGAACTCACTCATCTTGAGGACAGCACAATACAACGATTGATCTGCTTTCATGACCCAAATACTTCCCATTAGGCCCCACCTTCACATTGCAGGTCACATTTCAACCTGAGATTGGGGTGAGGCGAACACCCAAATATAGCAGAGGCAAAACAGTGTCATTCAGCATGTGGCATAAATAAGGCTGAACGTCAATGCTGGATGAGAAGCCATGAGACCTCTCCTTAATACCTACCACTCGGCCATTTATCAGGACAGGGATGCCAACCAACAGTGTCTAGTGTCTAGCAGATGACAGGTGTGTACCCAATCCCAGAGCAGCACCTCTTTAAGGCCCTGTCTGTTTCTGGCACGTGGGAGCCACTCTCCTTATGCTGACTTCCAACTATTTTGTAAAAATAGTATTTCAGCAAAGTTTCAGTGATATTGGAAATGTATTCACCATGGATATGAGGCAAGATACAAAATTGTACATTCATGCTAGCAATAATTACATAGAAATAAACATTTATGTTTGACTTGACATAAATGTAAACAATGTTCACAGTTCTTATTTTTATGTCATATATGAGTGCCTTTTATTTCCTTTTATATTTTCTAGATTTTCTAAGTGAGCACAGGTTCTATAATAAGGTAAAGTAAAAGTGATTATTTTTGAAAATAACGACGAGAAAGATGGTGTTTTTAATCAATTATTTTTTCTTTATGACCCCAGATTTCTAGAATCTGGGTATTCAAAACTAGCATTTCCTTTGTAGTCTCAAAAATATTATTCCCAGCTATTATTGTTTTTCCTGTTTCTAGTGGATCACTGCCTCATCCCACAAACTCTAGTATTAACTACCTCAGTAAGCATGTGTATGGACCACTTAAAACTGAAATGTTACCATCAGCGAAAACAATAAACCAAGACGTGTGACTACGTACACATCTCACAGCAACATCATCAGCATTATTTAACTAATGTTTGCCAGGTTTATATACTACATTCATTATTCAGGCAATCTCCTTTGTAACATCATTTCATATCCAATGAAGAAATATGTTCAGAGGCTGTAACTCTAAGTAGGAACACAAGTCAAGTCTCTCCTAACCCATTTTTCCCCTCGTTGCAATTAGTTTAACCTCTTTCCAAGCATGTTCTTAATATAGGCTTTTACCACGAGCCATTTTTCATGTGTCCTAGTTTTTCATCACTGAATTCTTGAGTAAGACCACAGACATTAAAATGATAACATATCATGTTTAAATTATGGTTAAGTTCAAGGGGGAAATAACATGCTCTGTCTCGAGTTAGAATGAAGGAAAATGATTGCAGATCACGACTATCATTTTCATAATATTTGGACTTGTTTCTGACTGTCACACATGGAGTAATGGAGTTACATTTTGAAAGTCAGTCTTGAGCCTTCACAGGTCATGGTACACACACTCGGGGAAGGGGGAAGGCACATTTTCTCAGAGCCCAGGACTTAACAATTCACTAAGATGTCCCTGTTACAAAAAGATCTCAAAGCCCCTGAATAAAAATGGGAAGAAACAATTTTACTTTAAAGTGACTATGAATTAAAAATCTATCCGATAAAAATAAAATTCATCCCTACCTGATTTCCAAAGGGATAATCCCAACAAATTAGACTTATGAGATGGCCAGGGTTTATTATTAATAATACAACACTTCTTGGAATCTCATGATGGATTCACCTGACCTTCTACATTATGTCTCTGAGATTCAGAAATTTCCCAGTACTGCCCCTGTCAGTCCAGCTTGTTTTCCTGAATCCTACATCCATTGACTGTTTCTACTATACGGCACTGACCACTACCTCTTTATGTAGCTCCAGTGCCTAGAACATCCTCACACATAGAAAGATCATCAGCTGTCAGGACTTAGAATTTGCTGATGTTACCAGTGCACTGATAAAATCCATTTAAAATCTCTTGTCTCCATTTTGATAATAATTGTTATATTAACAGATAACACTCATTGAATGCTTTCTATGTACCAGGCGTTTTTACTTGAATGATCTCGTTTAACTCCCATAACAACTATATGAGGTAGGTTTCAGTAATTAAACTCTCTGAGTCTCAGTATTCTCATCTGTAAAATGAGCATGTGCAAAATTACAAAGGTCACACAGCAGGTAAATACAAGGTCTCAGAATCACACCTAGAAATTCTTAACCCCAGAGTGCATGCTCCTTAACACGGCACTGTTTGCCTAACCTTGCTATCAATTCCCAAGGTCAATCTCATCCATTCATGCCATTCTTCAAGTTCATTGAATAAGAACTTGTCTTCTTCAATAGTCCATCTTATTCCAAAGAAAGTGTATGCGTGTGTGTGTGTGTGTGTGTGTGTGTGTGTGTGTGTGTAGTGTATGGGAATTATTTTAGAATTACTGAAGATTTTCAAAAGTAGTACAGAGAGTTTCCATAGATCATAGATCCTTCATCCAACTTCACTAGGGACTATGCATTTTAAAAAATATTGTCTTTATTCTTTAGATCATCATTGTTGAACTGAAATCAGTGAAACCACAGCGTAACAAGGATATAGCCACAAAAACCCACTAATATTTGAACAGTACCTTGCATAGATGACACGACCATTCCCTCAGTGGAGGAGACTCTCAGTTGGCCATTTTACACTTTACTGTTATTATTAATAAGCCCCTCTGTGCATAGTACAGACACTGACTTTGCAGATCTGCACGTGTTTACATGATGGATCAGAGACTCTTAACTTTGTTGGGTCCTTGACCGATTTAAAGAAGTATCCTTCTTCCCAGAAAATGCAGAAAAAAAATAATCCTACCTATTTCAGGTAGTTTGCAGACTTCAGGGTACCTCTTTAAGTTCAGCCTCATCTGTTTTATTTTTTTAAAGCTAACAATTACAGTCTGACCCGCTAACCTCACTATCTCTTCCCTCAATCTTCACAGAGCTCCTCCATATCACTCACTCTGGGGAAGCTGCCAAAGAATTGCAGAATCACTACTTCTAAGACATGGCTTCAACCACTGAACTGCTGTTGGTATGGGGCTGCGGAAATGGCTGTTTGCCAAAGAATACATGTAACTGCCACCAGGACAATCTCAGCAGGCAGTAAGGACAGTGAGTCTACTTCTCCCACTGCATGGAATCCACGACTTGAGGGATTTCCTGACAACAGGGCAGCCCACTTGGCTCCTCAGCCATGGACTTGCCGAAGGTCAACCCACTTATCCATCCATCCAGTGACTACTCACAAATTAGCATTTACGAGACGAATGTTCTGTCCACGCTAAACATTCTAAATTAAATATTGCTGTCTTCTTTCTTGATAAACTGGAAGTCTGAACTTCTCAGGTCAATATTCTACTAGAGGATCAGGTGGTGATTAGGGAAATTGCAGCACCTAAAAATGGTCTTAAAAGAGAATCAAGGGACAGTTGGATTCTGAGTGCTGCCAGACAAAGCTAGTGAGCACTTTTTCAAAGAAGACAAAACCAAAATGTTTATTGCATTTTCAAATATCAACGGTTTCAAAAACATAATGCGCAATTTCCAACAATACCCACATCTGAAAACAAATTAGTTTGTCCTCAGCAGTGATGACGAGAACCCAGGTTTTAGAATTCAAAAAATAAACCTGAGCGTGGATGTGTCACTTACTCAGCTATGTGACTGATTACCTAAACGGGGAAATAATACATATGAAAAAGGACTATTATGAGGATAAAATGTGGCAATCTGCATAAAGTTCTTTTAACCAAGGACTAACTCAATAAATCTTAGTTCTCTCCATTAAAATTCTATCCAGAACACCCAGGAACCTACGGCAGAAAGAAGGTAGACGTTTCTACAGCTTGAGGGACCTGAATCATATCAAAAAGTAAAGAACCACTTTGGGAGGCCAAGGCAGGCGGATCACTTGAGGTCAGCAGTTCAAAACCCGCCTGACTAAGATGGTGAAATGCTGTCTCTACTAAAAATACAAAAATTAGCCAGGCATGATGCCTGCATACCTATAATCCCAGCTATTCCGGAGGCTGAGGCACAAGAATCACTTGAGCCTGGAAGGCGGAGGTTGCAGTGAGCCGAGATCACACCATTGCACTCCAGCTGGACGATGGAGCAAAAAAACAAAAAAAACTAAGGAACGTAAGTAATTAAGGGTACAGATCTCTCAGTATGCCTGCCAGGGAATCATAAGCCAAGAATGAATATTTAAAACTGGTTGGGACCAATCTGGGGCAAGAGAGGGTAAGTCTCCTCCACCCTGTCTCTCTCACTGAATGCAAATATAAACCCTACACACAATGCGTGGAGCAGGTACCTGAGGACTCTGAAAAAAATGATAGCAGATAGATGGGAAAAAGCAGAATTTGAAGAACCACCAAACTTGTGTTAAGTTTTCCACTTTTTCCTTTTCAGTATCTCACTTAGCTTGGACTCATACTCAGCCCAAAATCCAGAAGTATACACTGGTGGGTCCAGAAAGGGCTTTAGAAGAAGACCTGACTTTTCAGGCCCAAAGACCAGGAAAGAGGTCTCAAAAGATCAGAGACAGTGAAGGAAGTCTCAATTTTTCTTTTTTTAAATACATTTCTGCCCCAGCCCCCAGACAATCCTGCCTCATTGCAGCAGAGGCTAGGTGGGTGCTAAAACGGGGGCTAGGGAATCCTTCTCTGACCTGAGGGCATGGTTGCAACAATGGAAGGCAAACAGCCACCACACTTTCCTTTCTGTCCTCAGCAAACACTAAACATAATAACTTTAGAGAAATGAATGCCCAGGTGTGTCATAATACAATATGAAAACTAAAGACAAAGGAAAAATCTTGAAAGCAGCCAGAAGAAAAGGACACATAAATAAAAGGGAACAGCAATTACAATCACTATGGATTTCCCTGCAGAAGCTACGGACACCAGAAGGAACAAGAGCATTTTTAAATTTCTGCAAAAGAATCATCAAGCCTAAATTCTATTTTTCACAAAAATGTCCTTGAGAAATTAAGGTGAAATAAGGGGGAGGGTAGGAGAATAGGAACATCAAGAATTAAGAGCACAAGAATTGATAAATACTGGGGTAAGCATCACATTCTTCTCATTATTTTGCCAATTATGTATGATGGTTTAAAGCAATACTTCTAACACTGACTCATGGGATTTTCAATGTATATAGATATATATAGTAATTATAATATAAAGGAGGAAAAGTAAAATACCAATATTGTAGTTAGATTTCTCCAGTGTACTTGAAGTTGAAAATATTAATTCTGAGTGGAAAGTGAAAAGTATGTATATTATAATCCCTAGAGCAATAACTACTTTAAAAAAGAAAAAATAATGATACGGGCCAGGAGAAGTGGTTCACACCTGTAATCCCAGTACTTTGGGAGGCTGAGGTGGGAGGATCACTTGAGCCCAGGAGTTCAAGCCTGCAGTGAGCCATGATGGCTACTGTACTCCAGCTTAGGCAACTGACTGAGACCTCATCTCTTTAAAAAAAAAAAAAAAAAAAAAACCTATATAAAGCAATAGAGTAAAAGTCTCAGTAGATAATTTATGGTATTAAAATCAAATAATCAAAAAATAAGCAGAAGAATGAAAACAAAGAAATGAAAACCAGAAGAAACAAATGGAAAATGATAAAATGGCACACCTAAATCTAAACAAATCCATCACATAAACATTGAGTGGTCTAATCCCACTATGTAATACATATCATCAGAATAAGTTTTTAAAAATAAAACCTAAGAATATATTCTTTACAATATATCTAATCACTTTAAATATAATTATATTGGTAGGTTATGGTATAAGGATGAGAAAAACATCATGCAAATACTAGTCACAAAAAGCTGAAGTGACTACTAAAATCAGAAAAAGTAGATTTCAGAAAAAAATTATCAGGAATAAAAAGCAATATTATATTATTACAAAAAGGATAAACGTACAGAATCTCTATACTGAAAATGACAAAATATTGATGAAATAAAGAACACCCATATAAACAGAGAGATAGACCACATTCATAGACTGGAAGCTTTTTTGTTGTTAAAATGTCAATTCTAACCCCACTCCACAAAACTGATACATAGATTTAATGGACTTTCAGTAAGAATACCAACAAGAGATTTAGTTGATACGTACGAACTGAATTTAAATTGTATATGATAAACAAAAACAAAGGTAACAGAACCACCAAAACTAGTGTGAAGAATAAAGTTGGTAGAGTCACACTTTCTAAGACGTACTATAAAATTTCAATAATCAAGACAATGTCAGAAATTAGACAATAATCAGAAAAGAGTTTGACATATAGAACAATGGAATTGTTTCTAAAGTCCAGAAATAGACCCACACAAATATGGCCAACTAATTTTTGAGAAAGGTACAAAACACACTGGAGAAAATTTTTTTTTTCAACAAATAGTATTGGAACAAATGGACATTCATATGCAAAAAGTAAACCTTTACCTAAAGTTCACATCTTATGCAAAAATTAACTCAAAAGACATCAGAGATCTTCTTTGCAAAACATAAAACTCTAAAACTTTTAGAAAAAAAGAAAATCTTTGTTACATGGGGTTAGGCAAAAAGTTCTTAAATATGATCATTTCTGAAAAATTTCAACATACACATATCAGATGATCCAGCAATCTTACTTCTAGGTATTCATCTTTGAAAACTGAAAACTTGAGGTTCCCACAAAAACCTGTACACAAATGTTTATAGAAGCTTTATCTGTGATAGCCAAAAACGTCAAACAACTTAAATATCCTGGAATGGATAAACAGATCCACAGACCTATCCCAGGGATTACTACTTGGCAACAAAAAAGAACAAACTACTGATGCAATACAACAACTTGAGTGAATCTCAAAGGCATTATGTTGATTGAAAAAAAGCCATTTTCCAAAAGGTTGCAAAATGTAGGATTCTTTTGTATAACATTCTGCAGCAAAGCAAAACTATAGCAATGGAAGACAGATCAGTGGTTTCCAGGGGTTAAGGATGGAGGGGAGATGTTACTACAAAGCAGCAGTATTAGATAATTTGCGGGGGGATAAAGGAGCTGTTTCCTATCCTGATTGTGGTCATGGTTACACGCATCTATACATCTATTAAAACTCACAGAATTTTACACCAAAACAAGATCAATTTTAATGTTAATTTAAAAAACAGAATTTAGGAACACTAGATTTGGATAAAGGGAGATACTGTTACTCCCCCAAGAAATAAAACCCAGAAGTTGGCAATAACGACAACAAAAGAAATACTCAGAAATTCAACAAATCAGAACTTAAGACACTGGATACATTTCCTTTCAAAGCAAAGTCAGCCCCCTTTTTTTTATGATTGACATAATTATTTCACTACCTTTAGGGGTACAAGTGGTTTTTGGTTACATGGATGGATAGTATACTGGTGAAGACTGGGCTTTTAGTGTACCTGTCATCTGAACAGTATATATTGTACTCAATAAATAATTTTTCATCCTTTATTTCCCTTCCAACCTTCCCCCTTAGGAGTCTCCAATGTTCATTATACCCCTCTATACGCCACTTAGCTTCCACTTATAAGAACATGTGGTATTTGGTTTTCTATTCCTGAATTACTTCACTTAGGATTATGACCTCCAAATCCATCCAAGTTGCTGCACAAGACACTATTTCATCTTCTTCTATGACTGAGTAGTATTCCGTGGTATATGCCACATTTGCTTTATCCACTCATTGGTTGATAGGCACTTAGGTTGATTCCACATCTTTGCAGTTATGAATTGGGGTGTGATAAACATGCATGCACAGATGTTTTTTATACAATGACTTATTTTCTTTTGGGTAGACCCCCAGTGGTATGACTGCTGGATCAAATGGTAGATCTCCTTTTCGTTCTTTGTGAAATCTCTGTACTGTTTTTTATGATGATTATACTAATTTACATTCCCACCAGCAGTATATAAGGATTCCCTTTTAATCACATGTACACAAACATCTACTGTTTTTTTGTTTTTGTTTTTGTTTTTATACTTTTTAATAATGGCCATTCTGGCTGGGGTAAGGTGGTATCATATTGCAGTTTTAATTTGCATTTCCCTGATGATTGGTGATGTCGAACATTTTTAATATGTTTATTGGCCATTTGTGTATCTTCTTTTGAGAAATGTCTGTACATGTCATTTGCCCCCTTTTTAATGGGATTTTTTTCTTGCTGTTTCCTGTAGATTCTGGATATTTGCCCTTTACTGGAGAAATAGTCTGCAAATATTTTCTCTTATTCTTTAGGTTGGCTGTTTACTCTGTTGATTATTTTAGTGTGCAGATGCTTTTTAGTTAGGTGTCATTTATTTTTGCCTTTTTTTTTTTTCCTCTGAGACAGAGACTCCCTCTGTCACCCAGGCTTGAGTGCAGTGGGTGCTCTCAGCTCACTGCAACCTCTGCCTTCCGGGTCCAAGCGATTCTCCTCCCTCAGCCTCCCAAGTAGCTGGGACTACAGGCGTCTGCCACCACACCCGGCTAATTTTTATATTTTTAGTAGAGACACAGTTTCACCATGTTGGCCAGGCTGGTCTCGAACTCCTGACCTTGTGATCTGCCCGCCTCGGCCTCCCAAAGTGCTGGGATTACAGTCGTGAGCCACCACACCGGGCCCTATTTTTGCTTCTGTTGCATTTGCTTTCTCATAAATTCTTTACCTAGGCCAATGTCCAGAAGACTGTTTTCTAGGTTTTCTTCTAGAATTTTTATGGTTTTTTCGATTTAAGGCTTTAATCTACCTGGAATTAATTTTTATATGTGATGAAAGATAAAGATCGTTTCATTCTTCTGCATGTGGCCAACCAATTTTCCCAGCACCATTTATCAAATAGGGTGTCCTTCCCCATGTGTATTTTTGCCTGCCTTTTGAAGATCAGCTAGTTGTAAGTAGGGTCAGCTCCCGTTATATTTCACACTTTTGTCCATGGTTTCACTACCAAAATGAAGACATTACTTGGAAGAGGCCTTGTGGCAGAGAAATTGTGTTAGACAAAATCCTGAAGTCATTAGGCGACTGACAGCGGGTGTCTTAAATCCAGGATTAACCTGTGATAGAGATAAGAAAGCAAGGAGGCTTCTCTGGGCTTTGTCTTCTTACCTGTATCACAGGCAGCTGGTGTACAAAGCCAGGAAGTGGTCAAGAAACTGAAAACAGACAGTGTCGGTTAAAATTTCAGCTCTGCTTCTTACTAGTTGAAAGACTTCAGTCAAATGCTTTGACATCCTTATTATTTTGTCAGGGTCTCCTGTCACCCAGGCTGGAGTGCAATGGCGCGATCTCAGCTCACGGCAACCTCCGCCTCCCCGGTTCAAGCAATTCTCCTGCCTCAGCCTCCTGAGTAGCTGGGATCACAGGCATGTGCCAGCACACCTGGCTAATTTTTGTATTTTTAGTAGAGATAAGGTTTCACCATGTTGGCCAGGCTGGTTTCGAGCTCCTGACCTCAGGTGATCTGCCCACCTCAACCTCTCAGAGTGCTGAGATTACAGGCATGACCACCGCGCCCAGCCCAAATGCTTTGACTCTTATGTCTCTCTCTGCCTTTATGCTACATTGTCTCATCCAAATGTAAAATTACACAAAAGCACCTATCCTTCAGGGCTGTCAGGGGAACTGAGACAGTCTCAGTACTATACTTGAAAAACAGTACCTGGCATAGGAGAAACATACAACAAATGTTACTGATTTTTAAAACTTTTATTTCTAAAACTAGAGAGACAGAGCAGTATCCCTCAATGTTATTGTCTTCCAAATGAGTTTTTCTCTTACATTTTTTGCTAAGCATTCCTCCTCTCCATGAAATTTTAATGTCACAGATATGCTATAGATCTTTTTATGTGCTGTAGCCCTTTGGAGAGCCACAAACCATTGTAATATCTAAGATTTTTTATTTTTCATTTTTATTTTTTTTTCTGAGACACTGTCTTGCTCTGTCACCCAGGTTGGAGCGCACTGGCACAATCTCGGCTCACTGCAAGCTCCGCCTTCCGGGTTCACGCCATTCTCCTGCCTCAGCCTCCCCAGTAGCTGGGACTACAGGCACCCGCCACCACGCCCGGCTTTTGTGTGTGTGTAGGGGCGGGGGGGTGGGGTTAGTAGAGACGAGGTTTCACTGTGTTAGCCAGGATGGTCTCGATCTCCTGACCTCATGATCCGCCTGCCTTGGCCTCCCAAAGTGCTGGGATTATAGGCATGAGCCACCGCGCCCGGCCAAGATTTTTTTTTTTTTCACCACTCCCAAAAACCAATTTTCACCCCCTTGCTAGCAATATTACCCATGTTGAGAATGTCTATGATAAATCAATTGATCTCTAATATTCTAAATCTGTATAGATCATATGGCCTTTAAGATTTCCCGTTTAACTATATTACATAACATGAACTAAAATTACCAGTGGAGCCAGGGCGTGATGGCTCACACCTATAATCCCAGTACTTTGGGAGGATCCGTTGAGGCCAGGAGTTCAAGACCAGCCTGGGCAACACAGTAAGTCCCCGTCCCCATCCCTGCCACCCATATCTACAAAAGAAAAAAAAGAAAAAAAAGAAAAAAGAAAAAAAAGAAAAAAGAAAAAAATGAGCCAGGGCATTGGAAGCTATAATTACTTTCTTTTGGTAAATACAGCAGGCCACTGAGAACTCCAGGAGGCCTGTATAACAGGCCAGGAAAAATGGGACTGGAGCTTGAGTAAAAAGCCACTCCCTTAGGCTGGGGGTGGTGCTTCGGGCCTGTAATGCCAGCACTTCGGAAGGCCAAGGTGGGCGGTTAGAGTCCGGAGTCTGAGACCAGCCCGAGCAACAGAGTAAGACCCCACCTTAAAAAAAAAAAAAAAAAAAAAAAAAAATTAGTTGGGCTTGGTGGCATGTGCCTGTAATCTCAGCTACTCAGGAGGCAGAGGCAGGAGGACTGCTTGAGCCCAGGAGTTCACCACTGCACTGAGCTGCGATTATGCCACTGTACTCCAGCTTGGGCAACAGATCAAGACCTTGTCTAAAATAATAAATTATGAGTGGAATTGCTTATCTATTATAAATCATGCTGTTCAGCATTTAAGAAAAAAATGGGTTAACTCTAAGGATTTGGAAAAGCCTTCCCTAGCCAGTACACACCGGCAGCTGGCCAGAGACTCAGTCCCATTAGATAAATATCATTACATCCTAGAAATACATTTATGTCAAAGTTACTGGTATACGCTCTGGGCTTGAAGATTTATGGGATTATAAAAATTGTTTCTAGCCATGAAGAATGTGAAAAAGTGAAATAGTTTTCTTCTAGTCCTGCAGGCATATTGAAATGTTCTAATTGCTCAACATGCATCTCATCTCTCAGCAGCAATATAAGGGTGTCTGTAACTGCAACACCTGTCCAGTACTTATTTTCAATGATCAATGATCACCTTAGAAAAAAGAGCTCAGCCTCATCTTATCTTTAAAAGTGGAGAAAGAAGCCTAACACCAAACGTCTACTCTGGAGTCAAAAAGGCATGTATTTTCTCAGTCCCTAAATCACACACTGATGGGGGGGAAAAAAAACAACCCAAGCAGCTCTTTGGAATATTCCAGGCTTCCATTCTTTATTAACCTTAGAGATATTCAGCTATTCAGCTCACTGTTGATAAATTAGCAGAGTATCACTTATCTTAACATTGGTTTTTATTTTCCCTTGAACTTTTCATGTGTTTCTTCTTTTATTCTGGACACATGAGTTATTCCACACTGGTTCCATCTCTGATGCCATCCAGTTGATAATTATTGAGATCACAAAGAACGAGTATAGTGATGTCATAGAGGAAAGCTGACCAGTTTCCCAACAGAGAACATCTTCTGGGAAGATCACACTCAAGTTCAGATTTTAACATTAAGTTGTTTACATTATTAGTAAGTTAACCATGATCTCTGGGACTAACTCAATTTAATCAGATTCCTAAAAAGTTGATATAAATTTAAATGTCAAGCTTTTGGTTTTAGGTTTTAATTTACTCTAGAGGAGTAAATGAGTAATTGAAACAACAGACCCTTGTCTCTCAAGTCACACCTACAGAAATCGCAAGGAATCTATAAAGAAAAAATAGTAATCAGATTGTTAGATTAGAATGTAATGCCACAAAAGGGAGAGGCGGGGCAGAAGTGACGATCTAGAATAAGACAAACATGTGGCTTGTATTCCACCATTACCCCAAATCTCACCGTGAATTGTATTAATCCCCATGTGTCAAGGGCAGGGCAAGGTGGAGATAATTGAGTCACCAGGGCCGCTTCCCCCATACTGTTCTCATGGTAGTAAGTTTCACAAGATCTGATGGTTTTATAAATGAGAGTTCCTCTGCACAAGCTCTCTTGCCTGCTGCCATGTAAGAAATGTCTTCCTTCCCCTTTGCCTTCCGCCATGATTGTGAGGCCTCCCCAACCATGTGGAACTCTGAGTCCATTAAACCTCTTTTATAAATTACCCAGTCTCAGCTATATCTTTATGAGGAGCATTAGAACAGTCTAATACACCCCTCTTGCACCCATGGCAGACAGTGTCAATCACTGCACATGTTTGTCGCTGAACTCTAATGCAGCCTCAGCACCCATTCCATACAGTGCTCTGAGCAGCCCCATCCAATCAGTGTTACTATGTAAGATGAACTCCTATATGCGATATCTGGCCGGGAGGGATGACTCATCCGAGCCATGGAGTTTCTTTTGCTGCCATCAAACAAAACTCTTCACTAGTTATCAGAATTTCTATTTGTAGCAGATTTAGTAGCTCTCTTGCACTAGCTTAACCAGACAATTATTGCCAGATTCTTCTCCTTTTGTCCTCGTGGAGCTTGTCTTACAGATACAGTTAGAGACAGACAGCAAAGTTGAACTTCGGGGGGAAAAACTCTAGAGATGGTACCTGAGTAATTGTATTTGTAGAAATCTCCATGGACTTTTGGTTTTTTGTTTGTTTTTGAGACAGAGTCTCACTCTGTCACCCAGGTTGGAATGCAGTGCTATGATCCCAGCTCACCGCAACCTCCACCTCCCAGGTTCAAACAATTCTCATGCCTCAGCCTCCCAAGTATCTAGGATTACAGGCACCCGCCACCATGCCTGGCTAATTTTTGTACTTTTAGTAGAAGATGGGGGTTTCACCATGTTGGCCAGGCTGGTCTTGAACTCCTGACCTCAAGTGATCCACCCGCCTCAGCCTCCCAAAGCGCTGGGATTACAGGCGTGCACCACCACATCCAGTTGAGATTGTTCAAAGTAGTGAAATTGTGAACTGCTGGCCACTCAGGCAAAGAAAGAACCTGGCCCCTATAGTTCAACTGTCTTGTCTCTACCTCTACAAATAACGCTGAGCTAGCACAGTCTTCCTTGGTAAGTTGAGGACAGACCCAAGACCTCCCAAGATGATGCCCTAGAAGGCACCTCCCAAGCAATTACACGTAGTATATTGTGGAATCATTACAGTTGTTCAGTTCTCTTTTCCTCCAAGCATAGTAGAATGATACTGAATTGACATCTGCCCAGCTGCCTTAAGGTAAGTATGACTAGGTGACTTGATTTGGCCACAGTGTTGGAGTTGAAGGTATATGCAATGCTTTAGGATACAGTATGTGATTCAACATACTCTTTCCTTCCGCCCCAGTGACCTTCATCATTCTTCATGGTAGGTGAATGAATGCTCTGGGCTCAGAGTAATGTGGGACAGAACTCCCAACCTACCCATTATAGGCATGTGGAGTGAGCAAGAAATAAACCTTTGTACTTTGGTTCCATCAAGATGTAGCGGTTGTTTGTTCCTGCAGCACAACCTGGTCCTTTCTAACTGATACATCGTTTAAGGGAAAGCCTTCATGCAATCCTTGTAAGATATGTGTGGAAGCTCTCAAAGCCTTTATGCAATCCTTGTAAAATATCATAAAATATTTATGGAAGAAACAAAACTGCTTTTGGTCTCGTCAAGGTCCATTCAATTTTGGCAAATTATAAACGTATAAGCAGATAAAAATAAACTATATTGGTATGTTGAGATTTTTTAAAGATGAGGTGTCTAAAAAGGACCAAAGAGCAGATGTGAATGCAATAGGGAAGTGAAGGAGGAAGAAAATGGAGAAATGTATAACGGTACAATTCATTGGGGTTCAGGCAACCTTGTGCTGATCCCTGACTTTTGACTTCCCCAGGATGACCAGACAGGGACCCAAACCAACCTGCTGAAATAAGACATACTGAATCACAGTGAGTGTACTGGTCCCAGGACCATCATCAAAAAAGCAAGACTGGAGTAGGATTAGTTAAATGTTACCAACCATCACTTTCCAGGCAGACATTTAATTTTTTTAATTGCTCATATGTCTCTTCTATGACAGGAAAAAATTCAAATAACTGATTGAAAGAGGGTTTGGCACCAGAAAAGACAGTACTTTTTTTCTTCTCTAGTTTTCACAATATATGGTATTTCTAGGCTATGAAGTATTTTTCAACAATTTCAAAATTTAAGAGGTGCCATTCAAGAACTACAAGCCACAAATCCAATTTCTAAAAGTTCATACGATGTCAAATAATAAAATTGTTTATGTAATAGAAAACATATGTTTTCTTGGGTAAAGTAAGCTGTTATTTTTAATAATGCCATAGATGATTAATTGCTGATCAGTTTTACCAAAAGTACTTTCTTACTGTTTTTTTCAAGGATATATTTGGGAAGAAGAGTTGAAAAATAACATGTCAACTCACATAAAAATATTGTCCTTTCACAGTAAAATTTTCTTCAAAATTACATGTTTGGTTATGGTTTTATAAAGTTATAAAGTCCTAGAAATATATTTTATAACTGTATGTGGCACTTAAAAGATTGACTTTTACAGGACATTCCAAAGGAGACATTCAATTACAGGATAGAGATTACGAACAGTGTGTCTCCCCTTCAAATAAGATATTTAGTCTTGTTAGGACTGCTGTAGTTAATTCATTCATTTGTTTTCTCAGAAAATATTTGTAAGCACTTATCACCTCCCAGGGTCAGTTCTGGATGATGATGCTACCACCGTGAAAATGGCAGACAGCAACAATTGACACTCAGAGCTCACATGTACGTAGCACTAATATACATACATACACACATTAATATACACCAATACGTGTATACATACATTAATGTAAGCACTAATATATAATGTATGCATACACACATTTATGTCTGTTTCAGTTTGTGATCCTAACTGGACCAAAGGCTCATAGACAATGGTTGTTGTCCGCTATATTCTCAGGGGTAGCTTCACCATCCAGAACTGAGTCTGGCAGGTGATAAGCTCTTACAAATACTTTCTGATAAAATAAACAAATGAATTAACTACACCAGTTTTTATTATACTGTGTGTAATTTCCACAGTTAGAGGATAGAGAATGATGGTCAGAGATAAACTTAGATAAAAGGATCGGCAAAACCATTTTTGAGAAAGATGCATTTGGGAAAAATCCTTAATGAAGTGAGGAAGAGTATTCCAGATAAAGGCTAAGTGAAAAGGCCCTGAGGTAGGAAAAAACTTGGAAGATTTAATAAACAGATTGTGGAAATCACAAGATCTAAGATACAACAGTGGGAGAAGATAGCAGACATAGGTAAAGAAATTGTATCACTGGAGACAAGGAGGTCAAAGACAGGGAAGCTGAAGTACTGGATGGTTCATGTAAGTGAATAATCTCATATCCTTTGGTTATTAATTTTGAATCTATTAATAAGATCAGTTTCAGTCAACATGCTGATTTAGCCAATTCAAGTTTTTAACATGTAGTATTTGTATTGTTATTTGGAATTCTGAGTATTTTCCAAATGCCACTAAAATTTTTGAGTAAGGTGCTGTTTGAATTAGTAAAATTATCAAACATGGTTTCTGGGGGGAGGTTTATCATTCACTTCTAAGATTAATGTATAGTGGACAAGAAATGTGGTACGTATAGTACCAATTCGTTGATGTTTGCTGCGGGTTACTGTCACCTGGTGTATGATTTTGACAAATTTTCAAAGTGTACTTTTTTTAAAAAGTTAGTATTTTTTAACTTCTGGAACAGGGTCCCATATGTACCCATGAGATCAATTGTATTGGTCATATATTTTGTAGCCTCACTGATATTTAATAAATCTATTGGTATCCACAGGAGACATGTTTCAATTTCCTACTATACTTGTATATTTGACCATTTCTCCTTGTAATTCTGTCCATTTTTGCTTTACATATTTTTGTGATTATCTTTTTATATGTGCATTCAGGGCCAAGTTTCCAGTATCTTTCTGCTTATTTCCTTCTCTTAGAATTCAATAAGTTCTAATAATATATTTTACCTTATAGTTTATTCTAACTGACATTAATATGACTATCAGTTTTACCTAATGTATATTTTCTATCTTTTAACTTTCAGTTTTTATGCATTATGAATTCAACTATCTCTTGTAAATAAAACAGATTTTTTCCCCAGTATGAGAATCACTGCCTTTTAATGTGTAAATTAAATCAACTTATTTGATTTGCAATTACTGATATATTTTAATTATTCCATCTTTATTTTTGGACTAGCTTTTATATTAATTCCAGTGACATGATAGTGAAAATTCAGATTAAACACACAAGCATGGTGCAAACTTCTTTCTTTGTTCACTCCTAGGAAGGTTTTTCCCTTATCCAGAAAACAAATAGAGCCAAGCTCCTTGTTAATTCTGTGACTAATGAGCACAGTTTTTCTAATTCCTCTTCAACACTGAGGCACCATTTCCTGGTTTTGTGCAAGGGTCTCAGTTCCAAATTCCCGCCTTGCAGGCATAGAGTCCATCACTCTTCAAGGAGGAATTAAAACTCCAGTCACCTGCCATTTGAGCAATGCCTCCTGGGATGCAAAATATCAGCTCACACACTCAAAATTTTGCCCTTGAATTCCATCTTTATTTCTTTTTTTTTTTTTTTTTTTTTTTTTTGAGACGGAGTCTCGCTCTGTCGCCCAGGCTGGAGTGCAGTGGCCGGATCTCTGCTCACTGCAAGCTCCGCCTCCCGGGTTCACGCCATTCTCCTGCCTCAGCCTCCCGAGTAGCTGGGACTACAGGCGCCCGCCACCTCGCCCGGCTAGTTTTTTGTATTTTTTTAGTAGAGACGGGGTTTCACCGGGTTAGCCAGGATGGTCTCGATCTCCTGACCTCGTGATCCGCCCGTCTCGGCCTCCCAAAGTGCTGGGATTACAGGCTTGAGCCACCGCGCCCGGCCCATCTTTATTTCTAATATATGGAGATCTACTCTTTCTTTTGATCTTGGCTGTGTATTTCATTTGGGGATACACAGGTCATATTTTATCCAGAGTGTTTATATATTTGACTTCATGTGAAACACTACCCAGTTTGCTGGGGTTGCTCATACAGTTTGACTGTGTCCACACCCAAATCTCATCTTGAACTGTAGCTCCCACAATTCCCACGTGTGGTAGGAGGGACTCTGCGGGAGGTAATGGAATCATGGGGGCAAGTCTTTCCCATGCTGTTCTGGTGATAGTAAGTCTCATGACATCCTGATGGGTTTATAAAGAGGAATTCCTAGGCACAAGCTCTCTGTCTTTGCCTGCCACCATCCATGTAAGACACGACTTGCCCCTCCTTTCCTTCCACCACGACTGTGAGGCCTCCCCAGCCACACGGAACTGTGAGTCCATTAAACCTCTTTGTTTCGTAAATTGCCCAGTCTTGGGTATGTCTTTATCAGCAGCATGAAAACGGACTAATACAGCTGCCATACAGAAACTTATTTTCTTACAATTCTGGAGGCTAGAAGTCAGAGATCAAGGTGTCACTAGAACTGACTTTCTCTGAGGCCCTCATCTTGGTTTGTCAATGGCTGTCTTCTCCCTATGTCTTTACATCCTCTTCCCTCTGTGCATATCTCTGTTCAAATCTCCTCTGCTTTGAAGGATTCCAGTCTTACTGGATTAAGGCCCACCCGAGTGACCTCATTTTAAATTAAATACTGTCTCAGTCTGTTCAAGTGGCTGTAATAAAATAGCATAAGCTAGATAGCTTATAAACAACAGAAATGTATTTTTCACAGTTCTGGAGTTTGGGCAGTCCATGATCAAGGAACTAGCAGATTCAGTGTCTGGTGAGGCCCTGTTTTTGGATTCACAGATGGTACCTTCTATCTATGAGAAGGCAAGGTACCTCTCTGGGGCCTGTTTGATAAGGGCATCAACCCCATTCATTAGGGATGCACCCTCATAATCCAATCACCTAATATCACATTGGTGATCAGGTTTCAAAATAGGAATTTGGGGGTGGGGGCACAAACGTTCAGACTATAGCAAATATTTATTTATTTTGAGACATGGTCTTGCACTGTCACGCAGGCTGCCGTGCAGTGGTGCAATCTCCAGTTACTGCAACCTCTGCCTCCTGGGTTCAAGCAGTTCTCCTGCCTCAGCCTCCCATGTAGCTGGGACTACAGGTGTGTGCCATCATGCCCAGCTAATTTTTTTTTTATTTTTAGTAGAAACAAGGTTTCACCATGTTGGCCAAACACATCTCAAACTCCTGACCTGAAGTGATCTGCTCGCCTCGGCCTCCCAAAGTGTTGGGATACGGCCCTGAGCCACAATGCCCAGCTACAAATATGTATTTAAAGATCCCTTCGTGTCTGGGAATGGTGGCTCACAGCTATATTCCAAGCACTTTTGGAGGCTGAGTTGGGAAGATCATTTGAGGCCAGGGGTTTGAGACCAGCCTGGGCAACATAGTAAGACTCTGTTTCAACAGAAAAATAAAAAAATAGCGAAGTGTGATGGCACACACCTTTGGTCCCAGTTACAGAAGAGGCCAAGACAGGAGGATCAGGTGAGCCCAGGAATTTGAGGCTGCAGTGAGCCAGCACCATGACACAGTACTCTGGCCTAGGTGGCACAGTGAGGAGTGAGAATCTTTCTTTAAACAAACAAACAAATAAATAAATACATAAGTAAAATGAATCAATCAATCAATCATCCTTTCCCTTTTCCCTAAGTATGGTCACATTTTGAGGTTCCTGGGTTAGGACTTCAACATACAAGTCATGGCAGGGTTGGGAAGGAGGTGCAATTCAGCCCTTAACAGGCACCCTTCCAAGTCCGTCTGTCAGAATGTCAGAAGCGGAGGTTCTATGTTGTCTTTTATGCCCTCCTCTGAGTTTAGATCAAGACCAAATTCCAATGTTACCCTTCTTAATTTTTCCTTTGTCTATTACTCTCAAATGTTAAGTAAATGCTTCTTCTTTCCATGCCTTTGATATCTACCTCTCTTAGCATGCGATATAATCACTGGGTACATATATCCTGGGACACGAGAACGATATGATGCTGTACCTGGCACAAAAACTCTGAGGTAGTCACTGATCACATTTTTAAAATAAAGAAGCAAAGTCATAGAAGGCTAAGTAACCCAACCAAAATCACAAAGCTAGGAAGTGATAAAGTCAGGATTTGAACACAGGTGTCCTCACCCCAGAATCTACACTCTTAAACCACTACTTATTTTACAAAATTAACCAGGCATGGTGGCACATACCTGTAGTCCCAGCTACTTGGGAGGCTGAGGCAGGAGAATCACTTGAACCCAGGAATCCAGGAGGTGGAGGTTGGGGAAAACAAAACAAAACAAAACAAAAAACAAACAAACAAAAACACTACTTACTGACTTTGGAATCAAAGAGACTTGGTTTGAATTTCAGCTCTGCCACTGAATTCTCTGTGAGCCTCTGAGAATGTTGCTCTAAGTATACCTCATTTGCTACTCTAACAAAAGCCGAGGACTAACAGTTATACTGGTTAGCATGCCAGGGGCAGGGGGTACACGGCGCAAAACCCAGCGAGGACTGTGTTCTCCTGGAGCCTACAGTGCAATGGGTGTGATGAACCTGGGTGAATGGAATGAGGTCGTGATTTCCTTGAGGATGTATTATAAATCAACAAGAGTGCCCTGAAAGAGAGGAACATGATTATCCAAGATCTTTTAACATAGAAACCTGCTGGATAATTAGAACAGCCATTCTAAGTCCTGCTGGGACACACACCAGGAGGAGTAACTGGCATACTGGCATTAGCTAGGCGAGGGGTGTGGTCAAACGACGCAGAGACATTATTCCATACCCAGACAAGAGCATATCCCAATGTTCTATGGAGGAAAAGGGCAGGACAAAAAAATCAAGGAACATAAAAAGTAAGGTTCAAGTTGGTGCAAGACGATGCTGAAGAGGCATGCAGGGAGAGAGAATGCAAGATCTCTCTAAAGATTTCCACCAAAAAGATTTTACTGGAATTCATCCATAACCTGAGAATAATTTCTTCCCTGTGAAGCTGTACTGAGGATCCTGTGAAAAAGCTTTGCAATATGTCTGGGTTGTGGTCGGCATTCAGACATTTGTCTTGCAGTTTTATCAACTGTTATTTATTTCAAGAAATGTCTCGTCAACAGTCTCATCCACTGGGGTTTTACTCTTCCTTTAAATTGATGTCCACATAAAATGTAGAACAATATCTCTCACTATGTAGCACACATTTTCAGCCTTTAATTTGCATGGAAATTGCTAGATCAAATAATGTTGTCCTGCATAAAAACCACAACTGTGAAATCAAAACCTGCAAAAGTGGCCAAACCAGAGGATCTGCCAGATGCCACCAGTACTAATTATAAGCCACAGTGATTTGGGACAATATCTTTAAAAAAGAGTAAGTCCTTCTTTCAGAAAATACCATTAAAACTCTCCTTTTATAGAGAGCACAAGGCAATGCATTTAACATTCTTCTTCCCAAACTTTATTTGGTACAACTGAGTACTTTTTCCCCATGAGGTGAAGAACTGCTATATTTGATTGTGTGATTTTTCATCTTTACTTGCGCATATTCCCTGATGTTTTGCAAACATGATGTTAAGAAATCCCCCTTTCTCTTCTTTACCAAATATAAAATTGAGAAGCTTCAAGTTCACCACTTTTGGTTGACAAAGGGAACTAGAATATACAGCTCTGACTCTGTCCCTAAGATGCACTTTTCTTGTAGCATTTCTGGTGCCACTGCCTCATCGGCCTTGGGTAGTATTGAAGGAGAAATTACTCATATTTTTTCAAACTTTAGCTTAAGGGTGGAAGAAAGACTCTTTATAACTCTAGCATGATGAAGACAATGCTAGAATGGTCATATTCAGCTTTGCTAAATGGGATATCAACACCAAAATAAAGAGGACCGTGAATGTAATCTGATTTACCAAGTATGACCCTACGCACATTCAGCTTGTGGCTCCATGTGGCTGAAGACAATTCCTGATTTTTCATCTTTCTCTAACTCTCAATATCTAAGAGTTCATTCCTAGCTATACTAAATCTTATACTCCCTAGTGGAAACACTGACTCCAACAGAGAGACCCTCATCTCTATTGTTCACCTAAAACCCATCTCTTCCTTGGTTGACTGACAAGAAGAATGAAATTCATATGAAACTCATCTCTTTTGCCTCCATAGGCTAAGGCAGTACTTTCATGGGCTCCAACAGCTTACTGTCTCTCAAAACAGATCTAGAAACACAAGCTCCATGCATATAACAGCAGAAGGCTCATTTCCTTACAAATATTTCATTCTCCAAATTCCAGCTTTCTCAATACATAGAAAGAAACAAAACACTTTCTAATCTTTCTCAATACTCAGATTCATGCCACAGAAGATGGCATTTGTGTGTCTAACACCCATAAACCTTCTCCCATGTTACAGTCTTTAAAATACAGATGTTGCTTTAATAGCCACAATCATATTACACCGCATTTCATAATTTCAGAATCATTGTAAAGCTGTTTCACATCTCATTTCCTTAGACTCCAAACAGCTTTATTTCACCAAGTTGGTGTAAGAATAACTCTAATACAAGGTAGCATGTGCTGTATCCCATGTCCTTTAATGAACCATAAACTGTGGGAGGAGCCAGGCTCTGTCTGAATTATCTTCTGTGCAGCTGTGAGTTTGCACCTGCTAGTTACTCTGCATTTAATTGCTTATGGCAAACACTTTTCAACCCTGCTTTCCAGAATCTCACCTTTCTTCTACAGATGGAGAATTCTACCTGTATTCTACTACAGATGCTGAGAATGTCAGAATTTTGATTTCCTTTGCAGCCAGGGTGTGCACACAGGACCCAGGTTCTGTCATTCAGACCCACCCACAGTGGACTTTAAAACTGGACCTAGAGGGCCCAGGTGCAATGGCTCACATGTGTAATCCCAGCACTTTGGGAGGCCAAGGCAGGAGGATCACTTGAGGCCAGGAGTTCAAGACTAGCCTGGGCAACATAGTGAGACCCCGTCTCTATAAATAATTTAAGAATTAGCCAGTTGTGGTGGTATGCATGCACTTGTGGTCCCGGTTACTTAGGAGGCTGAAGTGGGAAGATCACTTTACCCTGGGAGGTTGAGGCTGCACTGAGCCACGATCATGCCACTGAACTACAGTCTGGGCAACAGAGTGAGATCCCATCTCAAAAAACACAAAAACAGGAAAAAGAGGTACCAGGAATCAGGGCTATCTCTGGTAGCAATTGAGGTTGCAGACTAGCTCTCAGGGCACAACTGCAGAGGTACAAGTCAAAGTATTC
The DNA here is from genome assembly GCF_047675955.1 of Chlorocebus sabaeus. Lineage (NCBI taxonomy): Eukaryota > Metazoa > Chordata > Mammalia > Primates > Cercopithecidae > Chlorocebus > Chlorocebus sabaeus. Next base: position 74,302,080 of record NC_132908.1, read on the forward strand.
AGGCTTTGAGTGTTTCCTCCCACTATCCCAGACCAGTTCTAGGGTATGATTTTTATCATGATTTCTGGCTGTATAAATATGGGCCCGGTTTTCAGCTCTTTCAACAATACACTTTTTAATAAAACTTCTTTTCTGTTTAAATCAGCCAAAATCAGTGCCTGAAGTTTCCAGCTAAGAGTTCTCACCACATTTTCTTTATATGGAACACTAGCTCCAAGTTCCCACAGGCTGGTTGATGAGCATAAATGTGAGGCAATCACTTGACTATTGTTGATCTAATTCCTGCAGATAAGCAGAAAAAATGGATTAGAGAAAAACACAGACTAGTCTTTGGTTTGGGAGCCTATGGAAACAGCCTAGAATGCTGTTCTCCTTTCACTCAGAGCATAGATTATCCTCCCAGATAACTACCCATCAATCTGATCACAGTATCATATACAATATCATGTACATACACAGATATTCTTATCAGTAATGATGACGGTGGAAATGCTTAAAATCACTTTCTACTTTTAAGAGACTGAAAACCCATAACTAAAGAGGGATTTGTTTTTTCAGGTGACTATTTCAGACCACAGGTTTCTGTACACGTTCACTGAAAATTTTTTTATTATTTCATGTTTTAAGAACAGAAATAGATATTTCCAAATAAATCTGCATAATCTAATCCTTCATGTTGTCATGGACTCAGGATCAAGTAAATCGTGCTTAAAGGCAGAAGTCCTTGCTCCTGGTGAGGAATAAGTCCTTTCCTGAAGTGGGTATAAGACTCTGTCACCCTTCTGGGCTGTTCTCCCTTCCTGCCTTTTTTGTTTGTCCCTAAAGCTTCTGTCTGGGGAATCTCTCGCTATGACGAGGCTGGAAACACAAGGTGTCCTCCAAACAAACTTAGAGATGCACCTCATTGTACTGTCAAAGATTTGAGGACACAGCACTGAGCGATGATGTGTAAACAGATACACAACTGGGTCCTTATTTTAGGCTGTGGTTACTCATGTCAGCATGCTTTCCAGTGCATATCCCTTACCAGCAGGGTCGGCAACAGAGCCTTAAATCGCATAGCTGAGGGTATAGAAAAAGCCTCCCAACCTTGGCTCTCAATCAGAACAAAAATTGTGCTGAGACATCCAGAGAGCGCTGTACTGCTGGGAATGTTCATGTAGGGAAATCTAAAAATAGTGAGCTATTTTACTGTGGAAGCCCAAGGAGACCTTAAGATAACACTTTGCTATAAGTGGGTTTCAGGGAAATTTAACCTTCTAAAATACCAGTAAAGAAATCCTACCTAGAACGTAGTAGGATAAATTGGACTTAAGCTCCTTGCTTGTCAATTTCTAACAATCGGTGACTGGAGATCTGCACTAAATCCTGATCACTGGCTTACTGGGAAAGAACACAAGATCAATTAGTTATGTCTACCATGGCAATGGAGGTGAAGAGAAGTAGTACGAGTGCCATGGATTTGCAGACCCTGTTATCTGGTGTCACCAGGTCAGTTAAGCATTGCCTGACTTCTTCAACTCTGTGTTAAAATCTCCATCCTTGGAAAACCAGGTTACAATCTTTAAAATACAGATGTTGCTTTAAAAGCCACCAGCATATTACATTGCATTTCATAATTTCATAATCATTGTAAAGCTGTTTCACATCTCATTTCCCTAGGCTCCAAATAGCTTTATTTCACCCAGTTGGTATAAGAATAACTCTAATACAAGGCAGCATACTTTCTAGCTACTTTCTAACAGAGTAGCCACCAATGCTAGCTACCTTCTCCCTTCCCTTGGAAAGATCACATCCTGGGAGTCTTAAAAATAAAATCACAGTTTAAGTCATTTCTGGTCCGTCCTATTCTGACAACATTCAGAAACACTAAAAACAATAAACTGTCTTTTTGGGAGGAAGTCTCAAGCACAGGTCTTATTTTGAAAGCTCCTCAGGTGGTCAGGAGATCGAGACCATCCTGGCTAACACAGTGAAACACCATCTCTACTAAAAATACAAAAAATACCAAAACCAGGCGGGCGCCTGTGGTCCCAGGAGTCTGAAGCAGGAGAATGGCATGAACCCGGGAGGTGGAGCTTGCAGTGAGCCGAGATTGCACCCCTGCACTCTAGCCTGGGTGACAGAGCGAAACTCTGTCTCAAAAATAAATAAATAAATAAATAAATAAATAAATAAACAAACAAACAAACAAAATAAAGCTCCTCAGGTAATTCTAAAGCGTGATAAGGAAGATTGGAAACACCCCCAGGAAAGCTGCAAAGGAGCCCTTTGACAGCACAGGTGGGAATGCCTCAGTCAGGCCGAGACCAGAGTCCAGTCTCCTTTTCTTCTGACCCTGCACTCAACTGCATCAAGCCCACAACGTGACTTCCCAGGTCCTTCTCCTAGATACACTGTTTTTTTTAATTTTGTTTCTCATTGCAGAAAGCTCTTATCAAAAGAAAGTGGACTCAGAAGTCCAACAGATAAGAGATGAACATGGGATTTGAAACCCTAGAACCCATCTGATGCATTCCACCTCTCCTCTGAACCAAGTTACAGAGTTGCAATTATTGACTCTGTCAACTGGAGAGCTGACCTGGAGTTCAGTAACCTAATGTAGCCTGTCCCAAACCATATACCACAAACCGCTACATCCTCAAGACATTCACAGGTGTTGTCTGGAAAAACAACAAGAGTGAGAATCCCATGGTCAAATACACCATCCACGCTCTCCCACTCTTGGCTAGAGGCTCTAAGATGCCCTGCAGTTTTTTAAAATGTTGTTTAATCTAATACTTCCTAAAGCTATTTGACCAAGTAACCTTTTTTTTTATTTCAATAGGTTTTTGTGGAACAGGTGGTGTTTGGTTACATGACTAAGTTATTTAGGGGTGATTTCTCAGATTCTGGTGAACCTATCACCCGAGGAGTGTACACTGTACCCAATGTGTGGTCTTCATCCCCCTCCCACCCTTTCCCTAAGTACCCAAAGTCCACTGTATCATTCTTTTTTCTTTTTTGAGACAAAGTCTCACTCTGTTGCCCAGGCTGGAGTGCAGTGGCGTAATCTCGGCTCACTGCAAGCTCTGTCTCCCGGGTTCACACCATTCTCCTGCCTCAGCCTCCCGAGTAGCTGGGACTACAGGTGCCTGCCACCACGCCTGGCTAATTTTTTTTGTATTTTTAGTAGAGACGGGGTTTCACCATGTTAGCCAGGATGGTCTCGAACTCCTGACCTCGTGATCCGCCTGCCTCGGCCTCCCAACGTGCTGGGATTATAGGTGTGAGCCACTGCGCCCGGCCCATTGTATCATTCTTAATCCTTTCTATCCTCATAGCTTAGCTTCCACTTATGAGTGGGAACATACAACGTATTCTTTTCCATTCCTGAGTTACTTCGCTTAGGATAATGGTCTCCAATTCTATCCAGGTTGCTGTGAATGCCATTATTTCACCAAGAAACAATTTTTCTAAGAAGCATCTGTCATTCAGGAGACCCAGTTTGGAAATTCCAATTCCTTCTTGTAAAAGATGAGAAATGAGGGTTTAGAGAGGACATAACTTGTCTACAGGCACTGAATCACAGTCTGCCGATGCCTCATGCGTCTCCTTGGCCCATGGAAGTTCCCCAGGCCCCGATTGTCTCCAGCATGCTGGCAGCTTTCCCCTCCAATGCCTATATTTCCAGTCACTGTCAGAATTTCCTTGGATTTCCTGGACACTTGCTGTGGGAAAGGGGCATGATGAGAGTTGGTAAATAAATGCACTTAAAATTTTTCCCATCCTCATGGTGGGTTGTGCCCTACATAGATTCTCAGAGGGTCTCCAGTGGGAGTAAGCCCTGGTTGTCCATTGCAGAAAGTCTGCTCATGAGTGCCTCACTGGTTGGCTTTCCTCCTTTGCCTGCCTATAACTCTACTTCCTCACCTGTTTTTCCTGGATCCACTTCCTAATGAATTAACCACACAGGAACCCTTGTCTCAAAGCCTGCTTTGGGAGGAAACCCAAACGAAGAGTTACTTACAATCCAAGTGAAGAACAATGACCTAGATGTAAGGTCCTGTTCAGATACTAAATAAATGATTTGGTTTTTATAAACGAAATCAGATTCTAGGTTAAGATTCCAAGTTTTAAACAGCCATAGACATTTCCTCCTGAGACAAAGAGCTATATTCTACTGTCAAAATCCAAAGTTTCAGCTTTTTCTTCCTTCTAACCCCTAAAAAAAAGAAAGAAAGCAGGCTGTGTCACAGACAACACTTTTTGCCTTATCTTCAGAAAGAATGGCTTCTCCACCATGTGCCCTCTGGTGAAAGGTTACAGTCAAAAACTGTCAAGGCTGAGCGCGGTGTCTCATGCCCAGAATCTCAGCATTTTGGGAGGCTAAGGTGGGTGGATCACTTGAGGTCAGGAGTTCAAGACCAGCCTGGCCAACATGGTGAAATCCTACTGCTACTAAAAATACAAAATGAGCCTGATGTGGTGGTACATGCCTGTAATACCAGCTATTAGGGAGGCTAAGGCAGAAGAATCGCTTGAACCTGGGGGGCAGAGGTTGCAGTAAGCCAACATCACACCATTGCACTCCAGCCTGGGCAACGAGCAAAATTGTCTCAAACAAACAAACAAACAAACAAACAAAAAAACACTATGTCATGTTGCTAGAATTTTCTTTCAGACCTAAGAAGGAAACAGAAATGCTTAAGAAAACTGAACTCAGGAACTTCTCAACAGGCTGCATATCTGAGGTGGCTCGGACTGCCAATTTTTTTTTTTTTTTAACAGTGAATAAATTTACTCAAGAAATTAGCTGTCGATAGCAAGGGTATAAAAACCTAGCCGGAGATTTGTATGTTTGGCTGAGGATCTCAAACTGTCTTCCAGATCGTTGAGGGTCAGTAAACCTAACACATTTTTCTCGGCAACTTCTTCTCCCCTATAATTTTCAAACACTGAAATTATAAAAAACAACTTTCATATGTGTTTTTTTCTTAAATTATTAGTTGATATCAAGCAGGCAGGTAAGCACTTTCTGGTTACTCTTATCAGAAGGATTTTCAAGAAACCGTATTTTGGTAGATGTGATTTTCCCTGTATTTGAAATGTACACACTTCTGGCATGTGGATGGGGAGCATTTATGCTTGAAATCTTATGGGAGATGCCTCTGCTTTCACAGAGGCAGGGAGCCCAGTTCGGCGGAGGGGTGCTCTAGGCAACCTGGCGTTAAAGAGCTGACAGAGAAATACCTATCAAGGTAGGAAAAATACAGCTCCTTTCCTTTACCTCCAAGAAGACCTATGATGACCAAGAGCAGTTGGTTAGCAGTCAGAACAGGCATTACCATCAGATGAGTAAGTTGTTAGAATCCATCTGTTCAGCTCTAAATGTTTTAAGAACTGACTGGATCCACAGTTGTGTGCTTCAAAACACAACTCTATCTGACTGTTCTTCGTCAAAAGTTATGGTCACCTGGAAATCCATTCCTCAGAAGCATTGCTCTAGTGCCCCATGAGGGTGTGACCTGTCACTCATTCTTTCTTCATCGCCTTCTTGATCCTCAGGTTTTGTCAGGCTCATTGCCAGAAACTTCCCACTGTCCTGTTGTCTCACCCCAAACCCAGACAAATGACAAAACCATCTGACTCTCTCCTTGCTTGGCTGTGAAACCAGATTTACTTCTGAAAGGTAGGAGATGCCATCTGGAGGCATTGTTCCCATCTTCCTTGGCCTTCCACTTCCTTGGAAGTATAGAAAAGAGCTAGTCAAAAATACTAGCTCTTTTCTACACTTCCACCTCTGATACCTTCAGCCAAGCCTCCTCCCCATAGACATTCCACTGGCTCCATACAATATCCATTACCCTTCAGGTACAAAGTATCCCCCGAAGATTACATAGGAAATATGTGTACTGGTAAGGAGATTCTCCACAGAGCAGAACCAAGAAGACATAGGGAAGTATACAGAAATACTTACTACTAGTGATTGGCTCATGTGTTTAGGAAGGCTGAGAAGTCCCACAGTCTGCTCACTGCAAGCTGAAGGCCCAGGAACACTGCTGACATAGTCCTAGTCTGACCCCAAGGGTCAGAGAACCAGAGAAGCCAATGGTAAAAGCCCCAGTTCAAGTCCAAAGGCCCGAGAACCAGGAGCACTGATGTCTGAGGGCAGGAAAAGATGGATGTCCCAGCTTAAGCAGAGAGTGAGTCTGCCTTTCCTCAGCCTTTTTGTCCTATTTGGGCCCTTGATTAATTGGATGATGCCTTCCCCATTGGCACAGGTGGCTCTTCACTCAGTCTACCAATTCAAATACTCATCTCTTCCAGAAACACCCTCCAAGACCCACCCAAAAATAATGTTTTACCATCCACCTGGGCATCCCTTAACCTGGTTAAGTTGACACATAAAATTAACCATCAGTCTCCTACAAAGAATGCTTTAAGAGGCAGATAGAAAAGGTTCTCTTTAACCAAAAATAACTCCCTCAGAAACTGGTCATGGGACCAAAAAGTCCATCATCACTCAACTCATTTCTCTGGATGAATGAAAAACTCGAAAGGCAACTGACTAGGGAGATGGAGAACATAGGAAGTTACTATCAGCCATAAGCCCTCCAGCTACAATGAACTTATCAGATTTGCTCTGTCCACCAGCAAGCTTGATGAAATGGGATCTTGGACACAAAATGCATGTTTGGGGATCTAACAGGGAAAAATGCCTGGGGCCCAAGGTACTGAGAAATCTAAGTAGTTTTCCTTAGTTATGACACTAACGGGGAGGAGGCAATCACTACGCTATGTGGGTATTACATGCCCAGAGAAAGAACATAACCCAAAGGAGAAGACACGCAGAGGTAGGAAAAGATGGTGATGATGATAATCAAATCAGTAGCCATACCTACTATTCAGTGAGAAGGCACAATGTCAGGCACTTAGCATACATTAGCTTAGTTGATTTTCATGATCCATATCCTAAAGAGTTATTCTCATTTCCATTTTACAGATGAGTAAATTGAGGCTCACCAACAATTCATTTCTTACCTAGTCACACAGTAAGTGGTAGGTTTAGGGTTCAAACCCAGATTCCTCTCCAATGGTTGTCATTATTCCATTTGACTATGCTATCTTCCTGACAATGCAACAGTTATAGTTAGGGAGCACATGTGGTTTCTCAGGGAAAAAGAAAAAGTGTAGGGGGAAACCCCCACGACATTTCTCTAAAGTCTTGGCCTAGAACAACAAAAATGCTAGCAAACTAAACTGATGATTGCTCCTTGGCCTCACATCCCACCATTTACCTAAGTCTATGGCTCCCAACTGGGGACTCAGTTGTTGCATGGGATCTGCGTGTCCATATGCACACTAACCCTTGCCTGCAGACAAAATACATCATGTGCGTATCAAGATATTTCTGTAATTAGTCATGTACCAGTTGATTCTAAAATGTTATTGAGTTCACAAGATATTTATCATTGTATATTTCCCAACCTAGGAATATTGAAAGTATAATTAGAATCATGTGGGATAGATGTTTTTGTCATTAAAAGGGGATTTTCAATTCTACCATCCAGAAATTCCATTCCTAGCTATTTACTTGACAGAAATACATCAACCCGCTCATTAATAATCGACGTTGTGCAGGAATGGTCATAGCAGCATGTTCACAATTTCCCCCAAAGTGGAAATGACCCAACTGCCAACAAAAGTGGAATGGGTAAGAACATGGTGGTGCAGCTACACAGTGCAATGCTGTATGGTAGTAAAAGCAGACAGACTACAACTGCACCCAACAACAGCATTGCTCTCACAAATGTGATACATGGCAAGGGAGCCAGACACATTTCAAAGCACCCACTGTGTAAGTACTTTTATATCACATTCAAAAACAAGCAAAACTCATCTAGGCTGTTAGAAGTCAGGAGAAAGATTACTTTGAGGGATAGAGGGAGAGTGAGTGAGGGAATCTTCTAGAGATGCTTATAATGTTCAGTTTCTTGATCGGGGTGTTGGTTACATAGGTGTATGCAGTTTGTAAAAATTCCATGAGCTGTGAATGTGATGTGTACATATTTTTTTATGTGATATCTTAATAAACATTCAAAAAACAGGAAGAGTTGTATGACAAAGATAACCCATTGCTCTGTAGAAAAGTTCTTCCCAGCCAGGCTGGGCACTTACCCTTTGCCAAACACACAAATCTTTTTCATCCCTATTTTCTCTCAGGCCATATTCTTACCTTCAAATTATCCACCTCACCATCTCTGCCCATTAAAACGCTTTCCATTTTTTGAAACCCAGCTCAAGGTCTCCACCTCCAAGGAACCTTTCCACTTTTCCACAGCCAGAAGGGAATTCTTGCTACCCCACATCCTAGAGTGCTTTGATAGCATTTCTCTGACCACAACTCTGAGGTCTTTTGAGCCCCACATATAGCCTTGCAAGTGATAGGTCATTGAGAAAGGTTTTCTGTTGTAAGAACATCTACCTTAACCTCATAGTACAGTGATCTGTGTTTGCTTTACTTCCTGCCTTCAAGAAGCTCTTGGGAGAAACAGGTCTACGTGTCTTTGCACTGCTCACCACATCCAACAATATGCAATAATCATGCATATTGTAGACGCTCAGGTAATGTTATTGAATAAAGATAAATGTCACCTGTGAGAATAATTTGCAGTGAAAGAGATACCTTGAAGATCTCAGCAGATCTACTACGTGTCTTTTGTTTTCTCTGCCACTCTGTGGCCCAGGCTGGAGCGCAGTGGCGTGACCACAGTTCACTGCAGCCTTGGGCTCAAGTGACCTCCCACTTGACCTCCTGAGCTCAACTGATCCTCCCATCTCAGTCTCCCAAGTAGCTGAGACTCCAAGAGTATGCTACCACACCCAGCTAATTTTTTAATTTTAATTTTTATTTTTTTGAGACCTGGTCTTGCTCTTTTGCCCAGGCTGGTCTCAAACTCCTGAGCTCAAGCAATCCTCCCACCTCAGCCTCCCGAAGTCCTGGGATTGCAGGTGTTAGCCACCGTATCCAGGCCTATTTCATGTCTTTATAAAAGAAAATATAGAAGACTTCAATATGAGGTCACCCTTTCTCCTCAGTGGCTGGTATTTTATTGGGTTTGTACTTAACTGAAAGCCCCCTTGGTGGATCTAGTTATCTATACAGGCAAAAATGTGAGCTTTTCAGTCAGAAAACTGAAGGCAGCTGAGATGTCTGGATCACAGTGATGAAGAGGCTCAGCCCAATTCCAAGTTCCTTGGATCAACCTTGGCAGATGCTTCCACGTACCAAGCAGCAGCATCCAACAATCAAATCAGCACAGCAACATGCAATGAAAAATGACAGAGTGGCATCAACAGACAAGCACTTAAGCCCACTCCAGCTTTGTCTCCCACAAGAACAACAGCATTTCTCAAGAGTCCTTGATGTGTCCTCGATCTATGATTCTGTTCCCCCTTCCCTCTTTTCTTCCCTTTTCAATAAGCTGCACATTGTTCAAGACAAATTCACTGTGAAATGATTTTTTTTAACCATTAGGGCAAAATGAGCAGTGTTAGAGTGCTAAGATTCCTGAATTAATAAAATTGCTGCCATCCGTGATTTTAACTTTCTCTTTTCTGTTGACAGAAGCCAAGACATTAGGAGATATTTTCCAGCACTACAGTCAAACTGTGCATTTTTAGATTTGTGGGCAGACTGAGTGATCTCCAGCCAGAATCTCAGCCCTCAGCTCTACATTCCTATGTCATTCTCTTACCACAGTATCATTTCTGGTCTCCCCCAAGTCATTGCTTTGGAGAAAATGAAGCACATTTTCAGAATATAAGAATAACCCAGGCAACCTAAGGCCAACTAACAAGGCAGTTGGTGAAGTCAGCAGAAGCAAGAGCTGATATTAGCAACATGTATGTGGGCAACATCTTCCATCACGAAGATCTGTATCAAGACATTTTATACCTGCACCAAGAATTTCATTGGTGGGTGCAGCTTACAGGTTCAAACACCCTGAAGGGCCCACATCTTTTCCTGTTTTTATTAAAAGTACAAGGAAACTCAGCACTTAAAATATGTTTGCCAGGACTAACCTACTTACATTCAGGTCTCAACTTGAATTTCATTTCTCATGAAAGCCTGGCCCAGTCCCAATTAGGAGCTGGACACTCTTAACATTCTTCCTCTATGTCACTTGCTGCAATTGTAATTTACTAATTATGTGTGTGATCATCTCTTCACAGAAATAGAAGTTCCATGCAGGCAAGGATTCAATCTGTCTTGTTCATGCCTGACATGGTTTGGCTGTATCCCCACCCAAATCTCACCGTAAATTCCCACACGTTGTGGGAGGGACCCGACAGGAGGGAACTGAATCATGGGGGCAGGTCTTTCCCATGCTGTTCTCATGACAGTGAGTAAGTCTCACGAGATCTGACAATTTTAAAAACAGGAATTTCCCTGTATAACCTCTCTCTGTGCCTACCGCCATCCATGGAAGACATAACGTTCCCCCTTGCCTTCCGCTGTGATTTTGAGGCCTCTGTCACCTAGGCTGGAGTGCAGTGGCACAATCTCAACTCACTGCAGCCTCTGCCTCCCAGGTTCAAGTTATTTTCCTGCCTCAGCCTCCTGAGTAGCTGAGATTACAGGCGTGCACCACCACGCCCAGATAATTTTTTGTATTTTTAGTAGAGACAGTGTTTTACCATGTTGGCCAGACTGGTCTTGAACTCCTGACCTCAGGTGATCCACCTGCCTTGGCATCCCAAAGTGCTTGGATCACAGGTGTGAGCCACCACGCCTGGCCAACCTCAGCGCTTCCTTTTAAGTAGCTCTCTTCATTTCCAGCTAGCAGGTAATTCTTGATGCTTTCAGATCACCCCCTACCAGAAAAAGCACTAGTGAATTCCTCATATCCGTGTGAATAAAATGTAAGTTCCATAGCTTGGAATACTCCACGTGATCCCCAACCTGTCTTCAATTGCCTTCCCACTTGATCCTTCAACATTCCCCTTCATGCGGGTAGTCTTTCCTAATTATTTTCTACCTGAAGATGTAACCAAATACTCCCACATTTTCTGGAACTTTGTAAATGTTTAGTTTTATAAATTAGAAAGCATATGCTAAATTGTTCCTAGTAGTCTGGAAGGATCTTGAGTCATAATCTGGATCATATTGGTCTTTGTTTACCCCAAAATGCCTAACACTCTGTTTGACACATAATAGCTTTTCAAAAACATTTCTTGAACTTAATCAAGTTCATTCTTTCATTTATTCTTTGAAACACACAGTTTCTATTTACCAACGACCGCCCTGCCCCAGGGATAAAAATGTAGAATTGTGTGACCATAAGCACCGGCCTTAACTCTTCCAGACCTTGATTTTTTTTCTCTGTAAAATGATCTGTGCTATGAACCAGGTAAGATAATGCACGTGAAACACTTAGCCTAGTGTCTGGCACATAGTATATGCTCAGTAAATTTTTACCTGGTATTATTATTGCCTCCCAAGGCAGTCTGTTCCATTGCCAGGCAGCTACAATTACTAAAGCATTCTTCCCAGTTCCGAGTAAAAATATAGCTCCCAATGACGCCTGTTCATGGATCTTAGCTTCCTTGATGTGAGCAAGAAGAATGAATTAACTTCTAAGTAGGTTCAGATAACACTTCTAAAAACCTGATACTCGGCACCAGGCGTGGACTGAAAAAAGGAAAACCGAGGTCAGCTAGGGAGAGAGAGCTGGATTTCATTAATTCCATGGATTTCTAAAAAGAACTAAGGTTCTTTAAGTGGGTTCATTTTCTACCTTGCAAGTTTCTCTCTGTGAGTCCAATATGCTGCTTAAATTTCATTTATTTCCTCTAGCTATAGTGTTTTGGTAAGCAAGGAAAATTCTGCAAAATGACTTCACCATTGGCAGTCATTTGCCCTTGGCCAAATTGACTCGCAATTATTCTAGGAGTATCAGAAGTTTCCAAATTAGCTTAGTCCCTGTCTGGTGCTGAGTAGGCTCCTCAGGTTGGGTCATGTCCCTGCCCTGGGCCTCGTGCAGGATGGATCCTATTGCCCCTGAAGAGTAGGTGCCCGTTGTCCTGATTTTCCCCCACAACTGATTCAGCTCCTGCCAGTAACTACAACACTGACATTTCTATTTTTTCAGCATCCTGCACCCACCTACACTAGACTCCTCTGTCTCTGGTTTTATTTTTTTAAGTAAATGACCTTTAACTGACAGCCACTTCCCTTCTTGGAGAGACCAGGCTATTCACTTTCTTCAATGCACTCTAAAACTGTTGTGTTGTGCTCTCAGGTTAGACAAGCCAAGCTGTAGAGAAGCTTCCACACCCACACACAGGTGCAGGGTCTAATTTTCAGAACTGTGAAATGATTTCCAGAAAAGTTAAGAAGCTTCTGCAGCTCTTCAGGGGTTACAATTACTTATGTTCATGTACACACTAACTTTAGAATAATCCACAATTTTCCTTCAACTCAAGCATCCAAGAGAAAATAAACTGTGTAGTATTGTTTTTTTAACAAAGTTCACTAAGTATCTACTATACTCCACTGCAGACAGCACTAACCTCCCAACTGACCCTCTGTCTCTAATTTTGTCTTTAATCTATTCTCTAGTAGATCAGAGGACTGTTTTAAAATATATAAATCAGAATATCTTACAGCCCTGCTTAGAAGTGCTCAACAGCTTCAATTCTACTCAGAAGGAAATCATGGACTTCAAAGCCCTGTTCCTCTGGCTTCTGGCATTTCTCTGCTCACACCATCTTCTCATTTGCTCACTACACACAAGTACACAGAACTTCTTACAGTGCCTCAAATGTGTCAAATCTTTCCTGGCAAAGGCTCACGGTTTTACACTAACTCTTCCTTCCACCTGGATTATTCTTCCCTAAGGTTTAAATATCTGGCTTGGTCTCATCCTTTTGCCTCCATCATAAATTTAACTTCCTCTGGGAACTCTACAGTAGAACCCTCTTCCTAACTATGCAAAGCTGCTCTTTCAATAATTTAGCATATTTTCTTCACAGCCAGCCATACTCAGTGCCATGCTTCTTAGAATTGCCACGATTTATGTAGATGATGGCACCAATTCCAAATAAATAAAAAGACTAATGAGAAGAATCTTCAAACACAGACTTGCTGCATTACTTCCTCTGGAGGGAGAAAAACAGTAACACAATATCAACGTTTAGTCATTAAACTTATGTGAATCATATATAAAAGCTACCTCCATAACAGCCCCAGAGACATTGCTAGGCATATGATTAAAAAGAAAATACTCTCCTTCCTTCTCTTGAGCAGTGCCTTGTTCGCTTTTTAAGGAAATCCTACCATGATGGAGCATCTCATTGTCACTGGAAGAGCCAAGTTTGATGTGATTGCAACAACAGGTTTCTTCTTTAATATTCCAATTTTCTTCTTGGACTGAATTACCAACCCACTTCAAACACTCCTTAGATGCTGCAAAAGCAGTAAAATTAAGCAGAGAAATTTCCTCTTGATCACTGTCCATTGTTGTGCTCTTCAAAAGACAGACACTTGACATAGAAACTTCTGTCATCAGTGAACAAACAAGCCTACGGCTTATAAACCTAGCGAGAAGCACGTCCCAATTTCACAAATCCTGGAAATTGAAGAAATTCAAAATCAAAATAGAATTTAAAAGTAGCAATCAGGCCAGGCACAGTGGCTTATGCCTATAATCCCAGCACTTTGGGGGAGCTGAGGCATGTGAATCGCTTGAGGTTAGGAGGTTGAGACCAGCCTGGCCAACATGGCGAAACCCCATCTCTGCTACAAATACAAAAATTAGCCAGGTGCAGTGGCAGGCACCTGTAATCTCAGGTACTCGGGAGGCTGAGGCGGGAGAATTGCCTGATCCCAGGAGATGGAGGTTGCAGTGAGCCGAGATCACGCCGCTGCACTTCAGCCTGGGTGACCAAGCAAGACTGTCTTTAAAAAAAAAAAAAAAAAAAAAAAAAAAAAAAAAAAAAAAAAGTGCATTCGGTAAATGCTAACACTTTGTGAGTGCTTACTCTGTATGAGAGGTGGTTCCAAGGCTTTAATAGGTGTTATTTCATTTAAACCCCATTATCAATTGTTTGAAGAGGTAGCTACTATCTCTGCATTTTACAGATGAGAAAACTGAGGCATAAAAAGATTTAAATGCACAGCATCACCCAGAGAGTAAGTAGTGTATTAGGATTTGATCCCAGGGGTTCTGATTTCAACCACTTATTGTTTCACTGTGCACCAGAAAGACTTGGGAGTAAATGTATCATATTTAATGGACACAATAACCAAGTACTAGGAGTACCAAAGGGAAAAGGTTTCCGTAAGTGGTTATGCAAGACTTCTGCTGCCTTGTCAAAATCTTGAGACACTAATAAGTGTGGTTGTTCTACTCAACCTCATGTGATTCAATCTGACCAAAAGTTGTAGGGATTCATGCAACATCTCCCTTCTCTTGCAACTGGGGCAGATCTTTTGTACCTAACCCTTGTCTGTCTCAGCTGTTACACTATAGAGTCTCACCACCAGTTTCTTCTCTTATGCAGTCAATTTTCATCCTAAATCTGTTCTAATCACTTTGACGTCCCACACCCATTACTTATTACACCAACTGGGTATAAATCCCCAGCTTTTCCCCTTACTATGTAGGGAAACTTGAATGTATTACTTAACCACATCTTAGGTTAGGTGCCCTCTTCTTAAGTGAGACTATAATAACTTTCTCACAATGTTCTTTTGAGGATCTCGTTTATAGTGACTCCTCAAAAAATGGTAGCTATGTTACAAAATAAAGCACCAAGAATGTAAGACTTATGTGTATGTGGCTCTACTGGTATTTCCAGGTTTACACCACACAAATGCCCTTCGAGAATTTTTACCTCTGAAGTCTGCCTTCTCTCCTGTAGACGAGCATGTCTCCAAGTGTGGTTCTTGGACCCTCTGGATCAGATTCACTGGCAGTGCTTTGAACATTCAGATTCATAGGCCTTGTTCATTGGAACCTCTGGGAATGATCTTGACTATCTTCATTATTTATTTTTTTATTTTTTAATTTAATTTAAAGTTCCAGGATATGTATGCAGAAGTTCAGGTTACATAGGCAAATATGTGCCATGGTGGTTTGCTGCACCTATCATCCCATCACCTAGGTATTAAGCCCCAGAAGCATTAGCTTTCATTTTTAAAGCTTCCTCGCCACTCCAGTAGTACACACATACACCAATGACCAAGCCTTATTGCCCAGTCTATGATCATGTTCTGAGATTCCTCCAGCTCTCCTGTCACCCTAATGTCATCATTTAAAGTCTGTCTGGAATTCCTCCTCATTCATAAAACCTTTCCAGATTCCACACTCCAGAAATAACATGTTCTTGTTTTGAATTATCACAGCATTTATTTATATACATGATGACTCTTCCTAATGTTTTCAAGCTCCTTGAAGTGAAAGTCACTATGCAACTCATACTAGTATCTCCAAAGCTACCTGTCACAGGGCTTTGCCTGGAGTTAAGTGCCCAGTGAAAGTGAAATGAATAGACAGCATGGTGTCCAACCCAATGCTTTTAGATCATTTTGATAAACCACATGTATTAGAGTAATAACCTGACTCAGGGGAGGAACAGGAGGGAAGCTGACAGAACAGACCTTAAGTCTCTTTCTCTCCTCTCCATTTTCTGATTCCTGCTGCCATCACCGTCCCAGGTTGCCTCTTTATTCCTTAGCCCAAGTTTTGGTAAGGATGCAATGAGTGGGAGCCCTTCCTTACTTCTCTTTAGCACAGTTGAGACTGGTGATGAAATTAGGTTATTTCTCTTTTAATTTAAAAACAAAAAAGGTCACCAATATAGCAAACACAAACAATGGAAAATCGTCATGTTTCCCTAGTAGGGTCTCCTGTATAGCCCCAATGACTGGAACAATTTCTCTGGCATCTTGGGTGACTTCTGGCTGTGTGAGCCCTGCAGGTTGACTGCTGTGCTCACTGCAGCTTTGCTAAACAAAAACCAATCACTCAGTCTGCTCCCTTCTTAAAGCACCCTACCATTTTGTTTTGCTACCACCCACTCACAGTCTCTTTACAGCCTGGATTTTGCTTTGAGGAACATACCTTATCCCTAGGCAGTGACAAGCCAGATGGCACTAACTATGCCCGTGTAATTTCAGACCCAAGAGTATGATCACATTTCAATAGGATGAGAGTAATAATATGCATTTTCCACTCATTCTCATCTCACTCTTCCATGTCACTCACCCTGTAGCTCTTCAAACACACCAAGCTCTTTCCCATCTTAAGCCTGTGCATAAGCAATTTCCTCTATGTACAATGCCCTTTTCCGCTATTCACATGAATATATGAGTCCTTCCTTTAAGAATCATCTTTTCTTTTAAGCCTCAGTGTAAGTATCCAGTCCTCAAAAGAGGCTCCATGGCTGTATTTTTAAAGTAATCTTTCCCAATTCTTTTTCTACTTTAGTCCCTTATTTCCTTCCCAGTACATAACATAGTCTATAATTCTTCTATTCATTGTTTTTATTGGCTTGCTCTTTGTCTTTCCAGAAATGATAGAAAATGAACAAGGTCAAGAGTTGTACCCATCTTCTTCATTTCTGACATATAGTAGCAGCTCAATAAACATTTGTTGAATGATGGAATAAAATACACAATATATAACCACAAGGAAGAAAAGGGAGTCACAATAAGATACATCAAATCTTTTATTCATATAGTGTATAATTTTACCACCAGGATAATAACTTTTAATTTTGTAACAGTTAAGATCTCAACATTACCTATATGCTTTGGGTTATTTTGCTGTCAAAAGAAATAGATCCTTTTCATTCCGCTAGGTTGTGATTTACCATAATATTTATTCTATAGTCCCTTAAGAATAAATCTCTTTTCTTCCCAGTGAACCCAACTCCTAGAGATTACAACTTGACATCCTTATGAGACATCAACACAGGGAAGACAACTTGAAGAAGCAGATGTGGCTATTTTAGAAGAAAAAAGAATTTCCACATACTGTTTTAACTTTGCAAGTCTCAAAGAATTCTTTCATGACAATACACTGAGAACTACTTCGTGAAAATAAATAGCCACAGAGGAATATGGATTTAATTGCTTGAAATGCTGCATTAGCTAAAATAAAACAGCTGTGATCACATTCGGGGTAAAAACCATTGTTCAACAAAGAGTTCTATTAAAGATCACCCCAGTGATGAGTCTTGTTCTCTCAAACTCAGGCATGCCACTTCCTGGACCACCAGGGTAACAGTGATTTCAATTTGGGGGGACATCTGAATTGGAGAAATGTTGTCTACGCCATAGGGCACAGGACTGCTTAATAGATTTTTCTTTTTTCCCCCAAACACAGGGCTCAAGTTACTCAAAATTACTCAGCAAAACAAATTCCTTTCATATTTCTATAATCCCAGGACACAGGAAAGGTGCTGGGCTGGCAGCTTGGACTTTCAGAGTTCCAGTTTACTCAAAAATAAAACGAATTAACTAAAAGATGAAACGAGGAGCAGAGTTTGTCCAAGTTCTTCCTGAACAATCTCAACGAAAAGACCTTGTTCCCCAAGGATATGTCTCCAAGGTGGTGATATTTTATATTTCTCAGGGTCAGAAACCACCTTGAGATACTGACAGGGCCATAGATCCCTCCACCTAAAATTCTCATGAACGTATTAGCACATAGTTTGAAACCCAACTTCCAGAACGTCTAAAAACATCTAAAATTATCTATGACCCACAGGCTCAAAATTCCCATTCTAAAAAAAAACAGAAGTAGGGCTTGAGATGGGAAAAGCCAAGAATTCAAGTGTTTTTTCCACCAACCACTATCATGTATCCATTTTAAATGCCTCTACCACACACCAGTCTCACCCCAACCCCTCCGCTGACCATTTGCAAATTTGACGCACAACCAATAGATCAAAGAAAGCAGGTAAGTAGAAAGGGAAGTTGAAGGGAAGGGGAGCAGAGGAGCTTTTGAGCAGAAACTCAAGTTGCAATATTCTGTAGAGTCCTATATTATTAATGTTATCCCCTTGACCTCACGAGCCAATGGTTCTCAAAGTTTAATGTGCATTAGAGTCAACCTGGGAAGATCACCTTAACACACAGATTTCTAGGTCTCCCCTGGCGTCCGATTCAAAAGGATCTTATTAACGTTTTATTAAACATTCGGCTGAAGCTAGTGGTCTTTTTCCTTTCATCCATACCCCTGCTAAGGGAATCTTCCAGGGAAGACCTGTAGGGAGAGGTTGCTAGATGACTCAGCACCTGAAAATTGCCCAATTACTGATTATCAGCTAATCAGGAACCTTAATTTCATCAGCAGGGTTCCTTTGCCATGTAGGATAACATATTCACGGGCGTGACGGCAAAAAGAGGAGGCCGTGGAGGCTGAAATCTTTCCTTTGCCCACCTTTCCCACTCATTTCTGAAGACTCTCCTTCCTCCACGGTAACTCGAGTGATTTTGACCCTCAAAAATGACTCGTCCCTTTTTGAATTCCTTTTATACCTCGTTTAGCTGTTTATTGTGAACAATAAACTGGAGATAATATCTTTCACTTGTTATCTAATTATTTCATGTTTCTTGTTACCCGATACCCGATTAATAATGCTTTGGGAGCAAAACATGTTTTCAATGTCTCTTTGCACCACACAATATATAACTAATCACAAGCACACAGTGGGTACAACCAGCACTTGTTGCTTTCACCTACCCAGCATCTACTCCCTTTTTCTCCACATTCTTCCCTGGTAACAGCATTCATTTTCTTTTTGGAGAACTGCCTTCCTCCAGCCTCTATCCATTTGTTTCAGATGGGGGTAACACCACCGCCATTCCAAGTGACGGCATGTGATCTAGGTTGGGCCCATCAGCAGAACCCATTTCCCTGACTGCAGTGATTGGTTCATTATCGTCACCTGACCTTTGCCGTGCTAAAGAGATTTCAGTCTCAGAACTTTAGCAAGTACAAACAAGGAGTCGTCTCTTTCCCTGTGAGTTGCTGGGGTTAGTGAGTTGCTGGGGTTAGTGAGCTTCTGTCAGCCATCTTGTTACCACTAGGGGAAGATCTGTTCAAAAATGGAGCAACACACATTTAAGCAGGGCTGAGAGATACAGAGCCAGGGACAGAGTCCTACAAACCTGGTGTATTAGCCTATTTTCACACTGCTATAAAGATTACCCAAGAGTGGGTAATGTATAAGGGAAAGAGGCTTGACTCACAGTTCCGTATGGCTGGGGAGGCCTCAAGAAGCTTACATTCATGGCAGAAGGCGAAGGGAAGATATCTTCTTCACAAGGTGGCAGGAGAGAGAAGTGAAGAGCCACAGGGAAGAGCCCCTTACAAAGCCATCTGATCTCATAAAACTCACCAACTATCATGAGAACAGCCTGGAGGAAAACAACCCCATGACTCAATTACCTCCACCTGGCCTCTCCCTTTACACGTGGTGATTATGGGGATTACAATTCAAGATGAGATTTTGGGTGAGGACACAGCCAAACCCTATCACCTGTTTTTTGGATTCAGCCAGGCCAGGAGCTCACCCTACCTCCCAAACTTCTCAGTTCCACCCAGTGTCCACACTAATCTCATGCTTAATGAATATTGATTTGTTAATACCTATGTTTATACCTGGGAAATATTTGGGTTCTGAAAGCCTACAAAATACCTCTTCACAAAATGTCAGTTGTTTACATTCTTTACTAAAGAAGACTCATATGGTGATAAATTATGACCTCTGGAACCAGACAATTGAATTTGGATCCCAGCTCTGCCACTCACAGTTTGCATGACTTTGAGCAAGTTACTCAGAAATCTGTAAGCAGAGGAAGACCAGAGTGAAAAATGTGATTGAAAGATCATTTTCTGTGGATGATGGACTAGTGGAGAGATCAGAGAAGCTTTTTTTTTTTTTTTTTTTTTTTGAGACGCAGTCTCACTCTGTCACCCACGCTGGAGTGCAGTGGCACATTCTTGGCTCGCTGCAACTGCTGCCTCCTGGGTTCAAGCGATTCTCCTGCCTCAGCCTCCCAAGTAGCTGGGATTACAGGCGCACACCACCACGCCTGGCTGATTTTTGTATTTTTAGTAGAAACGGGGTTTCACCATGTGGGTCAGGCTGGTCTTGAACTCCTGACCTCAGGCAATCCACCTCCCTCAGCCTCCCAAGGTGCTGGGATTACAGGCATGAGCCACTGCACCCAGCCAGAAGCATTATTAATGTTCAGGCAACAGCAAATGAGAGTTTAGACTAAGGGCAGCATTATTTCGGATGAAAACCAGGGAGCAGACTGCAAAAACTGCAAGGCTTAGTGGCAAACAGCATGTTGACTGATAGGGGAGATGAAATGAGGAGCAGACTTTGTCCAAATTCTTCCTAAGCAATCTTAGTGAAGAGACCTTAGTTAGTTTGTTCACCCCAGAGGGGTCAACGAAACTAGTTCAAATATCTTTATTTGGAGATGCTAAAACAAAGAGAGAAATACAGACTGCTAGCTAGGTAACAGGGTGCTTCTCAATTCTAGTTTATCTGTTATTTTCGACAACAGAGTTTTGGGGTTAGATCTGCAGCTTCCTTCTTCTTGAAGGACTTGAGCAGCTTCTCACCTCTGGGACAGCAGAGGAAGAGCTTTCTGGCAGGTGATGCTTTCATCTCTTTCATTTGAAGCTGTGTTAACCCAAGTCTTAGAGTTCCACTGGTGGTATGTTAGGTGGTTTTAGGTGGATTGCAGGTTGGCTGGCTATGCACAGACATTAACTAACTTGGAATCACATAGAAAGAAAAAGCTATGTGAAGACGCCTGTCTTCCCTTTGCCTTCCACCATGATTGTAAGTTTCTTGAGGCCCCCCCAGCCATACAGAACTGTAAGTCAATTAAACCTCTTTCCTTTATACATTACCCACTCTTGAGTATCATTTTTTCGTCCTTTTTCTTTTTTTATTTTTGTTTTGAAACAGAGTCTCACTCTATCACCCAGGCTGGAGTGCAGTGGCGCGATCTCACCTCACTGCAACCTCCATCTCCTGGGTTCAAGCGATTCTCCTGCCTCAGCCTCTTGAGCAGCTGGGATTATAGGCACACACCACCATGACCGGCTAATTTATGTATTTTTAGTAGAGATAGGGTTCCACCATGTTGGTCAGGCTGGTCTCGAGCTCCTGACCTCAGGTAATCCACCCGCCTTGGCCTCCCAAAGTGCTAGGATGACAGGCATGAGCCACCACGCCCGGCCAGGTATTCTTTATAGCAGTGTGAAAATGGACTAATACACTAGGTTAGTAGGACTCTGTCCCTGGCTCTGTATCTCTCAGCCTTTCAGACATCTTGATTATTTTGTCGAGGAAAAAAAAAAAAAATCTCATGTGGGAACTGAAACATCTTTTACACCTCTTTCTAGTACTTCCTAATTCCTTTGTTTACTAGGGAACAGATCTGTTTCAAAACCTTGAGGAGGCCACAGTCTCTAGCTAGAGTTTAATAATATGGTTGTGTCTTTGTTAAATTTATTTTTACACATGCTTTCTATTTATGGCAAATGGAACTTGTTTTCCCAAATATAATAGCTATATGCCTCTTTTGAAAATAACTTATTTTATCCTAAGTAAAATGACTCCGTTTAAAGGAAACTAAAGAAATATGGCACACAGCCATGGCAGAAATTGAGAAAAGTGTCTACAAATGATGTCTGTCTAGGGCCACTGCTTCCAAAACATTATTCCTTGATGGTTAATCCTCTGGCACTATGACAAACATCATCTTAGGAGGGTTAGCGCTGAGAACATCATTCCAATTACACATTGCAGTTAAAAGCCTACAGTGAGTAAAGGTGCCCTCTCTCTGGATAGCATATGCTTCTTGGCACACTTGTCCTGCCCCAGGAAGAATCCCTCAGCACTGCCAGGTGTCTGCCCCTAACCTGTACTGAGAACAACCCCGCTGCGTATGCAGCATTCCTTGAAGCCCTCTGGGAGCCTAGCGCAATCTCCTCAACAATGCCTAAACAATCCAGGAGTTTGTTTCACTCATTGTGAATAAACACGCGCAGCCACGATGCTTGGAGATGCTTAGGCTCTTGCTCCCAGACGCCCATCCTTTGGCTGCCCATGGGATGGATGCATCAGCTCTTCCCAGACGCCCGCCACGCTTCTGCTGAACGTTCATTCACACGTGCCTCAAGAAAATCTTCGGACACACACATCAAGCCATCTGGCATGGGAGTGTTTAATTTTGAGAGTGATCTTTTGTTTATTGAGAAGCCGACTCTTAAGGGGAAAAAAAAAAATCACTTCTGGCTGACGAGAAGAGTTCCAAGGCTGCTAAACTTCTCCCCCTAGTGGACTTTTGAATGAGACTTGCAAATCACTCTGAACCAGGAGCACAAAGAGCACTGTCATCAGGGCTTGTAGCTTTTGAATTTCACAAAAATGGCATTAAAAAACAAAAAAATCATTAACCATGTGCATCTCCCTGCCGCGTGCGCGCGCGCGTGTGTGTGTGTGTGCGTTTATACTATAAAACACCAACCACATGACTTTCAGGAGAAGGCAAAACTATGGAGACAGTAACAACAACAAAAAAAATCTGTGATTTCCAGGGGCTGAGAGAGAAGGAGGGATGAATACAGAACTTTTTCAAAAAGATGATTTTTGTACAGAAGTCTTAGGTTTACGGTAAAATGAATAGGGAGGTACAGAGATAGCCATATATTGCTGACATACATATAGCCTCTTTTATTATCAATATCCCACACTAGAATGATATATTGGTTATAATTGATGAATCTACAATGGCACACCATGATCATCTAAAGTCACAGTTTACATTAGGGTTCACTCTTTATGTCCATTCTATGACTTTGGACAAATACATAATGACATGCATCTGTCACTTGTATCATACAGAGTAATTTCGCTTCCCTGTAAATCTTTTATGCTCCACCTGTCCATCCTTCCCTCCCACTTAATTCCTGGTGATCCCTGATCTTTTTACTCTCTCCATAGTTTTGCCTTTTCCAGAATGTCATATAGTTGGAATTTTACAGTATCTAAGCTTTTCAGATTGGCTTCTTTCACTTACTAATATGCATTTAAGATTCTGCCATGTATTTTCATGGCTTGATAGCTCATTTGTTTGCAGTGCTAAACAATATTCCATTGTCTGAATGTATACGGTTTATCCACAAACTATTCATATTTACCCTAATATATCCTATTAAAAGATATCTTGGTTGCTTTCAAGTTTGGGCGACTGTGAGTAAAGCTGCTATAAATATATCTGCGTGCAGATTTTTGTGTAGCCGTAGGCTTTCTGAGTGTGGTCTCAGGTCAGTAGCATCAGCATCACCTGGGAGCTTGTTAGAAATGCAGAACCTTAGGTCCACCAGATCTGCTGCATTAGAATCTGCATTTTAACAAGGTCTGTGGGTGATTTATGTTAAACGTTGAGATGTGCTAATGTACAATACCTGGTTATGGAAAGTAAAAAGTTCCTCTTCAAAGTTCCCCTTCTTGTTAAAGAATAATAATAATAATAATAAATATTAGAAATAATAGTTTCTTTTAAAGACTAACTTTCTTCAAAGCCTTCTTGCGTTTTGCTAATAACTCCTTGTTAAGCCTTATCCTATGTAGCTGTTAGACATAAGGGAATAAGTACATTCTATGTCTTCGTACTTTAATCAAGATATTTGTGGTAGACATGTTCACAGGCATGTTCTAGCTCACAGCCTATGCCCCTTCATTATTTTGAAATGTTATTACTTTTCTAAGTCCTTTAGCAAGCAACTTCCTCTTTTCCTTTTGTTCTCCATTGCCGCTATTGATTTAGAAAAGTTTTGAGTTAGTGGCCAATCAGGTTTAGCTTAGACTGTGAGGTCCAGCTCCAACCAATAGAGATCGGACACAGCAGTAAGGAACCAATGCGTAAGGGATAAATATTCCTACCTTTCCTTTGTTCATGGTACTTTCGTGGCAAGATTGCTGATGAGCAGTACCCTTTCTGCAGAAAGTAAAGTTGGCTTGCTGAGAAGACTTTTTGTCTGAATGTTAATTTTTCCTTGTGGTACCAGGGAACAAGCATTTTATTTATAACACTGGCCCCTATCCTCAACTTGATTTCAGCCCATTAGAAAACTTGGAGGGGAGAAACATCTTTTGTGGAGTTATGCAGGAAGAAAAACGGCAATCTGCTTAACGATGACAAACTTCATGCATTGGGCCAGACGTGGAGGCTCCTGCCTGTAATCCCAGCACTTTGGGAGGCCGAGGCAGGTGGATCAGCTGAAGCCAGGAGTTTGACACTAGCCTGGCCAACATAGCAAAACCCCATCTCTTCTAAAAATACAAAAATTAGCCGTATATGGTGGCATACATCTGTAATACCAGCTACTTGGGAGGCTGAGGCAGAAGAATTGCTTGAACCTGGAAGGCAGAGGTTGCAGTGAGCCAGGATCGCACCACTGCACTCCAGCCTGGGCAACAAAGCAAGACTCTGTCAAAAAAAAAAAATGAACTTCATCCTTTTGATTTCATTTCTCAATTTCTTTACTTGCAGCTTTTCTCAACTGAGATGCCTTTGTCTCTCCTCCATGTGTCCAGTTCTTGCTAAGTATTTATTCACTAATTATCTCTGGGAACTTACCATATACCAGGCACAGTGTTACACACAAGGCATAGACTCCCCCTCAACACACACACTTTTTTGAGACAGAGTCTTGCTCTGTTGTCTAGATTGAGGTGCAGTGGTGTGATCATAGCTCACTGCCGCCTTGACCTCCCAGGCTCAAGAGATCCTCCCACCTCAGCCTCCAGGGTAGCTGGAACTACAGGCATGCACTACCACACTCAGCTAATGTTTTACTTTTTTGTAGAGAAGGGGTCTCCCTATGTTGGCCAGGTTGGTCTCAAACTTCTGGGCTCAAGCTGTCCCCCGCCTCAGCCTCCCAAAGTGCTGGCATTACAGGTGTGAACCACCATACCTAGCGACTGATCTTTTAAGCATGCAAAAAGTTCACAAGAAATTACAGTTTGTCTGTCTTCCCTACTAGATTAAATACTGTAATGGGAGTAAGCACATCGGCTATTCTGGAAGGTGTCCGGGAGAGGGTAAAGAACTGACATTTGCTCCAACCAGTACCAGGCACTCTAGCTGGGCCCCACATCTGTCACCTCCTGTCTGCAGAATTTCTGTTATATAATTCTGTGTTAGACAGCTGCCATGGCCCTTTAGGTCACAAGCCGCTGGGAATTTGAACAGTGATTGAGAGGGAATTTCATCTTCCACCAGATGGGCAGGGAAAAGGTTGAGTTAATCTCATCTAGTTCCTCAGGGGTGGGGAACCACCTTTTATTGTTGGATTGTACACTGTAAATGAAGCCCCTAATCCTGAGATGCAGCATGGGTTTCTTCTCACTTGCCAATCATGAATGTGTGTCAATGATTCCTGAAGCATTCTATTGAGGGCTCCTAGAGCACATGAAATAAGGGGGAAAAGTTATTTTTTAAAAGTGCAAATCCAATCACTTGACTGCTTAAAATCTTTCAATAATTTTTCAATCCTCTTAGGTCATGGTAGGGATTTGGGTCTTTAGTGCATAAGTTCCTGAATGGCCTAGACTTTATCAACCTCACTAGCATTATCTTTTCTACTCCTTTTTTTTTTTTCAATTCCAGCCACACTTGCTTTCCTTCTGTTCTCTCTTAAATTCCATGTTCCCTCCTACCACAGGGACTTTGCACATGATCTTTCTTTCTTTCTTTCTCTCCTTCCTTCCTTCCTTCCTTCTTTCTTTCTTTCTTTCTTTCTTTTTTTTTTTTTTTTTTTTTTTTGACAGAGTCTGACTCTGTCACCCAGGCTGGAGTCCAGTGGCGTGATCTTGGCTCACTGCAACCTCCGCCTCCTGGCTTTAAGCAATTCTCCTGCTTCAGCCTCGCAAGTAGCTGGGATTATAGGCATGCACCACCATACCTGGTTAATTTTTTTGTATTTTTAGTAGAGACAGGGTTTCACCATGTTGGCCAGGGTGGTCTCGAACTCCTGACCTCAAGTGATCCACTGGCCTCGGCCTCCCAAAGTGCTGGGATTGCAGGCGTGAACCACTGTGCCCGGCCTGCACATGATCTTTCTCAGCCTCCTTTATCTGAAAAATTCCTGGTCATCCTTTGGGCCTTGGTCAAAATATCCCTTTTTCAAGGAAAGTGTTCTCATCTCCCAAGCCAGGCACTGGTCCTCTGCTCATACATTCTCGATGCTGCATAAGGCTCCTTCAAAATCCTTACCACATTTTCACTGAACTATTATTTCTATGATTATTTATTGGTTACTGCCCTCTCCAGACCTATGCTGTAGATTCTGGTAACACCTGGTCACATGTGGCTGTTGAACATTTGAATGGTCACTACTGCAACAACAGAAATCAATTTTTAATGTTATTTAATTCTAATAAATATAAAAGCTGACACTTGATTTCCTTTGTGGGAATTTTAAAAGTATGGAACAACTGGAGTATGCGAAGCTACTTTTTCAGGTGTCAATTTGATGAAATCTAAAACAGACCAAGTATTTCCAATGGAAACCTAGCATCTGAATTAATATGTGCTGTATTCGTAAAATATAAACTAGATGAAGACTTAGTATGAACAGTCATGTAAAATACCTTATTAGTATTTTTTTATATTGAGTTTATGTTGAAAAGATAACAGAGGTGATGGAAACAAAATATATTAACAAGTTTGTTAAATTAACAGATTATTTGTACCTGTTTCCTTTTATATTCCCGTGTGACTCCTAGGAAATCTCAGTCACGTCTGTGGCTCACATTATATTTCTGCTGGACTGTGCTGCTCTACTCTAGGTTGTAAGGAGAGTTCTTAAAACCAGAACCAAGCATCAATTTAAGTGTTCAGTACCTAGTAAAGTAGCTGGAAAATAACAGATGTGGAATAAACATTTTTTTGACATTTAAATAAATGAATGAGTAGCCATCTCTGTAAAGGTGAAGACAGGGTATAGCACGTTTGCTCTATATTTTCTTTTTTGTTTTTTTCTTTTTTTTCTTTATTTTTTTTTGAGACAGAGTCTCGCTTTGTGGCCCAGGCTGGAGTGCAGTGGCATGATCTCGGTTCACTGCAACCTCTGCCTCCCCGGTTCAAGCAATTCTCCTGCTTCAGCCTTCTGCATAGCTGAGACTACAGGCGCACCACCCACACCTGGCTAATATTTTTTGTTTTTGTTTTTGGTAGAGATAAAATTTCACCATATTGTCCAGGCTGGTCTCGAACTCCTGAACTCAAGTGACCTGCCTGCCTTGGCCTCCCAAAGTGCTGGCATTACAAATGTGAACCACCGCACCCGGGCTGTCTTATATTTTCTAACTTTATGCTAATTTTTTCTTTGCCTAGCATAGGGCCTTGAAAACAATGATAACAACTGCAACTGTCATTTTCAGTCACCTACTATTTGCAAAGGACTTTTAACCTTGTACAAATGTTGTCTCAATTAGGGACAATGTATATGAAGTAACTTACCCAAAGTCACATTATTAGAAGACAGCATCTAGTAAACAATTGCTTGTCAATAATTGACTGAATAAACAACTCCACAAAGCCCAACAGGGCTCAATTATTATTGCGTTCACTCAATTATTGACAAACAACAGGGCTTTGTAGAGTTGTTTGTTTTTTCACTCAATTATTGACAAGCAATTCAAGAATTGTGATGAAATCTTTCAAGATTTCTGTTGCCTTGGATATGAATATGAATCCTTCGATTTTGTCTGATTTGAGATTGCTTTCTCCAGTTTATAAAAGCTCCTAAGGGATTTTTAAGTCTGAAATTCTGAAATAGAAACAAGAAAAAATACTCTGTTAACAAGAGAGTAAGATTCTTAGGTTACAATAAATTAGGTTTGGAAACACCAAACACACATCAGCCCTCAGGAGCTTGAGAGAAGGTCCTGTTCAATCTGTAATTTGCCCAAAGATACCCTAAAATCACCACAAAACCTAATTAATTAGGAATAGGTGAACTTCAACGTGCTGGAGCCATTCAGCACTTTAGGCTAATTATCCAGTCTTACAAGCACAAGGAAACACACTGTGTATTTGGCTACATGCTTTGCTCTCAACTTTTAAACCCGTATGTATATTTTAATTGCAATTTAATCCATATGGTTGAGATTATTTGCATTCAATAAAGAAACTCCAATCTAATCACTTCCTCAGTGTGCTGTGCCAGACGTGAGCTCCTTCTGTACAAATTTCTCTAGCAGAGCCAGCTGGGTGGTATTAACATTTGTATTAGCTAAAGGCAACATAGAGATTAAGTACAGGGTCCCCTCAAGCCAAATAGCCTAGGTTCAAAAATCTGTATTTCACCACTTAGTGTGTGTGTGACTTTGGACTTACTTTCCTGATAGGGTTTGGATCTGTGTCCCCATCTAAATCTCATGCCCAATTGTATTCCTCAGTGTTGGAGGTGGGGCCTGGTGGGAGGTCATTGAATCATGAGGGTGGATTCTTATGGTTTAACACCATCGCCCTTGGTGCTGTCACCATGATAGTGAGTTCTCATGAGATCTGGTAGTTTAAAGTGTGTGGCACCTACCCCCCACCCCTCTTGCTCCCGCTCCAGCCATACAAGAGGTGCCTGGTTCCCTGTCACCTTCTGCCATGATTGTAAGCGTCTTGAGGCCTCCCCGGAAGCCAAGCAGATGCCAGCCTCATGCTTCCTGTACAGGCTGTGAAACCATGAGCCAATTAAACCTCTTTTCTTTATAAATTACCCTGTCTCAGGTATTTCTTTACAGCAATGCAAGAATGGATGAATACATTTCCTTATTCATGAAAAGGGTAAAGTAACAATAGCCCATGTGGGTTATTGTAAAGATGAACTGAGTCCATGTAAAGGCTTCCCTCTGTGAAGCTTCTATAAGCCAGACACTGTTCTAACCATTAGCTATCAGTGTTATTATTAGGCTCAGTTGCAAGTGACAGAAAAATAACATTGGAATGGCTTGTACATGATGGTTTATTTCTTTTACACATAAACACAGGCAGTCCAGGGCTGGTATGATGACCCCATGCTCATCAAGAACCCACATGCTTTGTATCTTGTTTCTCTACCAACATCAGCACACAATTCTCACCCTCTGATCCAAGGTGATAACCCCAGCGCTAGCCAATTTGCCCACATTCCAGCCAGAAGGAAGGAAGAGAGAAAGTCACATTTCCTTCCTTCAAGACTGCTTCCTAAGATTGCTTGGGGCCAGGAGTTCAAAAACAGTCTGGGCATCATAGTGAAACCTTGTCTCCATAAAAACATAAATAAATAAACAATTAGCTGGGCATGATGACACGTGCCTATAGTCCCAGCTACTCGCTACCCAGGAGGCTGGAGATAGGAAGATCCCTTGAGCCCAGGAGTTTGAGTCTGCAGTGAACCACAATCGTATCCCTGCTCTCCAACCTGAATGATAGCGTGAGACCCCGCCTCTATTTTTTTTTTTTTTTTAAGGATATTTCCTAGAGGTTACACATCCTTCTGCTTCTATCCCAATGAATGGAACTTAATCTCATGGCCATGAGTAGTCTTAAAGGAGACTGACTAATGTAGTTTTTTATTCTATAATTTATTCTATTATTATGACTGTAGAAAGAGAGAGAGAACACATATTGAGAACAACCAGCTGTCTCTGTCACAGATTTGGAGTAAAGGATGAAACACTCCATTCTTGACAACAAGCTGTGTGCGGATTTGGCATGCAGACCAAATGGAGATCTTCGGAAAATAGAACGCGGTTGGAGAAAATGACATCTTTAACTCAGTACGCAGCAGTCTCCACATGCTGTTTGTTTATAAATCCCATAAATACATGCTGCATAAGACACTAAATAAATGTTGATTCTAATTATTGTATAAAAGTGACCACAAATCTCCTCTTCTTTCCACTCTCACCAGAATTATATCCATGCAAGATCTTCAGATGCTTGTGGATTTAGAAAGAAAAGGAAGATCACAACTTCTCTTGCCACACTCCAAAGCCACCTTCTAACCCTTCTTCCTCTATCATAACTGAGAAAGTGATGATGCTCCAGCAAACTCATGGTGCCCCTCCAGAGACTGACCACAGATACTTGTGTTAGACAAGACACCTTCCCACCCCATCTGTGTCTTTACGAATAAAAGATGTTGACAACACACCCATAGATAATAGGAAACATATTTTTGGCCAGTGAATGAGCTTTTTTTGGTCAGGCTTGAGGACTGTAGCAGATATTTGTTGGAAGCCTTCCCAGCAGCCCACTCCACTTTCTCCTTCTGAACAACAAAACAGTATTTCCCAGCCTTGCAGTGAGGCTTAGGACTGGCTTAAGCCAATCAAAATGTGTGCAACCCTGTGTCCACAACAATTATTTCAGACTTGGGCATGTGATGGAATGAGATGCGAAGATGTGGGAGCCTTGGAGAAAGAAGTTTCAGTGGATGTTGCCATTCTCTTGGGATCACAGAGATATTCGGTTTGAGTTGGGGTTTCTGTTAAGTAGTATTCTCATCAACACTGAGCCATGAAAGGAAATGCTGGCAATATTTAACAGGAGACAAACTAATCAGGAGGCCATAAGTGAACATTTATGATACCAGGCGTACCAAGATGGAAATGCTACTCTACCATGTTACCACCTGTGTTATTTGAAGGAAACACAAGACGCAGTTTCTGAATCAGGAAACTGGGGATAACTATATTGATCTCACGGCATTGTGCATATAATGCCAGACAACATAAATGTAATTGCCCAGTGCCAAGCCTCTTTCCCAGACATAGAAATCAATAAGGACACAGATAAAAAGAAAAGTAAAAATTATGTTTGCTGAGTGGCTGGCTACTATAAAAACAAATTGTATATGAAGAGTCCCTGTAAGGTATACCCAAAGAGGCAGAAGGGCAGAGCTAGGATAAGCAGCTTGGATCCCAAGACTTCACGTGACAGGACATGAATGACAGCAATCCCAGACACTCTGAGTAAAATTCACATACAGTAAGCAGAACGTACATTTTATGGCATAGTTCTGCAAGTTGACAAGCACATTCTGTTGTATAACCATCATCCCACTCAAGATATGGAACAGTTCTACCATCCGCCAAAATTCCCCCATACTGCTTTGAAATTGATTCCTTTCTCCATCCCAATTCCTACCCCCAAAAGATCCACGAGTCACTGATCCCTTTTCTGTCCCTATAGTTTAACCTTTTCCAGAATGGCATATAAACAGAATCATCCATTTAGTGGTCTTTTGAGTCTGACTTCTTTTACATCATATAATGCATTTGAGGATCATCCAGGCTGGGGTGTAAACCAGTATTTTGTTTCCAATGCTAGCCATTTAACATTTGATTAAAGCCCATCTTTCTTCTTAACGGTGTAAGCCACATGGGATGACAGACTGGGGGGAAAGACAGCTGAGTTCCAATTATCATTTTCAAACATATGCACCCAAATACATATATTTGAAACTGTTGGATGGAAAGAAGCATGTTGGAATGTGCTATAGACTGAATCATGTACCAGCAAAAATCCTGTGTTGAAGCCCCAGCCCCCACTGTGACTGTATTTAGAGACAGAATCTTTAGGAGGTAATTAAGGTTAAATGAGATCACCTGAGTGCAGTGGCACACACCTGTAATCCCAGTACTTTGGGAGGCCAAAGTGGGCAGACAGGTTGAGCTCAGGGCTTGAGACCAGCCTGGGCAACATAGTGAAACCCCGTCTCTACAAAAAATCCAAAAATTAGCTGGGCATGGTAGCACACACTTGTGGTCCCAACTACTTGGGAGGCTGAGGTGGGAGGATGGCTTGAGCCTAGAAGGGGAAGGTTGCAATGAGCCGAGATTGAGCCACTGCACTCCAGCCAGGACAACAGACCAAGAACTTATCTCAACAACAACAACAACAACAAAGTCACAAGAGGCCATAAGGGTGGGGCCCTAATCCAATAGGATTGGTGTCTTATAAGAGAAGGAAGAGAGACCAGAGCTAGGCAGGACACTCTCTCTTTCTTCCCCAATCCCATCTCCCTAGCCATGTGAGGATACAGCAAGAAGCCAAAAAGAGAGACCTCACCAGAACCCAACTATGCTGGAGTTTCATTTGGGACTTATAGCCTCCAGAACAGAAGAAAGTTAATTCCTGTTGTTTAAACAACCCAATACCAAACTACAGTATTTTGTTATGGCAGTTTAAGCAGACCAATACTGAGTGGCTCAGAAAACAGACCTGCAGCCAGGAGTCAATGAGCTAGGTTTGATCCCAAACGTGTTTCCTTTTTTATAGAATAGGGATGAAAATAACCTTCCATGCAGGCTCATCATGAAGACTAAACCACATAGGTGATATGTAAAATTTTTAACCCATTTCTTGACACTAGGAAATGCCCAGTGTGGGGCACTTCATATTGCCCAGCTTTGTATCCATCCCTACACCCAGTATGAACTCTTATATATGCAAGGATGCTCTGGAAATATTTGCACAAAAAAATTTGAAATGCAATTGGACACCCTAAGGAACCTGTCTTGTGTTTTGATTTTTTTAATTTGTAAAATGAAGTTGTTAATGTAAACGAATGTTTGTGAAACCCATCTAGTGTGTTTAACACAATCTAAACAGAAAATGATTTTATGATAGTCATTTCCATGTTAGTATAAGCAGATTTCAGTTATTGACACAATTAGATGTTTGCATGTTAAACTATTTACCAATAATTATGAAAAGGACGCATGTGTAACTTTGTGAAGTATAATGTATCTACAACCAGACGGAAAAGATTTGGGAGAGGTAAAGAGGGACAGTGAGGTGCTTTTTTTTTGCATCTGGAATGACAATTGGTTCTTCTCAAGGCTTTGATGGGGGCCTAAGGTAAAGAGGAATGAGAAGAGTAATTTGTCTCTTGGCCTTCATAGCTCCCTTAAGGAAGGAAGACGGGACAGGTGGCTGTTTTGTCTACTCATTGGTACCCACAGTACAATGCTAGAGCTGACTCATTCCAGCTCTTGAGAGCCAATTGTGCACTTCCCTTCCTAGCTCCATGTTCAGCGATATCATGTTGGTGGCTTAAAATTGGCCATGCTGGGAATTTACACCATGCAAGGTGTGATGGTCAACAACTGAGTGTCAACTTGATTGAATTGAAGGATGAAAAGTATTGTTCCTGAGTGTGTCTGTGAAGGTGTTGCCAAAGGAGATGAACCTCTGAGTCAGTGAACTGGGAGAGGCAGACTCACCCTCAATCTGGGTGGGCACCATCTAACCAGCTGCCAGCACGGCTAGAGAAAAGCAGACAGGAGAAGATGGAACAGCAGACTTGCTGAGTCTTCCAGCCTTCATCTTTCTACCCTGCTGGATGCTTCCTGCCCTCGAACATCAGACTCCAAATTCTTCAGCTTTTGGACTCTTGGACTTACACCAGTGGTTTGCCAGGGGCTTTTGGGCCTTTCACCACAGACTGAAGGCTGCACTGTGGGCTTGCTTCCCTACTTTTGAGGTTTTGGGACTCGGACTGATCCACCACTGGCTTCCCTGGTCCTCAACTTGCACACGGCCTATTGTAGGACTTGACCTTGTGATCGTGTGAGTCAACAGTCCTTAATAAACTCCCTTTCATATATACATATATCCTATTAGTTCTGTCCCTCTACAGAACGCTGACGAATACAGAAGGCAAATGCTATGCATGAGAGCATCCCTCACTTCTCTGGAGAGTCAGTTGTTAAACATTTACTAGGGCCATGGCCCAGAGTCACTACTTCCCAGGGAAGGAGCAGGGAACGATGCAAACTGCCCTTCAGAAATCCCTAAGAAGGGTGGAACGTGGACAGCAGAGGTCTGGGGTAAATGGACCAAGAGAGTCAAGAAGGTTAAGGAAGCCCAGAATTTGGAGTTCATTTTTGTTTATTTTTTTGAGACAGTCTCACTTTGGAGTGCAGTGGTGGGATATCAGCTCACCGCGACCTCCACCTCCCGGGTTCAAGCGATTCTCCTGCCTCAGCCTCCCGAGTAGCTGGGACTATAGGTGCACACCACCACGCCTGGTTAATTTTTGTACTTTTAGTAGAGACAGGGTTTCGTCATTTTGTCCAGGCTGGTCTTGAACTCCTGACCTCAGGTGATCCTCCCACCTTGTCCTCTCAAAGTTCTAGGATGATAGGCATGAGCCATTGCGCCCTGCTAGAATTTGGAGTTTAGACAGAAGATCTTTCTTTATCCCTCACCATTTTTGAGGTTCAATGTGTATTTGAGACCTGATTTCGATAATTAAACCTTGTGTGGAATTGAGAAAAGAATTTTCATGGGTGTCATTTTACCCAGTAACTCCACTGCCAAAACAGCTACCCCCAATACAAGTATAAAGAACTCGTGCAAGGATTTAGGTCATCAGGCGGCTTCACACAATGTCATTGTCATAGAGTACAGCCTGGAACCATCTAACATCCTGCAACAAGGCTCTAGTTACCTCTGTCATGGTGAACCCATGCAAGCAGGTGCTGTCAGTCTTTAAATATTCTTCTAAAATTTGATTCCTGATAGTGTGGGAGAGGAGCCATGACAAGTGAGAAAAGTTACAAAGCAGAATGATTTTAATAAAAGTTGTATAAAATGTAAAAAGCCATAAAGGTTATAGAGTAGTTAATTGTGAGTGGTGGGGTTAATGGTAATTTTTTTTTTCCTTTGGTGCTTTTCTATGTTTTCAAATTTCCCCATGGTGAGAAGGCATTACTTCTTGAAATAAGGAAAAAATGAAATACTGCTTTTGGTTTCTTTGTTTTGTTTTGTTTTGTTTTTGAAACGTAGTCTCTGTCGCCCAGTCTGGAATGCAGTGGCTCCATCTCGGCTCGCTGCAACTTCTGCCCCCTGGGTTCAAGTGATTCTCCTGCCTCAGCCTCTCAAGTAGCTGGGATTACAGGCACGCGCCATCATGCTCAGCTAATTTTGTATTTTTAAGTAATTTCTCCAACTAGATAATGTTGCACCTTAAAACCTAAAATGTGGTTTCTCTATATAAAAATAGTTTGAAGCCAGGCGTGGTGGCTCTCGCCTGTAATTCCAGCACTTTGAGAGGCCGAGGTGGGGGATCATGAGGTCAGGAGTTCAAGACCAGCCTAGCTAACATGGTGAAACTCTGTCACTACTAAAAATACAAATATTAGCCGAGTGTGGTGCCTGTAATCCCAGTTACTCAGGAGGCTGAGGGAGGAGAATCACTTAAACCCAGGAGGCGGTGGTTGCAGTGAGCAGAGTTTGCACCACTGCACTCCAGCCCGAGCAACACGGCGAGACTTGGCCTCAAAAAAAAAAAAAAAAAAAAAAAAAAAAGTTGTTTGAATTAATGAGATTTAACAACCATTATGCCTAATAGGTAATAAAACAAGGATAATGAAATCATCAATTGTATCTGATAAAACCACCATAGCTATTTCTTTCTCCTTCCTGTATCTTCCTCCTGCTTCTTTTACTGATAACATTTACAGATCATTTTTCATGTATAAGCCTTGGAGCCAAGTAAATTAAATAAATTAACTCGTTTATTTTTCAGAACAAAACTATGAAATGGATACCACTTATATCTCCATGCAGAAACATACAGAAACAGAAACTTAGCATCAATAAATGGCTTGCCCAAATTCTCACTGCCAGTAAATGCAAAACTCTAACCCTAGTTAATGAAAGCACACGTTCTGTATCAGTAAATAATCAAATTAAGCCTTGTTACTCACATGGTTGTCCCTTTAAGGAGTTGGTAGGCTCAATGCTCAGAAAGTTAAGATGAAATATGTACTTTTAGTTCTATGGATTCCTTGGGCTGTGGTCACAGTTGAAGACTAAACAATTGCAACACGATGACCCACACTGCACATATTTATTGAAAAACACAAAGGAACTTTTCACCTATCAACTGTCAACATGACTTTAGAGACAGTCAACAGGATTTTCAGTTGGTCAGGCAAGAACTAATCGCTGAGCATTTCATGTGTACATGACACTGTTCATACTTTCTGGGGATACAGCAGCAAAATAAGGTGAATATGATCCCTGTCCTTAAGCAGTGTATAGCCTTATGAGAAAGACTAAGGAACTCAACAAGCAAGATAAACTTTGTGATGGAGAATTACAGGCTTCGCTGTGAAGCTGTCACTCTCTTGACATAATAATGGTTACACTCATAGCTACATTCAGTCCCAGTTTAACTTGATCATCTTTTATAAAATTGACTATGCTTAGCAAATTTTTTTTGTACACAGGGTAGATTCATTGCATGCACTCTCCTGGGTCTTGATAAACCAATTTCTAAATGTGCAGAGACTTACAAACTAGAATAGACCAGGACTCCTGCAAAACACCTCTTAGTAATACAGCAAGAGTTTCAGACTTAGTAAGAGAATGGCGATTACACAGGTGGCTAAAGGAGTGGCTGCTGCCAATATTCCTCTTGAAAGAAACATTATCACCCCCCACTGCTCGGCCTCCGCTCCTTTAATAAAAGACTACGCTTTCCATTCTGGTACCAGAATTCCAGGAAATCCCTCACACACACCCCAAGGAACCCCAGGATTGCCATTTCTCCTGACAGGGAGACTCGTTCAGTGTGACATCTGGCTGGCTTTATTGGCGGATTTCTCATGCGCTTCCCTTTGCTGCAATATGCATATTACCCAGCAGAGGGCAGGATTATACAACACATTCTCCCCACTAGCACTAAACGAGAGGGAGGATGGCACAGACCCACCAGCATCAAAGGATGTTAAAAAGCCCAGGACACATTTTTGCCTGTGTGCTAAGAGATGACAGCATGAGAAATATTAAATACTTGGAGCTGGGACTCAATATGCCCGGACCCTGGAGTCTGACTGGTAGGCACTTCACCTGTGGATCGCAATTTTCCCAACAGGATGGTGAAAGTTTTACGCTAATAGGTTGCAAAAGTAATTGCAGTTTTCGCCATTAAAAAGTAATGGTCCTCAAATCTTATTTCTCCTCTAAATTTCTATAATTCTACATTTTGGCTTATTTAATAAATAAACCTCAAATGTAATAAGTGACCCTCAAATCTTATTTAATCAATGACCCCCAAATCTTATTTCTCCTCTAAATTTCTGTAATTCTACGTTTTGGCTTATTCTGAAGTAACTCCCCTGAAGTTGTACTCTTTCTAGAATACGAATTGGACCACGTGTTTCCCTGGTTTAAAATCTGAGTGTAGGAATTTAGAATGTAAGATCATTCACACCTAAAGGCTCCAAGTCTCCCCTTCAACTCAAGAGCAAAATCTTCCTCCCCAGTTTGGGAATCAGAGGTTGTGTTGGTTATAGGAGTAATAACAATACTACTAATAATAGGACAGTATTCGTTGATGTGCCAGGCAATGTGCCAAGC
Organism: Chlorocebus sabaeus; assembly: GCF_047675955.1. Lineage (NCBI taxonomy): Eukaryota > Metazoa > Chordata > Mammalia > Primates > Cercopithecidae > Chlorocebus > Chlorocebus sabaeus. The sequence goes on from NC_132908.1 coordinate 74,339,533, forward strand.
TCTTTACATGCATTAATGCATGCACTCCTCTCTCTCACCCAATGAAGTCAATACTCTTACTCTCCGTATTTTTAAATAAGGACAAAGAGATTCCTATTGTTAAATGAGGATGAAGACAAAAGATGAAGTGCATTGCCCGAGAGCGTGCTGATAGGAAATGGTGCCACTGGGTCTAAACTCCAGAGAATGGGTTCACAGCTGCTCTTCTACTGCCTTCAATGACTTTGGAGGTGGGAGAGGAGCTGACCAAAGACAACTACAGGACTTTGTTTGAACTAAGACGTGTTCATTTATTCACTCATTCACATACTCTCTCAAAGACATACCTACTATGTCTCAGGTACTTCATTAAGCACTGGAATCCCAAAATGTGTAATGCAGCATCCTGCCTAGTTACATGGGTTTCTGCCATAAAGTTCAGAAGCCTGGGAGTAAGAATAGGAAAGGCAAATTCACTACTGATACGAAGTTAAGGTTTTGCTGGGTAGGCACAGTGAAAATAGGGTTCGGGGTTTGAAAGGTGCTAGGGAGACAGTGGTTCAGGCAACCAACCATGAGGTCCAGCTAAAAACATGAGCACCTTCCTGATCTGCAGCCTGGCTGTGTTATGAATCTGCCCCACTTCCTAGCTTTTTCCCAGCAAATCACTCTGTGTTGCTAACTGGGCTAAACGCCCCAGGCGAAGGGCCAGAAATACTGGATTCCCTCATAGCACTGATTATGCAACCCAGGGAAACCATTCACCATCTCTGAACTTACTTCTCTCATCTATAAAATGAGGCACCATTCAGCTCAATGAGTAGAAAAATATTAATAGAGGAACACAGTGTGACAGGCACACTGCTTCACGCCAAGAACATAAGAGGATATTTCCTTCCTCAAATAGTTCACATCTGAACACATTCTAGGTATTTCTAATCTATAATTACAAAACAGTGCTCCTATCTCTGATAGATGATTCTACAGGGCAGCACGACTACCGTTACTAATAGCCTGTGTTTGGGGATACCTAATTTGGGCCAAGCCCTCCATATAAATTATTTTTATAATCCTTCACAATAACCCTCTGGGGCTGGGCGCGGTGGCTCACACCTGTAATGCCAGCACTTTGGGAGGCTGAAGTGGGCGGATCGCCCGAGGTTAGGAGTTCAAGACCAACCTGGCGAACATGGTGAAACCCTGTCTCTACTAAAAACACAAAAAACTTAGCCGGGCGAGGTGGCGGGCACCTGTAATCACAGCTGCTTGGGAGGCTGAGGCAGGAGAATGGTGTGAGCCGGAGGTTGCAGTGAGTTGAGACCCTGCCATTACACTCCAACCTGGGCCTCAAGAATGAAATTCTGTCTCAAAACCAAACAAACAAAAGCAAAACAAAACCCTCTGGGAAAGACATAATTCTTACTATGTGTTCTGACAGAAAATCTGAGGATTAAAAAATGTCAATTACTCATTGTATTAGATTATTTTCACACTGCTAATAAAGACATACCCAAGACTGGGTAATTTATAAAGAAAAGAGGCCTAATTGACTCACGGTTCAGCATGGCTGGGGAAGCCTCAGGAAACCCACAGTCATGGTGGAAGGGAATGCAAACACACCCTTCTTCACGTGGCAGCAGCAAGGAGAAGTGCAGGGTGAGAAGTGGGGGAGAGCCCCTTAGAAAACCACCAGATCTTGTGAAAACTCACTTGGTATATGAGAACAGCATGGAGGTAACTGACCCTACGATTCAATTACTTCCCACTGGGTGTCTCTCATGATATGTGGGGATTATGGGAATTACAGTTCAATATGAGATTTGGGTGGGGACACAGCCAAACCATATCACTCACCAAAAGTTGCACTGATAGTAGGAGGTACCAGGCACAGTGGCTCATGCCTGTGATTCCAGCACTTTGGGAGGTCGAGGGGCAAGGATTGCTTGAACCCAGGAGTTCAAGACCAGCCTGGGCAAGATAAAGAGACTCCATCTCTACCAAAAATACAAAAACACTAGCAATGCACCTATAGTCCCAGCTACTTGGGAGGCTGAGGTGGGAGAATCACCTGAACCTGGGATATCAAGGCTGTGGTAAGCTGTGATTGTACCACTGCCACTCCAGCCTGGGAGATAGGAGTGAGACCCCGTCCCAGAAGAAAAAAAAAAAAAAAGGCCTGGCACGGTGGCTCACATGTATAATCTCAATACTTTAGGAGGTGGAGATGGGTGGATCACTTGAGACCAGGAGTTCAAGATCACGCCTGGCCGACATGGGGAAACCCCATCTCTACTAAATATACAAAAATTAGCTGGGCATGGTGGCATGCACCTGTAATGCCAGCCACTCAGGAGGCTGAGGCTGGCGAATCACTTGAACTTGAGAGGCAGAGGTTGCAGTGAGTTGAGATCACACCACTGCACTACAGCATGAGTGACAGAGCGAGACTTGGTCTCAAAAAAAAAAAAAGAAAGAAAGAAAAAGGATGGTAAGAGATGGTAGAATCAGAACTCAAAACGTAGGCCTGGTTGAGACCAGTGACTGTTTGTTCTTAATCACTATGGAAGCCGAGAGCAGAAGACCCAGCTCTCCTAGGAGGTGAAAGGTCAAGTCTGAAACGTCATGTGATGCCTGCTTGGATTCTTGAGAATGATCTGTGCTGATCTTATAAATCTCTCTCCTAGATTTAAATTTTTCTACTTACTTTTCAGTCCTTATCCAAGAAAAGTTGGCTTAATACATAGAACTAGAATCGAGGCAGATTAGATTCCTTCAAAGGCCTCCCATAATGTCTGCTTCATGGCTCTTCAAAAAAGACATGCAATGCTGTGAAATGCTCATTTGATACATAACCAAAGGAAAGTAACATGCTTTTGTCTTGGCTAATTCATAGCTGTTAGCCGAGCACCACCGTTTATTTCCAGGGCTAGCCTTGCATATAGCACAATTATGGAAAAGGGCTGTCAGTACTAATTGCTTCATGGCATGCCCAGAAAGTTCTACAGAATCTGAAACGCTGACAAACAGTCCAGACCCACTGGAAAACATCTGTAAATCACAATCTTTTAATTTCAACGAACATGGTGGGAAGTTTCAGCTTCCATGACTTCCTAAATTCCTGAGCCGTCTGAAAGTCTTGTATTCTTTTCTTTCCTAAGCCAAAGAATAAAACAGCCCTGAAAGTTGTATCTTTTACAGCGTGAAGCCAAAATGACTGCTATAGTTGTTCATGTTTAAAACGACATTTCAGATATGCCATCTAACTGAAATCAAAATTTTAGGAGGCTATGGATCGTTATAAAAATATTTTTAAAGGTATAATGTATCTAGAGTACCATAAAATTCATTTGTTCTAAGTGTACAATTCAATTTTTTTAGTACATTTTCAGAGTTATGGAACTATCGCCATAATCCAGTTTTAGAACATTTCCGTTAGCCTAAGGAGGTCCCTTGTGTCAGTTTGAGGTTACATGCCTCATTTCCACCTCCAGTAACCCCTAATCCTCTGTGGCTAAAATTCTGCTTTTCATGACATTTCATATAAATGCCATCATAGAAACTGTGTCTGCATCTGGCTTCTTTCACTCAGCATATGTTTTTCAGATTCATCTACCTTTTAGCATGTAATAGGGCTTTCTTCCTTTTTTATTCCTGATTAATATTCCTTTTATGGATGCAGTTCATTTTGTTTAAGCATTTACCATTCAATGGATTTGTGATGTTTCCAGTTTTTGGCCATTACAAATAATGCTGCTGTGATAATTCACGTCCAGCTCTTCATGTGGACATGTGTTCTCATTTCTCTCGTGTAGATACCTTGTAATAGAATTGCTGGATTATACAGCAAATTTATATCTAATTTTTAATACTTTGAACTCTTTTTTTTTTTTTTTTTGAGACAGCGTCTCGCGTCGTTGCCTAGGCTGGAGTGCAGTAGTATGATCACGGCTCACTGCAGCCTCACCTTCCAGGGCTCAAGTGATCCTCCCACCTCAGCCTCCAGAGTCACTGAGACTACAGGTGCATGCCACCTCGCCCAACTTTTTTTTTTTTTTTTTTTAAGAGATAGGGTTTCCCTATGTTTCCCAGGCTGGTCTCACACCCCTGGGCTCAAGCAATACTCCTGCCTCAGCCTCCCAAAGCGTTGGGATTACAGATGTGAGCCTTTGTGCCAGGCCTGAACTTGTTTTACGTGTAACTTTTTAAGAAACTGCCAAACTGTTTTCCAACGTGGCTGCACTATTTTACATTCCCATGCTGGTCGTTTTTTTTTGGGCGGGGGGCTGGGGGTTGGTAATTTTTTTAGAGATAGGGTCTTGCTATGTTGCCCAGGTTGGTCTCAAATTCCTGGCCTCAAGCAATCCTTCCACCTCAGCCTTCCAAAGTGTTGGAATTACAGACATGAGCCACTGTGCCTGGCCTCTCATAATGGTCTTTTTTAATAAGACAAAGAATTTTCTTAAAAAAAAAAAAAAAAAAAAAAAAAGGAAAGAAAGAAAAGAAACCATAGTGTGAAAAAAAAAAAATGCCCTGGAAATACCCCTGGGACAAAGGTACTATAGAAAACAGAGTGTTAGCAGAAGCGTGAGTTTTCTGAGTTATTTTATAAACTCCAAAATGCTGGGAATTTCAACTATCTTTAATCCAAAAAGCCTTCTGGTTTTAAGCTGCCTCAAACCTAGTTCTTGCTCCATGGTTGGGGAGAAGTTGAAAGGGAAACGAATGCTAGGTCCCTTAGTAAATAATCCAGTAATTATATATTCAGACTGTCACCCTACCCTACCCTTCCACATTTCCCAGCCATGCCCTGGTCCCTGTCTCTTTACATTTACAACAGCTTTCTGGCTTATCTTATTGGCTCTGTGCAGCTACCTTGAACACTCCCACTTCTAAACCTGAGCGAAGCATTCCTTTTCTTGGTTTCCCTAATACCCTGTGTATGCCTTTTATGGTAAGATTTTCCAGCCTCTCTCAAGGGACTATATTTACTTATTTTTATCGCTTCAGTACTCAGTATAGACTTTGCCTCATTGTATCTACTCAATCATATTGCATGGACCAATGAATGCATTGATTAACACAGAATAAGCCCTATCTATTGAATGTATCATGGTCTTAATCTCATAACTGAAATATGTTTCAAATAAGGATAGCTTTGAATGTCTGTCCAGTTAACTTCTGATTTTTTACAAAAATAACTAGAAACTGAGCCTAGAATTGGCTGTCAGCTCTACAAAAATGCTGTGGGTTCCATCTCTCATCAGCTTTGTGGCCTTGGCCTCATTACGTAATTTTGCTGAGCATCAGTTTCTTCACCTAAAAGCATTGTTATAAGGATTAAATGAGATAATCCACAGAAAGTCCTTGGTTATTATTTTATTACATCATTGTTCTAACACTTATTGAATACTTACTATAATTTTTATGAATCTGAGTACAGAGGTTGATATATCTTGCTCATAATTGTAATATTCTGGCCCTTACAGTGGCTCACACCTGTAAGGCCAGTACTTTGGGAGTCTGAGGTGGAAGAGCCCAGAAGTTCAAGACCAGCCTGGGCAACACAGTGAGACCCTGTCTCTAAAGAAAACTGAAAAACTAGCTGGGCATGGCTGTGCACACCTGGAGTCCCAGCTACTCAAAAGACTGAAGCAGGAGGGGAGCTTGAGCCCAGTTGTTCAAGGCTATAGTGAGCCAAGATCACACCACTGAACACCAGCCTGGGTGACAGAGTGAGACCCTGCCTCAAAAAAAAAAAAAAGCCATATTCTTTGCTACAGGGAATCCTGAAAAGTAATGATGCATATCACAGTTCTAGCAATTTTTGCCTTTCGTCTACATAACAGTCTTAGGTCATCAAACCAACCTCCAAATTATAGTCATCTATTGAGAGGCTGCGTGAGAGACAAGATCCTAAAAGCCAAAGGAAAAGAATGATGAGGACTGTATTTATAATGCACACACACACTCCTCCATTTCACTCATATCCCAGTGGAAACTTTACATTTCAGAACTCCCATTCAGAGTGATTGTCACCTAATGGAGGCTGGTTTCAGCACAACACGCGTCAGCCGATGCTCCGGACTCCACGCAGCCAGGCTCGCACACATTTATTATCAAGAGATGCAGCTTGTCTCCGGTGGTTTGACTGGACGCTACCTACCTCCTTTTTAGTGCTTCTCAGAGGAAGCAACAAACTCCACTGGAGCACTCTGTGGAATCCTCAGATGGAGAAAGGAAACCGCCACGGTACAGTGCGTTCACCATTTGTTGCACACTTCGAAGATGAGGGGCTTGTTAGGCTGCAATATATCCTTGGTGTTGCATTAACAAGCGTGATTCCTGATCCAGCTTCGTGAAACTACCTAACCGTGCTCTGTGAGGTGTGCCCCAAGTACATATATAAACGTACACATTCCTATAAAACCATTTTTGGAGGCAAATATCTTTTTTTTTTTTTTTTTTTTTTGAGACGGAGTCTCGCTCTGTCGCCCAGGCTGGAGTGCAGTGGCCGGAACTCAGCTCACTGCAAGCTCCGCCCCCCGGGTTCACGCCATTCTCCTGCCTCAGCCTCCCGAGTAGCTGAGACTACAAGCACCCACCACCTCGCCCGGCTAGTTATTTGTATTTTTTAGTAGAGACGGGGTTTCACTGTGTTAGCCAGGATGGTCTCGATCTCCTGACCTCGTGATCCGCCCGTCTCGGCCTCCCAAAGTGCTGGGGTTACAGGCTTGAGCCCTCGCGCCTGGCCCTGGAGGCAAATTTCTATTTGAATTCTTACCTATCATTTGCTAGTCATGGGCAAGTTATCTAGCTTTTCTGAATCTCAGTTTCTTTATATGGAAATGGGGACAAAATGCATTGCTGGGTGATTATGGGGATAAAATGCATTGCTGAGTCATTATGATTATCATATGCAATAAACGTGAAACTGTCCAGCAAAATGCATGACAAGTCATAGTTGCTCAATAAATAATATTACTGTGATTACTAGTAGTATTACTATTCTACAATGTATATATGAACATGCTTACACACACATAAATATGCCATTATGCTAAACCAATTTTCAGCAATGTATTTTAAATAAGTATCCTGAAGGAAAAATCTCCCGAATGTAGAGATGGGAAAACAAAGGTAAGTTTTCCTTCAGGCCCCCGTCTTTATTTAGTTTGCATAGTTTCTTTTGAATTGGTCCTCCTGTTAGCACTGGCTGGTAACCACTGAGCTAGTGTTTTTTTGTTTTTTGTTTTTTACATGTATATTCTGATTGCCTGCCATGGATGGTGATGTCACTGAGTCAAAGTAAATGACCTTTTTGAGAATAGGAAACAGCTCTGACCCGCTGGTGCCTGGCTACCTCATGAGAAGATCAAGAAGTGGAGAGAAAGATGTCTGGGCCGTGGCTGCTGAGGCTTCCTTAGCCCCAAGTGTTCAAGTCAGGGATGCGGCTCCAAGATTCCATGTAGGAAAACATTCACTGAACACTTACACCCTCAGAAAACTGGCAGCTCCTCAACCCCACCCACCTCCTTCCAAGCCCACTAAATTTCAGAACACACTTCTCAATGAGGAAAAAAAAATGCCCAAAGAGGTTTGGAGTGCTTTCTTTCATTTCAAAGCAGAATATATTCTCATCAGTGGGAGAGGACAGTCTGGCATCATGGCTAATAAAAACTCTGTTGTGATTTTTGACACTACATTTTCCCAATCGCTTAAAATGTGTCCTACAAGGCTGTGTAACTAGCATTGAGACATGCAGTTAGGGGTGTACTCAACAGATGTCAGTTGCCCTCCATTTAAGCAACTTAGAAACAACCAGGAATAAATGAGGATTATTCAATGCTGGAGAGAAAGCGGAGATATTAAATATTTAATTCTCTGAACATAATGATGTAGTTGATTTTCTGTTCTTCTTAGTTGCCGTTTTGTCATTTTGCATCAGTGATCCTGAGAACACATTCATTATTCTGGAAGGCTCATTGGATGTTGCTATGGAGACCAGAGCTGCTCTGACATATTCCCCCAGGCCCTGTTTGCTGGCTTTTTCAGTAAACACTTAATTATGCGTTGCTTTCTGCAATCAGTGTGGTTGGAGGAGACTTTGCTTAGCTGATTTCAAGCTAAATATGAGTTCTCCTTACAAGCGGATGCTTTTGTAGGTCTATTGAGTGTGATTTTAATAAATGGAGCAAAATCTAGAAACATCCAAGAGAAAAATCAAACAAAGAAGAAGGCAAGGAATCAGTCCAATGACCTCTGATAGCCTAGTGGTATAAAAGCTTTTCAAAGTCATGTCAACAACGTTAGCTCTACTAAAAACCCTGATGGTTTGGAGAAGGGGAAAAAGGGGAAAGATTCTTCTACACCATATGACCCAAGCAGGCAAATCAAACGAACAAAAAAGATTTTTTTAGGAGCATTTTATCTAGGAAGAAGGTATTATTAAATTATAAGATCCTGTTTAGGTTTCAGGGATTCTCGATGCAGGCATGGGCTTCTGGGGTCTGTGACTAAGCTCCACTCCTTCCATAGGTATATGAAGAATATTGTTTGCATGCATATGTGCATCTATGTAGAAAGAAGGCCCTTAACTTTCATTATAAACTGAAAAGCCACCAGATAAAACAAATGGATCACTGATCAATTGCATACTAGTGAAAAATACTCTATCTTTCTCTAAGGAAGCATATTAAGTCTTTCTCACAATATATGATTTACCAAAACAAAGAAAGGGTTTTGCAGGAGGGAATCCACCCCAGGGTATTCTTTATCCAACTGTGAATTTTGATGGATGCACTTGGAATTCTTCCTCATTTGAGAGAAGAAGTGCTGGGTTAGAGGCCTGAAATAAAGATATAAGCTGACCCACACTCCCGTATTCTAAGTTACGACAAAAGCTGTGCCAAATGGATCACCCAGTTTTACTAAACTGGTTTAATTCAATGACGCCACTTATTTGGCAGATTCTCCAGGAATTGTATTTGATTTTCTCTTTAATAGGTATTTACTAAGTACCAGGCACTTCCTTATACACACTCTCGATTTTATGTTCTCTTTGTGATTTCGGTGTAGGTGAAACTAGAATATGGAGGCAAGTGTTTAGAGCCAGGCAAAACTCAGAATTGAAGCAAATTTGAGAATGAAGGAGGTACGTGGGGACTGCCAGGAAGGAAGGAGTCACAACTCAACAGCATGAATGCAAACATCCAGGCAGCTACTTTTCATGCTTAACACACCACACCAAAATTTGGAGGATTAAAATCACCCCTATTTCTTATTATCTCTCATGGTTCTATGAGGTACAAAGGAGACCACTCGTGTCTGCTACACAACGTCTGAGTCTTCTGCTGCCTTGACCCAGTGTCTGAGGTTTGGATGGTTGGAACTACCTGCAGGGTAAACGCCCTGACAGCAATAACAAGCGTACCCTGAGAATGACCTTGTATGAGGAACATCTGAGGTCTCCCGGCCACCCCACACTCCTTCCCTAACCTCCTGCTGTCACGTCCCATGGAACATAGGCCACGCGGGGGACTAAGGTCCTGGGTTTTGGGTTGGATGAAGTTTGCCAGGTAGAGATCGTTAAAGGGAGGGTATTAAGTGAAAATCCTATTACATAGAAACTGCATGCTGTTTACAAGTCTTGCAGTTTAGCATAACCACCCAGCCCACCACTGCTGGGCCATGCAGTGATATTGTCCAGCTCACTGCCGCTGGACGGTAGGTTAGGCGGTTCTCCTGTCTAGCCCACCACCACTGGACTCTCTCATAGGTAAGCCCCTAATAAAACCCCATGTCTCGTTTTCTGGCTCACTTCTTCAGTTTCTTGAACCTGGTGCCTTCCCTGCTGAGGTTAACAGGGTTCAGCACAACGCTGCCCACCATCCCCCCCTGTGCAGCCTCGGGCCTCTCTGTCTGCTTACACACGTGGTCTCCCCAGCATGGCAGTCTCAGAGTTCAACAGCAAGTGTTCCAAAAACCCAAGGCAGAAGCTGCAAGACTCCTTACGATCTAGCCTTTTCAGTCCCAGAACATCATTCTACTGGTCCAGCAAGGCACTCGAGCCGGCTCAGACAGAAGGGGAAGGGAACTGGACTCTATCTCTCAATGGAAGGAGTAGCAGAGAATTTGGAACTCTGTTCGGAAACTCAGAAGGGAGGACAGCTATTAGGTGACACTGTTAAGTCACTGTCCCAGCTCTTACCCATACACATTATTTCAATTAGCTCTGCCAATTAACCCTGTCATCCCATTTCACAAATACGAAAATTGAGGGTCAGAGATAGAGGTCATTTCTTATTAACTTGTCCAGATGGTGTCATAGCAGGAATTGAGCCCAAGACTGTCTGCAGATTCTGAGCCATTCGCTGCTACCATTCCACGTTCTAACACACTTGACTCAACTTCTAGTCATCACAGCCCCACTTGATTTCTTCCTCCTTCCTCCTGTTTGGATCTTACATGCAATATAATATAGTTACACATCATCTTTTCTGGCATACAGGTTCATCTCCCCAAAGAGACCCCAGAATCATGAAGTAGGAGAGCTCTGGGTCCTTAGATAGAAAACAGAAGAGTATATATGATCAGTATCTTGCCTAGGAATACACAGATGCTTGGAGCAGGGAGCGCTGGGCTGAGAGTGAAGTTGCTTCTGGTCCTATCCCTGGCATCGTCTTTGTGTCTACAAAGCCACTGGGGGAAAACACGTGTGGCAAAACCAGTGATTACTGATGATACCCTCTTCCTCTATGTCTTGTCTAGAGCTGAACCTTGTCTAATGGAAGATAATTGGCTCTATAATGAGAGTCCTTGAAGTACGTTTCTTTCATTTGCTTTGAAATGTCTGTCAATTTTTTCATATAGTTCTACTCTAATAGAGCCTAAATCCATTTTCAACTAATTACAGGAAATGATCCTAATGGGTAAATTAAGTCTGTTCCTCTCCCGTGGTCTCTCCAACCAATGTATTTTCCTCTATTCTCTAAGGTTTACTTTTCACTCTTAAAGAGCTCATCCTGGCCGGATGCAGTGGTTCACACCTGTAATCCCAGCACTTTGGGAAGCTGGGGTGGGTAGATTGCTTTGATCTCAGGAGTTTGAGACCACTTGGGCAACATGGCAAAACCCCATCTCTACAAAAAATACAAAAATTAGCCAGGTGTGGTGGTGTGTGCCTGTAGTCCCAGCTACTTGAGAGGCTGAGGTGGGAAGATTGCTTGAGCCTAGGAAGTGGAGGTTGCAGTGAGCCAAGATCATACCACTGCACTCCAGCCTGGGTGACAGGGCCAGACCCTGTCTCAAAAACAGAAAAAACCAACCCATCAAACAAAAAAACAAAAAAAGAGCTCATTGCTCCCAAATCCCTCCAAATCATTGGGCCATGTTAAAAGTTTCCAGAAGTCATCAGTCTGCCCTCAGGAAGTAGTATAATCATCCACTGATTATATGTCCAAAAGCCTAACTACACTAACTACAAATTGCTAATCATTGCGATTTCATGAAATCCTCCTTCTGGCTGTTTGAAAAATAAAATATGGTTCTCTACTTGCTTGGAGGCTACAAAGCCTCCCAAAAGCAGTGATGGGAAAAACATTATTTGAAAAAATGTGGAAATGCCTATCTCATCCATAGTGCTACTTTGCATCCCTTCAGAAACAAGCTAAGGGAAGCACGCAGTCCTCTGTGCTTGTGCTAATAATGCAGGGACTGGTGAAGGCCCAAGTGACAGGGAGAAAAAGTCTCTACCAGAAAAGTCCAGCTGCGGAGAGAAAGTTCAGCACCTCGAATTCTACCTGTTGGCTAGTTAGCAGTACGCTCCATCACATGACCCAGGAGGTCAAAAAGAAAAAGAAAAAAAATCACAGAAATGTTGATCCTTCTATGTTTTTAAGCACCCAGCCAGTTTGTTCCAAACTAAATATGTTTGTCATCTGTTCCCATTAGTCCTTAAAATAGTTAATGGTATGTCTGTAAAACAAATAAGCACACAGTACCTGTCTCCCCTGGATAGAAATGCCTCACTAAGCCTGTCTACAACCAACTCCTCACAATTCCAGCCACCTAAACTGTCCTTCATCCCTGATTTTGCAGGTCTTCACATTTTTTTTTTTTTTAGATGGGGTCTCACACTGTCACCCACGTGGAGTGCAGTTTTGCCTTCTTGTTAGTCTGGAGTGATCGGAGCTCGCTGCAGCTTCGACCTGGGCTCAAGTGATCCTCCCACTTCAGCATCCCAAGTAACTGTCATTACAGATATGCACTACTGCACTTGGCTAATTTTTAATTTTTTTTTTTTTTTTTTTTTGTAGAGACAGGATCTCCCTGGGTTGCCCAGGCTGGTCTCAAACTCCTGTAAGCTTCAAGTGATCCTCCCACCTCAACCTCCCAAAGTGATGGGATTACAGACCTGAACCACTGTACCTGGCCTTCACTTCTGATTAATGGTACCACTACTCCTTAAGATCAAACCAGAGTTTTATTTGCCAGTAAAACCCATCCCAATCCTCCAAATCTAAAAACCAGTCTTAAGTATCTCGTCAGCATTTTCAGAAAAGATGGGCATCTCTTGACCATCTCCGTTGATCCCAACTTACTGCTATTTTCTGCCACTAGCAACCTTGGTGTTCTGCTTCAGGTCATGGGACAAGCTTGTTCAAATCTCTACTCCTTGTTGAAAGCCCAACTCAGATGCTCTTCCTCACTAAAACCTTCCCTGAAACTCCCCCAGATTCCTCCCCCGCCAGCCATGTGGCCCTCAAGACTTCAGGCTCTGTAGCCAGTTGGTGGTAAAATCTGAAGCTGGGTTTACGGGATGAGAAAAGGGACCTCCAGCCTGCTTTTCTGGAACCCTGTGTGCATGGTGAGGAGCACCAGCTATCTGTGTAGTGGAACCTCATCTTCCAGGTGCCGTATAGTTCCCAGTACATCCATCTCCCCAGTTCCTTTGAGGAAAATGGGAATTGGAGATGGTGTGTGTGAAGAGACTTAAGAGTCTCTTAGAATTTGAACATGAGCCACAGTGTTCAAACTCCCCAATAAGAGGCTTCTATGTCAGCCCCCCCTTAGCACTCTAGGATGGTTTTCTAGGAAGGGCAATGAGAGCATTCCTACAGATGCAAAGCCCTTCACCTCACCCCACCTCCTATGAGGCTTTTAACACAGCCCCCAGCACTGAGATCTTCCCCCACCACCACAGCCTCGGCTGCCTAAAAGAAATCTTCACGTCAGGATTGACGATCACATTCCAATGCAATTGATCAGAGGCACCTAGAGAAACCTATTGGGGAGGATTCTGAAAGTGAGTCTGACCTTAGTGGTTAGACATTCAAACATTTTAATTAACAAATATTATATGCCAGTAACTGTCTCAGATGCACGAAATATATCTGTGAATGTGGGAGACGTGGTTTCTGCCCCGCAGAGCTTACATTCTGCTGGAAAAAGTACTGTGCTCCATTAGCAGCGTTTGTGATGGACTCGGGAAGGATTGGTGCTAATGGTGTCTGTGCTACATTTCTGCCAACTCAGAACATACCTCTCAGAAACCCCTAACCAGGGAAAAACTCTAGAAAAATCAACACGTAGTTCATGGAAATGTTTTCCGGTAGCCAAACCAGTTATGAAGTTTCCCATCTTCTCACTTCTTGCAGTTAGTCCCATTTTTGATCCTCTTACAGAGAAACACGTACGTACATATTTTAGGATTCAAACTACATGCAAGATTCATTTTGTCATTTTGTAGATTCATTTTGTCATTTTGTATTCCTCCTGTAAAACTATCAGGCTTCTGACTCGCAGTGTTTAAATAGGAAGGTTCAGCTTGAGGACGTTTTTAAACTATATTCAAAAAATATAATTTGCTTTCTTCATGAAGTACGTTATTTTTGCAGACATGACTTTGCTGGCTTTTAAAAATAAGCGATTAAACTTAGCACATCTAAGAGTAGAACCTAGGGGATTCTAGACACGGGGAGCATATGAACAAAACCTTGATATTGGGGAAGCAGAAGGTAAATTCAGGAGACATTGACAGGCCAATCTGGAAGCCAGAGGACAGCTCCTAAGGCATGTACTGGGCTGAGGTGCTGTGTTAGTCTGTTCTCTGATTGCTATAAAGAAATACCGGAGGCGGGGTATTTATCCTAAAGAAAAGAGGCTTAATTGGCTCACGGTTCTGCAGGCTATACAGGAAACAGCGGCTTCTGCCTTTAGGGAGGCCTCAGAAAGCTTCCAATCATGGCAGAAGGCAAGGGGGAGCAAGGAGTCTCATGTGGCGGGAGCAGGAGGGAGAGCAGAGTGAGGAGCCACACACTTTTAAACAACCAGGTCTCACGAGAACACACTCACTATCACTACGGCAACGCGGAGGGGATGGTACTACACCGTTCATGAAAATCTGCCCTCGTGATCCATCACCTCCCACCAGCCCCACCTCCTACACTGGCGATTGCAATTCAACATGAGATTTCGTGGGGATACAGATCCAAACCGTATCAGGTGGGGAAGTTGGTTTTGAGTTCCAGGTTCAGACATCTGGGCTTTTTAATTTTTTTCCATAAGAATTTTCTGTTGAACTTAGACATTTTCTGTCTAATAGTGCAGAGGGCTGATTTTGAGGTAGTGAGCCCTTTGGCATTTAGAGGTGATCAAGCAGAGACCAATACCTGTCAGAAACAATACAAAATCAGACGGGAAGGTAAGCTAGTTCAGAGGTTATGATGTATGGCCCAAACATTTGTTTGTGGCTTGCAGGTATTTTTTTGTTGGGCCACAGAGCTTTCCCTTTTTGGAGAGGAGAGGAGAGGAAAAGGGAGACAATCAACAAAATTAGTAAGATGACACCAAAAAAAGAAAAAAAAAATCCCGATTTCCTTGAAAAAGAGAGATGTAAAGACACCAGGCCCGTTTCATTTGACATCATTGGAAGAGAGGCAGGCGCTGCTCAATCACTATTTGTCCCATTAAATGGGTCAGGTGTTCTAGTTTGCCAATTCCACTTCATCCACGTCAAGTCCCTGTTGAGTCCCTGGAAGCATCTGCCTATTTGACCCTGGAGCAAGATGCCCTGTAGGGTGTTTTTCATATATTTGATGAGGCAGGCAAACATGCCTTGAGCCCCATTCTGGATTTCCATGATCCTACTGAAAAGGGATTGGCAAAGTCTTGATGCAAGGCCACCCAGGCTCACTGTGTTTCCTGAAGACTGGCAGGGAACAGGTCCCAGCTGATTTTATCACCAGGGTCCTTCAGGAACTACAGTGTCTCCTCCAATATTTATTTCCACATTAACATTCCCCTCTACCACAAAGATACCACCTCCCATCAGAAAGCCTCTTGAATCTTGAATTCTACCAAAACACCGATGAGACGAGGCAGAATCCAAGAATCTCAGGGCAGAGGGGAGGAGGGGAGAAAGCACTGATATCTCTAACACCGCAAAATCAGAGACTTTCAATACTG
Source organism: Chlorocebus sabaeus (assembly GCF_047675955.1). NCBI lineage: Eukaryota > Metazoa > Chordata > Mammalia > Primates > Cercopithecidae > Chlorocebus > Chlorocebus sabaeus. The sequence continues at coordinate 74,354,977 of NC_132908.1, forward strand.
TGATTTCCTCCCGTGCTATGCAGATACGGTAGAAGGTACCTCATTTGTATAATTATTTGAACTTTGCAGATAATGAATGGAATGCATTTTGAAAATCTAATTTCCTTTCCACTCTACTCTTCACGCTGCCACTTGAGTGATGCTTCTCAGACACAGGTGTGATATATCATACTCTCACTTCGATCCCTCCACCTCCTCTCTTCACCTACAGCTTTATTAATAGCGTGAGATACTATGTGGGTGAGGCACTATAGGGAGTTTGCAGACGAGCTTTTTATGTTTCAGAAGTCATGTATTTAACATGTAACATGTAAAAACTCACCAAGCACACGAAACTCATAATTTAGTTGAAATGTAAAGTTTCTTTATAATACTATGTTTAAAATTTTCCTTCCTATGTATATTGAACAAAATTAAGAAAAAAAGTTTATAATATTGGTATTATGTATGCAATTATAACTGGTCTTATATAATGAAAAATGATACTTGAATGATTGAAAATGGGTTTTAGAAACACGGACCTGGCTGGGCGCGGTGGCTCATGCCTGTAATTCCAGCACTTTGGGAGACCAAGGTGGGTGGATCACAAGGTCAGGAGTTCGAGACCAGTCTCGCCAATATGGTGAAACCCCATCTCTACTAAAAATAGAAAAATTAGCTAGGCATGGTGGCGGGCACCTTAGTCCCAGCTACTCGGGAGGCTGAGGCAGGAGAATCACTTGAACCTGGGAGGTGGAGGTTGCAGTGAGCTGAGATCACGCCACTGCACTCCAGCCTGGGCAACAGAGTGAAACTCTGAAAAAAAAAAAAAAAAAAAAAAAAAAAAAGTCTTAAATACCACTATAGCAAGTGTAGTCACATGGAGATGGGACAGAGTAAAATGTTTCCCAAATCTGCCCTACTGTCTTCAATCCTAAGCCATACTCTGGGGCAGGGAACCCTGGGCTCTTACCTGAACTGGTGTGGCTATTCACAATTGTCCCACCCACCTCATCTCTGCCACCTCCCTCTGCACCTTCAGAGTCTTCACAGTGGTGTTCAGTGCTGAGTCATCAAATCCCTGGGGTTCTCTCCTCCTCTCCAATATGCCTCAAGTTACTTCCCCACTGCTACTGAGTTCTAGCACCTTCCCACCTGGGCACTCCCTCTGCCCATAGCCTTCTTCCCGAGTTCTTTCAAGGCTTATTATTCAGATTCTGGCTTAAATATGATGTCCTCAGAATCCTTTTCTGGCCATCCTATAGGAAACAAGCACCTCTTCCTTTCCTCATCACCACATTCTGCTTATTTTCTTTATCATTTTCATAAGTATCTATGTGGGGTCATTTGTGAGGCATTTGCTTCCTTTAAAAAAAAATATGGACAGTTCGGTCAAGATTCTGTGTTCTTTGTTCTCTGCTCTATTCCCGGAATCTAATTCAGTATCTGGAACACAATAATGACGTAATGTGCATTTGAAGAGAGGAACGAAGAGAGAGAGAACATACTCGTAATTTCCAATAATCATTGCTTTCTGTCACTTACATCCATTCATTTTATGAGAGCGGAAATGTGTTTCGGAAGTTGAGAATTAACAGAAAATATGTAAGATCAGTTGGGCTGGAGAAGGAAGACAAGGTGTAGGGAAGACTTTTTTTATTTCCATGAGGCACTGTTAGCAAAGTTGTTGACCTACACCGATGAAACAATTCTGCTGGTGAACACAGTTGTGTTTCTACATTGTTTTATCCAAGTGCCCATTCCATACGCCCTTCCCTCATCACTGCCTTACCTATGAGGAAGGAATGAAGGGGGTTAAACGGTATCTGTCTACACAGTTCACTGGCCCGTCAAGGCATGCCACTCAATGGTGTATGTGTCTTCATTAACCACATTATACTGTTTTTAAATGACCATCGGTCTGAGAGGAAGAAAGAATTCTTTACCAAAATGTCATAAATACATTCTGAGTGCCATTAAAGAGCACTATAAGAATATCACTCCTAGACAGATCTTAAACTCTAATACATCTAATAAAGGCATGTTAAATCCCTTTGTCTCGATAGAGTAATACTGATTTGGTTCCTCCCAGGCCCAAGTCGGGGGTACAGTTGGTTAAGAGCCCTCCGGAGCTCAAACTGCCCTTCCCCAGTCAGAGCCTACTGCACGGCCTCCCTGACTCCTCCTCCCTTCTCCCCTGTGACCGATTGTCTCCTCTTTCCTCCAGCTGCTTATTCCTGTGCTATCCCATTTGCTGACTCCTCCTTGTCTTTCTGGGGGGTGGCTGGGTGGGGAATGGAGTCTCACTCTGTTGCCCAGGCTGGATGGAGTGCAGTGGTGCAATCTTGGCTCGGTGCGACCTCCGCCTCCCAGGTTCAAGCTACTCTCCTGCCTCATCCTCCCCAGTAGCTGGGACTATAGGCATGGGCCACCATGCCTGGCTAATTTTTGTATTTTTAGTAGAGACGGGTTTTCGTCATTTTGGCCAGGGTGGTCTTGAACTACTGACCTCAAGTGATCCACCCACCTCGGCGTCCCAAAGTGCTGGGATTACAGGTGCGAACCACTGTACCCAGCCCTCGTTTGTCTTTCTCTCTCTTTCTTTCTTTCTTTCTTTCTTTCTTTCTTTCTTTCTTTCTTTCTTTCCTTCCTTCCTTCCTTCCTTCCTTCCTTCCTTCCTTCCTTCTTTCCTTCTTTCCTTCTTTCCTTCTTTCCTTCTTTCCTTCTTTCCTTCTTTCTTTCTCTTTCTTTCTTTCTTTCTTTCTTTCTTTCTTTCTTTCTTTCTTTCTTTCTTTCTTTCTTTCTTTCTTTCTTTCTTTCTTTCTTTCTTTTCTTGACAGAGTTTCATTCTGTCACCCAGGCTGAAATGCAGTGGTGCCTCACTGCAAGCTCTGCCTCCCGGGTTCACGCCATTCTCCTGCCTCAGCCTCCCTAGTAGCTGGGACTACAGGCGCCCACCACCACGCCCGGCTAATTTTTTGTATTTTTAGTAGAGACGGGGTTTCATTGTATTAGCCAGGATGGTCTGGATCTCCTGAACTCGTGATCCACCCATCTCGGCCTCCCAAAGTGCTGGGATTACAGGCGTGAGCCACCACGCCTGGCCTCTCCTTTTCTATTTAATCTTAAACGTTGGCGTTTTCCAGGGTTCACTCCCACATCTCCCCACTTCTCAAAATAAGTAACATAGGGAATATAACAACTGCAAATAATACGATCCAGATACTCTAAGCCATTTTCTCAAGCTTTCTCATTTATCTCATTGAAGGCAATGAAGGGCCAGCCCCTATTATTGCGTCTTTCCAGAGAGGAGGAAACCGAGACACAGAAAGGCTCAATAACGTACCCACCGTGGGTCTTGCAGCTAGGCAGGGACAGAGCCAGCCTCAGAACCTAGGTAACAGAGCTCATCTCAGAACCAATACTCTATGCCAGTGATTCTTAGCTGGGGGCAATTTTGCCTTCGAAGGGACAGTTGCAAATAGCTGGAGGCATGTTGGTTGTCATGAAACTGGGGTGTACTACTGGCATGTAGTGTGTAGAGGTGAGGGATGCTGCTAACATTCTGTAATGCACAGGACAAAGGGATTTCCCAGCCCAGAACGGCAAACCCGGATCTCTTCCATGTTGATAACCTCTTGCTAGGTGAGCTTATCCAGGCTCACAGCGTTAAGTTCAATCTATACACTGAAAACACCAGAATTATACTCTTAGTCCTGACTTCTTTTGCCTCTATAACTTCCCTGCATATGGATAGACAACTTAACCTCCCCATTAAATAGCACAGTTAATATATCCAAAACTGAACTCAAACTTTCCCCCACCACTCAGTCTTCTCAAGGTGCCCTGTCTTAGCAAATGACACCACCTGCACAAGCTGGAAACCTGGAAGACCCCTCAGCCACTGCTCCTCGTTCCTCCTCTCCATTTCTATCCAACACGAGTGCTGTAGATTCTGCCTCCTAAGTATCTCTGGAGCCCACCCATTTATCTCCACCTTAACCAACATCACCCTCCTAGTCCCAATTTTTCTTCAGCGATTTCCAGCTCGGGTGATGACATTCACCTCCTCAGCTCTCTATCATCCCCTCACACCAACCAGGGTAGCCCACATGTATTTTGATTCCTCAGAAGACACCATTTAAAATTGGCTATGATAACTTAATTTTCTAAAAAACCCACAATGTTTGAAAGATTGTGTATTTATTTTACCCAGCTGTGACGTCCTTCTCTGAGGGGATTTCCCAGTTGGACCATTGGCAGAGCCCTGACCCAGTCCAAGAAAGGATTCTAGCCTAGTTTATCTGTTGGTGTCTCAACAACAAACAGATGGCACATTTGAGACAGGATGGTTAGAGAAAATATGCGACGAAGATGTGGGTGGGTGTGGGGCAGAAGGTAGTGAAAAAACCTGCAGCTTGTAGCAGCCAAGCGCCAAGCCAGCGGGAACAGGAGAAAGGGAATCGTTTCCAGAACCGCGGGGAAAAACAGCCCTGTAGAATTGGCTACTTTGAAAGGAATGGTGACTGTAGTTAAAGGTCAGTGATGGTGTAGGGTGACCCTGCAGTGAGGGAGATAGGAAATAGATAACCTGATGTTTAAAGGTGTGTGATGACCGCAAAGGGGCGAAGGGGCGTGGGAGGGGTTGTGGGGTGCTGTTAATTTCTATTTCTTGATTTGGAGTGCCGGTTGCACATGTGTTCACTATAAAAATTCATTTGCTAGTACACTTATGCTATACATTAATTTTAACAATTAAAAATAAGTAGCCTCACTGCTCTCTCTTCACTCCTTCCCCTTTCCCTACCATCCCCTATAAGGACTTCCTATTGTCCGAACCAGTTGGTGATTCGGACAATAGGAATACATCCTACTGATGTATTTCCTTATGACAACATCATTCTACGTGACGGTAGAGAGCTACATGACACAGGGGGAGAGTGGACCCAGAGTATACATAGCCCACCTAGAATACAAAGGGTATGAGACAAATGCCCCATCCCCCATCAGGCTGTTTGGAGAAAGTGACAGAGGACTCAGCTTTCTGTCTCCAGTCTGCAGAGTCAGCAATCAGAATGTTTCCCCAGTATTTCTTACTTGCTTAGGACATCCTCCTGTAAATCCACACTTCCCAGGTCAAGAAACCAGGAATTCATCAAGAGCATCAGGAAACTCCTAAAGAGGTGGAGCCAGATCCTGGATTCCAGAGCTGGAACTTGAGAATACATTCAACATCCCCATCATCCTTAAAAGCTGGGGAGGAGTTTGTGTCTAGGCCACTCCTTCTCCCTCCTTCTTCATCCTTTGGGTAAATGTTGAGCCATCACAGGAACAGAAGACATGTTTACTAAGCATCAGCCACACTGCTAAGGACTTTGCAAATGTTATCTCACCTAATGGTCATAACCACCGTATACAATGTCTCACTTTTTAAAGAGTTTGAGGGCTGGGACATTTAAGTAACCTTCTGAAGACACATAGTGAATTGACACATGGTGGACATTCTAGGTAAGATCTGGGCTATACTTAGCTCCAGGACCGGGAAGCTAAGCTCTTACAGACAAATGCATTAGCAGGGCATATGAGGTCCTGGACAATCTGGTGCCACCTTTCCTTTCCCAAGCAGTGGATGTCAACTTTGGGGCATTTCATTGTCTCTGGATAAGCTCACATCTGCCAGGCTACTAGATATGAGAAACTCACACCTGGGTTCTATGGAGGTCTTGATCTGAGACATTCATTTATGCATTCTCACATATCTTCAACACAGGGAAGTCTAGGTTAGTGATAGCAGCATGGACTTGAGAATGAGGCTGACCACTCAGTCCTGCTACCTACTTGCTGTGTGACCTTAGGGATCCTTCTTATCCTCCCCAGCCTCCTTTTTCTTGACTTTAAAATAAAAATAGTAATTATATCTACCTTGCAGAATTCTTGTGAATGTGCGTGTGCACTTTTTCTTAGTCTTAAGAATGTGCTTAACACATAGTAATCCCATAATAAGTTAAACATAAAAAAGACCTGAGATATATATCGAGCACTTACTTACTAAGTACCAGGTCCTATGCCAAGGTTGGGATTACATGAGTGACAAAACTAGACATTATCCTGGATCTGGAGACCCTACAGTTAAGGCCTTTCCTGATTGTGAGCCAAACATCTTCACAATTAAACTATCCAATAGGGAAGATTTTCCCACTTGGGTCCTACCAGCGTTATACCATTTATTTCCTGAGAACAGTAGCACTGGGCCTCTTCTTCTTTACCTTAATTCTTGCATGAATTCCTCTTGCCCATTCTTCTTGTTAATCTTCATTTTTGTGTTTATCCCTCTAGGACTGAATGCCTGGCCAGAGATGACATGCAGCATATGAAAAAATTTTTTAAAAATTTAAAAAAATCAATACGTTGTTGTTCTGAGTGTCCTCAAAGGGAGTTATTCTTTCTCCATCGATTCATTGGACCACATTAAAGCCCTAAATCAAAATACTAACAAATACTTGCCATTGTCATGGATTTTATCAGGCTAAAGAGCTATTTTGTAAGTTTTCTACTATAATAAAATTCTGCAGCCTGCAAGAGCGCCTGGTTTCAGATGACTGAAATTATTTCACTTGGATAAATCTAGTATAGGGTGCTCCAAAGAATAACTGATTTATGGCTTAATGACTTTTCAAACACTGTAGGTTCTAAGACAAATTATCTGCAGGGAATGATATGGTAGGGTTGAGTATGGAGGAAAGTTATGTTGAGGATTCTTAGTGCCTGTTCTTGTTGCCTGAAATTATATGATTGCTAAGCACTTAAATATCACCAAAGAGACCCTTGAATTTTTGGCACTTGATTGAAGAATGTCTCCAGTATTCATATTTCCCTGCATGTAACTTAAATGTAAGGGTGTTGCTTGCTTTCAGTGCAAAGTCAAAATGTCTTGAAATAATGAAATTAATGCAACAGCATGGCAGAGTAGGAGTAGATATAAATTGAAGTGAGGAGACCAGGCTTCAATCTCCCATCACTTCCACTTACTGTCCAAGTATACAGAAGTCACTTTGCTCCTTGGCACCCTGACCTGTAAAATGAGGTAGCCAGACTGGATTAGAAATCACCACTGGCCTCCCCCCGGCAGAATCTGGCTTGCAGATGTGTTTTCTTTGGTCCATACAGTATTAAAAACAAAAAACCGGGCTGGGCATGGTGGCTCACACCTGTAATCCCAGCACTTTGGGAGGCCGAGACGGGCGGATCACGAGGTCAGGAGATCCAGACCATCCTGGCTAACACAGTGAAACTCCGTCTCTAAAAAAAATAAAAATAAAAATAAAAAATTCAGCTGGACGAGGTGGCGGGTGCCTGTAGTCCCAGCTACTAGGGAGGCTGAGGCAGGAGTATGGCATGAACCTGGGAGGTGGAGCTAGCAGTGAGCCGAGATTGCGCCACTGCACTCCAGCCTGGGCGACAGAGCGAGACCCCGTCTCAAAAATAACTTGGGGTAGTAGAAGAGGGGAGGGATAGCATTAAGAGATACACCTAATGTAAATGATGAGTTAATGAGTGCAGCACACCAGCATGGCACATGTATACATATGTAACAAACCTGCACGTTGTACACAGGTACCCTAGAACATAAAGTGTAATTAAAAAAAAAGAAAAATAAATAACAAAAACCAACATAGCCAAGATTTTTAAACCAAGAGATTTCCAGTCAAATTCCAGATTTTCAGCTTTTCCTGAAAAAATGGGGAAGTTTAGTCACATACAGCTGCATCCCCTAAGGACACAACAGTTAGTGCTGTGTAGTTGCTATCCAGAAGGGCCCCTAACAACCTCATTTGCCACAATTTCTATACTCCTCAGATTGGTCCCTGATGTTGAGGCAGAAGTTATTTTTCGTTTGTATTCACATTACTCTGTTATTCTCCTATAGTAGAAAACCACTGAGTTTTCCAACTAGTGATAGAAAAAAGAACATATGTAAAGGAGGAGAGAGACAAGGAAAATTCAATAAAAGTGGCAAAGAGAACCTGTTCTTGTGGAATTGAGGACAATTTCTAAGTCTGTCTTATGCAAACAGAGCATGTGTCCAGTAGTTTACCTTTTTTTTTGATTTGAGACAGAGTCTCGCTCTATTGCCTGACTGGAGTGCAATGGCGTGTTTTCAGCTCACTGCAACCTCCACCTCCTGGGTTCAAATGATTCCCCTGCGTCAGCCTCCCGAGTAGCTGGAATTACAGGTGCCCACCACCACGCCCAGCTAATTTTTGTATTTTTAGTAGAGACAGGGTTTCACCATGTTGGCCAGGATGGTCTCAATCTCTTGACCTCATGATCCACCCACCTCAGCCTCCCAAAGTGCTGGAATTACAGGTGTGAGTCACCACACCTGGCCTGTCCCATATATCTAATGAAGCATTATGGAAGAACAAAAAGACTGCTATTCTAAACATCCAAAACCTGGCTTTTCATTGCAGCCTGGCTGTTTACCTTCAGATCACTTTATTTCTCTAAGGCTCAGTTTCCTCTGATACAAAACAGAATATTACTTGTTTTAGTTCATTCAAGCTGCTGTAACAAAATACCTTTGACTGGGTAATTAACAAATGACAGAAACTGATCACTCACAGTTCTGGAGGCTGGGAAGTCCAAGAGCAAGACATGAGTGCATTCAGTGTCTGGTGAGAGCTTGTTCCTCATAGACATCACCTTCTATGTGTCTTCACATGGCAGAGGGTGCAAACAAACTTCCCTGCTCCCCTGGGCCTCTTTTATAAGGGCACTCATCCCATTCATGAGAGCTTCACCCTCATGACCTCATCACCTCATTAAGACTGCACCTCTTAATTGGTATCACATTGGGGATTAGGTTTCAACATAGGAGTTTTGGGGAAATACCGACATTCAGACCACAATGTAACTTCCCTGCCCATGGGGCAGTGTTTCTGTGACTATCAAACGGAAGGCAGCACAATGTCGTGGTAAAGAAAATGGCCTCTGGAATTAAGCAGACCTAATTACAAAGTCTACATCTAGCACGTCTTAGCTCAGTAACCTCAGGTAAGTAGCTTGCCCTCTCGGTAATAATAATAATAATAGTACCTCTCCCATAAGGTTGTTGTGAAGGCTGAATGTTATAACATTTTAAAAAGCAAATGGCACTATGTAGGCACATAATAAGCAATCAATAAGCGCTATTGCCTCTGTGAAAGGATGCTGTAAACTGAAGAAATCTACAGATGTGGCAGTTCATTCCCATTGGCAGACAAGCATGACAGGCTGTTAGCCCTAGGTGAGAATTAACGATGTCGCCCATAGCTCAGTAAGGAATTTCCCCTCTGTCCTAGTTGCCCTAAAACACACACAAAGGTATCTGGAACTTGTTTACTTTTAGAGTAACTCAAGGATCGCGGTTATGCTCACGCAGCAAAGCCAAGGAGTCAGAGCTCTTTGTAAAAACCCGTGAAGTGGTGTTTAATTATGAATGTTTGCACTCATTTTATGCTTACAAATGTTAACTGCTAGTGTAGCTGTTATGTATAGTTTCATAGAGAACTATCTTATGATAGATTTTTTTTTTTTTTTTTTTTTGAGAAGGAGTCTAGCTGTTATCCAGCCTGGAGTGCAGTGGTGCTATCTTGGCTCACTGCAACCTCCACCTCCCGGGTTCAAGCGATCCTCCTGCCTCAGCCTCCTGAGTAGCTGGGATTACAGGTGTGCACCACCCGGCCCAACTAATTTTTATATTTTTAGTAGAGACGGGGTTTCACCAATTTGACCAAGTGGTCTCGAACTCCTGAACTCAAGTGATTTGCCCGCCTTGGCCTCCCAAAGTACTGGGATTACAGGCTTGAGCCACTGCGCCTCTTATGATAGAGTCTAACAAACACAAGAGGTAGAGGGGCAAAGTGTTAACAGATAGAATTTCTTCAATTTCCACGATTTTACAAAACTCATTTTTTGCAAATTGAAAGTGGTCCGCCGTTCTGTGAAACCTCTATGTTCTCAAGCTTTAAATGTAGAATCACATTTGCTCCACAGAGTAACCTCATGGATTAAATACCAGTAACATCCCCATCTTACACAAAGGGAAACTGAGGCCTGAGGCGATAAGGAGATTTTCCCACGGCCACACAACTGGGAGCAGGTGAAGTGAGGACTCTGGCAGGTAAGCTTCCAAAGCTGTTGCTCTTTATTCTCATGAGGCAGCCTCAGTCTGTTGTTTAGTTTCAGCCAAGGTCCATTTCACTGAGTATCTGAGAGAAAAGAGTGTGAGAACCACCAGGGAGATGAGCCCGTTGCATAGCAACCCTGTGCTTGAGCCTGGTGCAGGGTGATAGGCTCCTTAAGTTTTTAAAGCACAGCCACTAAAAATAGCGCAAGAGATGACAGATAAACATGAGGTCTCATCCAGGAAGAAAAAAATCCTCTTATACAACTAACTATCTTTACTGTGTTGTCCTTGGGGAAAACAAAATTATGGGATGCTGGATGTCTGCAACTTTTCTCAGTGGACACATTACTACTTCATCCCACTTATAGATGAGGGTGGCACCATTCATATGGTCCTCATGAAATATCTACCTCCATATTTTTTCTACTCCATTGCTGGAATTCAATTCAGATTGAAGCAAATGCTCTCTACTTGATTGCAAAACATGGTCTTCAGCTTCCCTATATTTATCTCCCAGAAATTAATCACCTTGGTTAGAATCACTTTACATGCAAACGTTTATAATGCCTACATTTGTCACTCCAGGAGAGACCATGCCAATTACAGTGGCACCATCTATAAATCTCATGCCTTCCAAAGAATATTAGATACTTAATTAGATCTTGAAATCCCTCTTCACCTAGTACCTTAAGGGTCTCCAGGTTCTCTTCTGAGGCTGGTAATTAAAGGAAAAACGTATCCTTGAGTCCTCTGTACCTCTATGAGAATCAGGAAGGGCCCAGAGTAATTACAAAGCCTGAATATCGGCTTAGCTTGAGCAAGCACGAAAGGCAACAAAAAGAAATGTAAATACAACCTTTGGTCCGCAAAGAACGTCCAAACTACTTGGCCATTTATTTATTCAAATATTCTATAAATATTTATTAAGGTAGAATAAGATGTCCCCCAAGATGTCCATCTCCTAATCCCCAGAACTTGTGCATGTTTAATTACACGGCAAAGAGGAATTCGGGTTACAGATGGCATTAAGAGCACTAATCCACTGGTTTTAAACTGAGATGATTATCCTGGATTATCTAGGTGGGCCCAGTGTAATCACAAGGCTCCCAAAAGTGGAGGTTGGAGGCAGAAGAGTCCGAGGGATATAGGACTATGAAAGAAAGGCACAGAGAGACAGAGAAAGGAGGCCACCAGCCAAGGAGCAAGAGCAGCCTCCAAAACACAAAAAGAGCAAGGAAACAGATGCCCCTGCCTAGAACATCCAGAGCCTCCAGCCCTGCCAACACCTTGATTCCAGCCCAGTGAAGCCCCATTTGGGCTTCTGACCTCCGGAACTGTAAAATAAAGAACTGGCATTGCTTTAAGCCACAAAGTTTGTGGCAATTTCTTGCAGCAGCAATGAAAAACTTGTGTCAGCACCTGCTTAGTGCTTAACGAGCAGGTTCATGCTCAGCACTGGGAACACAACAGTGAAAAAGACAGCCACTCTCCCTGCCCTCCAGCAGCTTACACTCTAGGGATACAGATAGGAGAAGGAAATAAACAATCAGAGGCTATAACACAGGCAATGAACATAAACGAAAGAAGGATTAACAGAGACTAACAGAGAGTCATTTATTTAGGTGGGGAGGATGGCAGGTATCTCTACAAAGGTGACATCTCAGCCTAAAGGAAGAAAAGGGGTTTGGGAAAAAGAATTCCAGATGGAGGGGACTGCATATGCAAAGGCCTAGAGGTGGGAAAGAGCTTGGCAAAGGCCAGGTACAGAGGGAAAACCAAAGTGGTTGGAGCATGGCAGGCCACAAGTGGAAAAGCATGAGATGACATTGATGAGCAGGGAAAGAGCTGGTCATGCTGGGCCACAAAGGCCTGGAGACCAGTTTGGATTATCCACTAAGAGTTCTGGGTGTGGAGAAATTTTAGTAAATGCTGACACAACGCAATTCGAATTTAAGATCTTTTATGCTGCTGTGTGAGGGGATGGACTGAAATAGAGGGAGGCAGAAACGTCTGTAAACAACCTTTAGCATTGCTGCATATGGAGATGACAATGCCTTAGACTTGGCTGGTAGCAACAGAGATGGTCAGGTTCAAGACATTTTCAAAACAGAACTTACAGCCTTGCTGACAGGCTGCATGTGAGAAGTAAAGGGTAAGCATAGCACTTTTTGTGGTTTATGTTGGTCTTCATTGCCACTGCCATGCTTTTCTTAAGCAAGAGGGAAATAAGAGACAGGATTCTATCTTTATATTGTACACCAGTCAACCCTTGCATATGTATTCATTCATTCAACAAATATTATTGAGTAGAGACTAGAGCCAGGCACTGTTTTAGCTACTGGGGATACAGCAGTAAACTCAATATAAGCCCTCCACCTACAGTGTTTGTATTCCAGTGGGTTAGACAATGAACAAATAAATGCAAGACATACAACGAAATTTCAGGTAGTCATAGGCTATGAAGAAAAATAAAGCAGGGAATCGCTACTTTACATAGGATAGAAATCCTAGCTAGTTTATGGAAATTTCATTATCTAGCCTATTATAAATAAGAACTGCAAACAAGAGTTATCATGAGCCCCAAAGCAGCTCCTTCCCTCTTTCTCTATCAAAAAGGGTTCCATGAAGAATCTTGTATTGGGTCATGGAGCATTACTTTATGTTTAATAAGAGGTGAGGAGTAGAAAGAAGAGTAAGAAGAAAGGGCTGGAGGTGAGAGGGAGGAAAATGATGAGAAAGACACTGCTGGGCCTCAGTTAGCATTGACTTTTCCAACCTGCTTGTCGTGAGTGGGTCATGGCACTGTTACTCAGTGACACCTCAGTGCTCATTTTCCTTTATTTCCACAAGAGAAAAGAAGAAGCTTGTAGCAAATCCCATTAGGCTAACAAATTTACAATTATGCCTGGACTGCATGATTTGTATATAATATTTAATTTCAGAATTCACTTACAAGTAAACTTTCCTTTTTATTCAGGTAGTACTAAAACTGGTAAAACCAGAAAAACACCGTTCTCCAAACTGGAGCCTTACCAGCCAAAAACAATAAAACTAATCAGGTAGGCAAACTCTGATATGTCTGTGTTAAAAATAGAAGACTAGCAAAATACTGAGCACGTTCTAAATACAAAAACATAGTATACTTTGGGCTTTTTGATGGGGCAGTGGCTGACAAAGCATTCGGTTCAGACCTTGCACATCATAGATGTACATAATGATGTGATAAAATAGGTTGGTATAATTGAGCAATAAATTTGTAAAATAAGTGTGTGACTGTGCAACTGTTGTATACAAAATTGTTCTGTTTGTCATAGCAATGACTGGAGCATAGTCCTTGGAGTAAAAATGCTTATCTATTTGTAGAGCAAGAAAAAGACAAAATAATTAACAAATACGTATGAAGCAACTTAAAGTGTAGAACACTATGGTAGATGAGGAAAAGACAAGATATACATCCCAATAAAACTTTTGCTTCTTGAAGGGTTTTCATACTCCAGAGAGAGAGAAAAGCTAGTAGTAAATAATGCAAATGATGACGATGATGATAATGAGAAGAAAGAGGAGAATATCTAATATTTGTAAATATTCACCATTCTTACTTTAGAATTCATCTAAATTGCTTGATATTTATTGTCACATTTAATCCATACAACATCCCTATGAGATAATCACTGGTTTTATCCACATTTTACAGATGAGAAAACTAAAGAACAGAGAGGTTAAGTAGCTTGCCCAAAGTCACACAGCCTACAAATGGGGGAGCTGGGATTCAAACCCTTTAAGCCCATGCTGGAAAATCCTGTTCTGTGCTGCCTGCCTGACAATCAAGAAATGAGGGAGCACTTGGTCCACAGAGAGAATATCAGTGAGAGTAAATTTCCTCCTTTTCCTCATATTTCATACTAAGTACATGAAAAATGAGCAAATACCTTACAAAGACTGCTACTCTGTGGCTGAAAAAGAAAAAGGTAATTCTTCAGATGTTATATTTAATATCATTGTCATCATCGTGTAGAGAGATAATAATTTTAATGACATATTTCCAGCCTCCACTGGTAAAACAAGAACCAACACCAATTCATCAAAAATGCAAAACTCAACTACCAAATTTCAAATAATTTTTGGAAAAAATGGTCTGGCGAAAAGTTTATGATATAAAATGTTTAGTGATAAAAGCAGGACACAAAACTGTGTTCATGTTATAGATTACTCCAATTTTTCATAAGAAAAAACCCTTTTTAAGTATACAAGCTGAAATATGTGTTTTAAAGTTACAGAAAAATGTAAGTACCATAGTTACTTCTGTGTGATGGTATTTAGGATTATTTTAATTCTCTCTTCTAATTATCCTCAGTTTTCTAAGTCTTCTAGAAAGATTTATAGTGTTTCTTTAATTTGAAAAGTTTAATCTCAAAATCTACACATCTATGCATATACATCTACATATACGCTATTGAAAATCCAATAGAAATTATATTAATGTTATTTATAGATTTCTAAATCTGTAGAAATCCATATGACATATTGACTAAGAAAAAGCAACAATATTTGTTTTTTATTAAGTCCAATCTATAACTTTATTAATAAGATCAAAGGCTATTTTCCTAGTTCCAGGAGAGTGTGAAATCAGCTTTTCTCCCTAAGATAAATGACCTTTACCTGGAATCGAAGACTCAAACATAATGAGAAAAACCACAAGCACGCCTTAAAGATGTCTCATCTCTCTGGAAATCCAGTCTGGAAGCAAACAGAGAGAGATCCTTGCAAAAAGGGGAAATAAGAGCTCTTATTTCTTACTCCTCTAGCTAGAGGTGGATACATGTTATGGGGAAGAGGGTTGAGTTTTGTGGCTATTGCTCCAACTTCCAAACACCTGCAAAAAACCAGAATCCTCTCTCCTCTGCTTGGAGGAGGGCAGGAACTTCTATCTTGGATCCAGCAGACTTAACAGCCACAACTTGGACAGGTGCATGTGCTATTACTTCTGCCATTCCTAGAAAGTCCACTTTGGGGACCTCTCTCTGATAAGGCTGGTTGTGTGCAGTTCAGACTCTTTCAGCAGAGGCTGAACAAGCAGGGAAAAGGACATCCAATCACATGGAAGATAAAGATGTTGAGGGTTTGGCTTCCCAAGCACATCAGAAATGGCCTAATATGCCACGACTGGAACATTGCAAGCAAAAATGATGTTTTATTCATTTTAAGAGTCACAGGTAGATGATCCGTGACCAAAGCATTCTATGATAGTGCCCAAAAGTGCCACCTTGTATATACACCTGTGTAATGTCCTCCCCCTAAGTGTGGGTGAAACCAGTGAATACAATGGGATATCATGATGAACATGATTTAGATGATGAGATCTTGGACATGGAGTTGGTGTTATAATGGCATGACACCCTTGGAAGGGAGTTAATTGTTGGGGGCCAGAAGACAGACTATGATAGATAGGGTTCTAAGATGTCTGCCCCTTCTCCCCACGCCACTGTATGTCCCCTCCCCTTGAGTGTGGGACACGGACATCGCACTTATGATTAGTTTACCAATTGGTTAACTTTGAGTTCATCAAAAGGGCGATTATCCCAGGTACGTCTGACCTAATCAGACTTTACAAGAAGGTGAAGGATCAGAGATGTGATCTTGCTGGCCTGAAGAAAACAAACTGCTATGTGGTGAGAGGGAGGCTTCCAAGAGCTGAGAATAACCCTGTTGACAGCTCCTGGAAAAATGGGGACCTTCGACCCTAAGGAACTAAATTCCTGCAGCACCTGGAATGAGTTTGAAAAGCACCCCAAACTCCAGATGAGAACAGCAATGTTGCCAGCACCTTGACTGCAGCCCTGTGGGTCTCTGAGCAGTGTTCCAACTAAGCCATGCCCAGACTCCTGACCTTCAGAAACTATGAGATAATAACAAGTGTCATGGCCAGGAGCAGTGGCTCATGCCTGTAATCCCAGCACCTCCAGAGGCTGAGGCGGGAGGATCACCTGAGGTCAAGAGTTCGAGACCAGTCTGGCCAACATGGCAAAACCCCATCTCTAGTAAAAATACAAACATTAGCCAGGCGTGGTGCACGCCTGTAGTCCCAGCTACTCAGGAGGCTGAGGCAGGAGAGTCACTTGAGTCCCAGCTACTCAGGAGTCTGAGGCAGGAGAATCACTTGAAAGGTGGAGGTTGCAGTGAGCCAAGATTCCCCTACTATACTCCAACCTGGGCAACAGAGTGAGACTCTGTCTCAAACAAAACAAAGTAAAACAAACAAACAAACAAAAAAGCAAATGTTATTTTAAGCCACTAAGCTTGTGGTCATTTTTTATGCAGCAAAAGAAGATGACTACTCTTAACATTTCAAACACAACATTGATACCTGGGATTCCACTACTGTGTTACAATCAAGTCACATCTTTCAGTTTTATATCTCCAGCTCCCTTGACACTAAGGATCTTCTACTGACAATAAGTAAATAGGAAGTGTTTCTCCCAAGTGGGATTTACTCTAAAAGTCCTACTTTTCCCAAGAAAAGGATTATTCCAGAGACTCCTTACAAAATGATAATGATCAATGTTGTCTATGGTTCAGAACAAAGACACTCCTAAATCTAACACATGAAATTTGTTTTGTTCTCAGCTTATTGCTAAGAGGGCACTCAAATGTATAGCCCAGATTGTAAGTATAAGACAAAGTAATTGTCTGTTTTTCAAAAAATTTATTTATTTATTTATTTGCTTATTTATGTTGAGACAGAGTCTTGCTCTATCGTCCAGGCTAGAGTGCAGTGGCGTGATCTCACTGCAACTCTACCTCCCAAATTTAAGCGATTCTCTTGCCTCAGCCTCCCTAGTAGCTGGGACCACAAGCTTGCGCCACCACACACCCGGCTAATTTTTGTATTTTTAGAAGAGATGGGGTTTCACCATATTGGCCAGACTGGTCTCGAGCTCCTGACCTCAAGTGAGCCACCCACCTCGGCCTCCCAAAGTGCTGGGATTACAGGCATGAGCCACCGTGCCCGGCCCAAAAAATTTATATTAGCCAGTTTTAACTCTTGGTAGAAGCAGAATATCTTGGCCAAACTTAAGAGGGCTTCAGCCACGTCTGACATACAAAATTATTGAAAAAAGCTGACGAGATTCAGAGCATAATTAACTACTCAGGCACTCTCACAGTCATAAAGGGGTTAGAATCACACATGCCACAAGCAGAGGGAACCGTCGGACTCTGGTTAGATGAGCTAACTGGATAACTCCCTTAGCCAGAGGGATCAGGCAGATCACCCCTGACTGCATCCTAGTGAAGCAGAATGACTTACAGCCTCATGATTCACTGCCTGTCATACACTTAAAGAGAATTCTGTGTTTCAAGAAAAATGGGAGGGAGTATTTGTGGAAGTAAAGATGATTTCTATTTTTCCCCCCGGAAAGTTTGAGATGTGGGTAAATAAAAATATTTTACACTCATCTGTATCCATTCACCTGTGCTTATGTTTGTCGTAGGGTCAATAGCAAGGGATGCTCTGCTTCAATGTCTAGAGGACAACAGGGAATAGTGCAGACTGTGGTGAACTAAAGGGGCAGCCCACGGCCATCTGCAGCTCACTGGGGCCACATTCTAGTCTCAACACTTACTCTGCAACAGCATTACCCGGGAATCCTAAAATTAAGGTTCTCAAATTTCAAAACCAAAGATGCTATTTACTTCTTCTGGAGTAGGGTTCTGGAAACTGCATTTTACTAATTCCCTTACATCAGCATTATTCAGTAAAAAAGTAAATGTAATACGTCACACAATTGCAGGCCACATATGTGACTTTAAATTTTCTGTAGCCGCATGTAGAAAAAAAAAAAAAAAAACGGAAGAAATCCTAATATATTTAGTTTCATCTCATGTATTATTTTAACATGTAATTAATTATGAACAATTTCTGTCTTTAAAATTTGGTATGCATTTTATATTTAAAGCATGCCTGAATTCATAGTAGCCATATTTCAAGCACACAGTTTTTTATTATTGCATGAGATTTCTCTTTCTTTTTCAGTTTTGTGAAAGTTGTGTTTGCATTGACTTCCATTGCTTAAGTTTAAACAGCTCAAAGCCCAACAGTGTACTCTCATTTGCTCGAACTTCCCTCTCCAGGCTTGGAACAGGAGATCCAAGTCCCAATCCCAATTCTGTCTATTAAACTTTGTGAACTTGGACATGTTGCCATTTCATTGTCAATGTCCCAATTTCCCCATCAGAAGTTGAGTTACTTGTACTAGATGTCTGGAGATCATTCTTTACTTCCCTGGTGCTAACAAATAAACTGTCTGCCTTTTTGCTTCAAGAAAAGAGCATTTTTTTTCCTTTGCTTTGTGATGCTTCTGAGAGAGCTGAAGTTGATGCATGGAGGACCCACTCAGCATTCCCCATTCCCTAGCCCTCTGCCCACCCAACTATCTTTGAAAATTCCTAGCCTCTGAATTTTCAGGGAGGTTGATTTAAGTAATAAACTCCCATCTTCCATGTGGCTAGCCCTGCATTAATTAAACTCTTTCTCTGCTGCAATACCTCTGTCTCAGTGAATTGGTTTTATCTGTGCAGTGCGCAAGAAGAACCTGTGGCCAATCACAAGAAGGCAACCTTTTCAAATAAAAGGGAAAAAATTTTCACAGGTTAAGTGGTTTTGCTAAAGTCATACAAGGTTAGCGGCTTCCAAAACCAAGATTAGTGCCCACATTTATCAGGACTCTTAGCAGAGACCCTCACCATAACCTCTTGTACAAACACTTGGTTCTCATGGGTGATGGAAAGCATGGTCTCAGCTCTGGAAGGATTTCTGAAATGGGAAAACGAAATGATTTTCTCAGCAACCCATTAGTGAGATACATTCTTCAAGGATGTAGGAAGTTGTTAGAATAACTTAAAGAAGGAGCTCATTGCCATTATTTCCTTTGGCCTTTATAAAGGCTCGCTGAGGTATTACTGGTACTGGAGGATGCTTGGGTTAAAGGGCTTTTGTTCGAATACATGTGATGGTGAAGCTTAAATGCAAAAAGAAAACAAAATGGAGCTGCTTCAGAATTTAAGCAATAAGCCAGAGTAGAAACAAGCAGGAAATCATCAAGCTTTTATACATTCAGGTAATATCACTAGGTGCCATTTCCCTCCTGAAAAAAATGATCTCGAGAAGATTCCCAAACATGCAACATGAGAAAGGTTATTAAAGCATTTCTTCTAAGATGACTTTTTAATTACAAAATGATAACATCCCAGCATCTCTGCCTCACTGAGTTTAGGGAAATATTTAGAAAGCGTTTGTGTGCCCTAAGAGAAAGGCTGGTACATAATTGCAAATTATTACCACTCCTGCAGGTCATGCTGACAAGATTATCTCTCAGCGGGCTGACAATCAGAAACCTGCTTCTATTCGGGTGGTTTTTCACAGCTGGTAACCTTTTTCTTTTTTTCCTGGAAGGAATGGAAATTAGCATTGTATGCCTACTCCTTTCACTTTCATGGGCCATTTATCATATCAAAGCCCATTGGTCTAGGTACCAGCCTCACCAAATTAGGTAAACAGAGTTCTAGGAGGAACCGACAGATGTTAGCAAGACAAGTAATCACAGAACAACAAAGCTTCATTGCCACAGCTGTTACATAAACAGTTTTCAAAAACATGGCAACTAGAAGGCAATTTAAGGAGAGAATCTTCAGGGGATGCTTATAATGCTGGTAATGCTTAGATTGCAATGGAGGCTTAAATCCCCAGTTTCGTAATATGACTGAAAAGGCCCTGCATGATCTGGCCCTTTCCACATCTCTATTCCCCAATGCCTCCCCACTGCCTGCAACCACCCGATGTTCCTTTGGGTCCTCCAATGCTCTGAGCTCCTTTGCATCTTGGGACTTCAAGTGTACTTCCCTCCTTCATTTAACAGAACTCCATTAAAATTCTACTTCCTTAGAATCTACTCATTCTCAATTAGCCCCCTTCCTTTTATACTCTTAGAGGTTTCTGTATTTTTCTCCCTTCTAGATACCTATTGAAATTTATTTCACTTTACTTTTTTTTTTTTTTTTTTTTTGACTCAGGGTTTTGCTCTGTCACTCAGGCTGGAGTGCAGTGGCACAACCACCGCTCACTGTAGCCTCGAACTCCAGGGCTCCACTGAACCTTTTGCCTCAGCCTCCTGAGTAGCTGGGACTACAGGACATTTTTTTGCAATTTTTTGTAAAGAGAGGGATCTCGGCCAGGTGCAGCGACTCATGCCTATAATCCCAGCACTTTGGGAGGCTGAGGTGGGTGGATCAGGAGGTCAGGAGTTGAAGACCAACCTGGCCTAGATGGTGAAACCCCATCTCTACTAAAAATACAAAAACTAACTGGGTGTGGTGGCAGGCACCTGTAATCCCAGCTACTCAGGAGGCTGAGGCAGAGAATTGCTTAAACCCAGGAGGCGGAGGTTGCAGTGAGCCGAGATCACCACTGCATACCAGCCTGGATGACAGAGTGAGACTCCGACTTGAAAAAAAAAAAAAGAGAGGTGGGGGGGTCTCACTATGTTGCCCAGTCTGGCCCCAAACTCCTGGGCTCAAGTGATTCTCCCACCTTGGCCTCCTCGTGCTGGGATTACAGGCATGAGCTACCATGCCCAACCCCTACTAAAATGTAAAGTGATATATTTATTTCCTTGATTATCAGTTTATGTGTCTCTGTCATTAGAACATAAGCCACGTGGTGGAAGAGATCAGGTCCGCTTGATCATTCCATCTCCAGTGTCCCACATGTAGTTTGCACTATTCACACTTGTTGAATGAAGATGAATATACACAGATGTCCATTTCATAGATGATTCCAATTATTTCCCACCACACCTCTTGAGTCCCTTGACATAGGTATCGTCACCCAGTTTTACAAAAAAGGAAATGGAGTGGTGGTGACATAATTTGCCCAAGATCATGTAGCCAATACATAGTGGGGTCAATTGCAAATTAAAGTAGAACATGAAAACCTATGGTTTTCCTTTGTAGCATTTTCTGAATACTTGTTTGGCCTATACTATCAGCACTTTGGGAGGCCGAGGTGGGGGAATCATTTGAGCACAGGTGTTCAAGAGCAGCCTGGGCAACACAGTGAGACCTTGTTTCTAAAAAAAAAATTTAAAAAGTTAGTGGGGCGTGGTGGTGCACATCCGTAGTCACAGCTACTCGGGAGGCTGCGGCGGGAGAATCACCTGAGCCCAGGATTTTGAGGCTGCAGCAAGCTATGGTCATGCCACTGCACTCCAGCCTGGGTGACAGAGTGAGGCTCCATCTCTAAGTAAATGAATACATATACACATAAATATACATACTTGTTTGGTGTTAGAACCAGTGCTAAATACATTTCTTGCATAATTTTTATTTAATCCTCAAAACAACCCGTTGAGATAGGTAGTATAACTACTGTCTTCATTTTCTAGATGAGGAAATTGCAACTCAGAGAGGTTAAGTGACCTGCCTAGGGTCACACAGCTAGAAAGGGGAAGAACTCCCTGAATCCAAACATCACACTATTCTGCATTGCCCCATTCTCACGGGTCACACTACCATGGGCTGCTGTTGTCATATTCCATAATTTGGTCTTCAGGTTTCTCTCTGGAGAGTGGCCACAAGCCAAGGTAGCCACTTTCTAGGCGAGCCCTCATCAGGAAGACAGTTAGGTTCAGGTGTGTCGAGCAGGTGAGACACAATGAGAAGGTTTGTAACCATGATGCATGAAACAAGAAATGTATTATTTACAGATCCAGAGAGGTCGGAGTTGCCAACAGGAGGCTACAGGAAGTCTGGAGGCCACAAGGAGCTCAAACAATGGGCAGAGAGCAAGAGAGGGAGGGCCTGGGGGAGCAGGTCTTTATTAAGGTCCAGGGACATTATCCGTTAGATTTTTCCAGGGGCGTATGGATTGGCTAGTTTCAGGAAAACATGTTTGAGAAGGGGGAAATTTATTGACCATTTATTACAGTGGTGTTGACCATTGTGTTTTACCATGATCAGCAGCCATTGCATGTTGGGCTTGGGGTCAGTGGGATGAGGAACAAGTGGGCTATATTGCAAACAGCAACAGGACGAGGGGAACTTTTAAGCAGGCCAAAGGTGATGGGGTACAACTGGGTTTCAAACCACCTATGTCAGGCTTATCTGCGGATGCTGAGGCAGCAAGTGTGTTACACAAATTTACGACAGTCACACACTGTGCTTGGGTCTGAGGGTGGTTAAAGAAAAAATTGCTCTTACACATGTTGAAATGGTTAGTAAGACTTTGTTGAGGTCTATCGCAACAGGTGGAAGACTATCATAATCATCTTAGGAGAGATTGGACTCAACTTAGAACATAGCACAGACATCTGAGGATTGAGCACCAGTGAGCAGACTGAGGGGGTCCATCGAAAGAAAATTGCTAAGAGGTTACATGGAGAATAGGGGGATTCTTACTGGAGACACGTCAAGGACTTATATATCAAAAGTTGTGGGGGAGGAACTTGATCAGGTATGGAAGGTGATCAGATATCGAGGGTATGGAGGTTCTTGCTAAACTGACTTAGCAACATTCAAGCTAAAACTGAGACAGCAGGCCAAAGACAGCACTTTAGTTTTAATCAAAGTCAAACCCTAGTCAAGAAGAGGAGCCTTAGTAAAGTTTACACAAGAGTCTTTGTCAGGTACTAGAGTGAACAAGGCAGCCAGTTTCTTGAGCCCAGAGTTAGATAAAGTAACAGTCTAACAGCCCATGATGTCTTGGCAGCTTATTGTGGGCTGTGACCCTTGCTTGGGTTTTATTTTCTCGTATCAATATTTGAGCAGGATGACAGAAGGTGGAGGCGGTGGTAGTGGAGAGGGGAAGGGGTGGGAAGAGATGTGGCAGCCTGCGTGGCAAGTGAGCTTCAAGACCTGCTAAGCATAATTCATTCACCTGGGAGAGAGCAAGAGGCAACCAGCCCAGGACTGGGTTTTGGTCTCAGCTCCCCACCTCCCTGGGTATCTGACCTTTTCTCCTGGACTGTCCTATCCTGGATATGTCTTCTAACTCCGCCGTGCCACTGAGATTCACAGTGCCTTGGTTTTGCCTCTCTCTGACGAAGAATCAGCCTTTAAGAGTGGGAGACTGGGAAAACAAGTTGCTGCATGATTATACTGGACCTTTCTCAGTCTTGCCTTTTGTGTGTGTTCCTGAAAACCCCACTTCCCAGCCTAATAGGTACAGTGAAAACACACACAATGCACACACACGCTTGCGGGTTCATTCATTCAGACAACATCTACTGAGCATCTTACTGTGTGCTAAGTGCTATCAAGATATAGAGATGGATGAAACACTTATCCACAAGCTCAGACATCCATCCAGTCACAGTGTGTGTTTAGGCATGTAGATAAGAACTCATAATAGAAGCTTACACTTGAAAAGCTTCAGAGGAGAGAGAACATAGTAATGACTATCATTTAAGAGACACTATATGTCCAACACTGTTCTAGAACTTTATGCACATTAACAATATGCAACTATCCTATAAGGTAGATCCTACAGTTAAGCTCCTTTACAAGGAGGCTTAGGGAGATTATCTTGTCAAAGACACAAAGCAATGCAGTAGTGAAGCTGGGATTGAAACTCAGAGCTGGTACACAACACATTGTACAGCACACTGTGGAGGTATCATAGCCCCTACTGTAGTATTGTGCAAATCGGTAACTTACAACGGACATTCAGATCTGGGAAGTTTACTTCCACTCGGGGATCAGATGAGCATGAAAACCCATTCAATATGATCACAAGACAGAAAGGGACTGTGGCAGAACTTGGTAGACACTAGGGAAGCTAAACCATTACTAGTAGCAGCTGGGTTCTCAAAAGCTCATATTGTGCTGGAAAGCACTTCTCTTTCTTGCAGTGTGATGTTCCTCAGACCTCACTGTGAACACAGCGCATCTGGGAATCATGGTAAAACTCAGGCTCCAATTCAGCAGGTCTGGGTAAGACCTGGGACTCTGCATGCCTACCAAGCTCCCAGCTGGTGCCAATGCTGTTAATCCATAGAATACGCTTGGACAAACAAAGCTCTGGGGCAGTGGTTCTCAAAGTGAAGTTTTGAGAACGAGGCAGCAGCAGCAGAATCACCCAGAAGCTTGCTAGAAATGCAAATTCTAAGGCCCCACTCCAGAACAAGCAAATCAGGAACTCTAGGGTGGAGCCCAGGAATCTATGCCTTCACAAACTCTTCACGAGACGCTGACGCACACTGAAGTCTGAGAACCACTGCTCTAGACAGCACTGTATTCTCTTTCTCTGCTCTCCTTCATTTATAATTTTTTTTTTCCTGTTAGATGCTCTGATTCACTTCTAAATGAGGGAGGAAGTCCTGATACTCTTGCTACCCGCTTGGGAGATCAACGCAGAGCTCTTCCTAAAAAGCCTCTCTAAACTTCTCAAAGATGGCAGACTGTATGAAGTTAAGTGGTAAAACCCCCGGTCAGACTCCAGACTCATCTTTACCCAGATTCACCTTTACTCTTTGCTATACATGACAGTTAATACATGACATACATGTATATCTATACACACATTTGCATACGTAGGCTTTGTACCGCTTCATAGATTTGTTGTAAGGCATACACTTAACTACAATGAACATTTCTGAGATCCAAATGTAACAGCAACAACGTAATAGAAATAAAAACGCTGAACACGTATTATTTCAGAGAAATGCCTCATTCTTTGATTAACATGATCTCGGTGTTGGTTAGCTGGAAGGTTCTAATTTCTCAATAATAGTGCATTCAAGGCTATTAGCATAATTTTATGATCCCTAACTATAATTCAATGAAAATTGAGATGTTTGTTTCCACTGTATCAAATTTGCCTCTGGTGGATACTGGAAACCCATTGACTGAAGTTCTGTACCAGTTAAGGTAGAATGGGGTAAGCAGTAAATAAATAAACAGAAATTTTCAGTGGCTTATTTTTGTTACATGCCACGCTCACATTACATGTCCAGCATGGTATGTGTGTATATAATGGCAAGAGTAGGGGAATGGGTCCAGTACCACCCTCCTCCAATCACTCAAAACCTAGGCTCACAGAGCTCTAGCATCTTGGGACCCAGTTCCCTCAATGTGTGGCTCCAAGGATACTGTCGCAAGGCAGAAACAGGACACTCCTGCAGTGGTTTTTTCACTCTCTTAGCCATAAGGGGCACACATTCCTTTCACTCATATTTCATTAGCCAGAACAAGTCTCTTGACTCTGCCTAGTTGTAAGGAAAGAGGAGTCTCCTATATGTCCAAGAAG
Source organism: Chlorocebus sabaeus (assembly GCF_047675955.1). Taxonomy (NCBI): domain Eukaryota; kingdom Metazoa; phylum Chordata; class Mammalia; order Primates; family Cercopithecidae; genus Chlorocebus; species Chlorocebus sabaeus. The sequence goes on from NC_132908.1 coordinate 74,380,422, forward strand.
AAAAGGAGAACTAGAAATCAGTGAGCAACAGCATTATCTTCACACTCAGCTGAAACGTGTTACACTTGAATGCCTATAGGCATAATCAGGTAGAAAGATGATCAACAATCAGCTCAAAAAGATCTCTGTAAATCAGCATGTGTGACATTGCCATTCATGGAGCATTTATTACGTACCAAGAACTCACTACGCTATTTCATGTACCTCATTTCAACCGGTGCTAAAACAGCCCTAACGGGGTGGCCCCATTATCTAACCTACCAGTTTAAAACTGCAGGCAAGATCTGAGGCAGGATGTGAATCCAGTTTCACCTGGCTCTGGAGTACTTGGACTTAACCCACATGCGATACCCCTCAGTAACGATGCCGGCTCCTCCCCTTCAAAACTCTTTGGTTACTCATTGCCTTTCTGTGGACTTTGTAGTTATTTAAAATCCTTTTCCACCAGGGATGAACCACAATCTCTGCAGGCCCTTCTCCAGTGTACTGGACTGGGTCCAGGACTGCAACTAGCGTGGACTTTGTAAGGTCAGTTCCCAAAAAACATCGTTAGTAAAACACACAGAGGATGCCCCACCCCCCAGAAGTAAGGGCAAGTTTAAGACTTAGATGCTGATCTACTCTCACTTTCTCTTCTGTCCTACTGAGAGAGGTAAGGACTCTGGTCCTCCCCAGGAGTGAAAGGGGCCCATCATCTCTGGACACACTACAAGGAAAATACAAGGTAGAAACATGTAACGGAACATAGACATGGAATGAGAAGGAGAGAAGGGTTCTTGTTTTCTTCCCTTGGCTACCTGGAAATTCAAAGATAAATTTAAACGCATTGAACATCTTAGCACCTTATCCTTGGCTTCTGGTAAAATCTCCCCCCCATCACCACTTGTACAGTTCATGTTCCCCACTTAAGCTTCTGTGTTAATATCAGTTGAATCACCTTAAACCATTTTTTAATAGGCAGGATATACAGGCACGCTTTGTTTCATTGCACTGCACTTTGTTGTGCTTTGCAGATATTGGGTCTTTCAAAAATTGAAGGTTTGTGGCAACCCCGCATCAAGCAAGTCTATCAGTGTCATTTTTCCAATAGCACATGTGATCTTTCTGCTACTATCACCGTGGGTGTACACCCTGTGATATGATACATGATATCTTCGCAATCTTTCTGCTATCACAATGGTAGTACACTCTCTGATATTACACACAATACTTTCACGATCTTTCTGCTACTATCACAGTGGGTGTACACCCTGTGATATTATGCGTGATATCCTTGCAATCTTTCTGCTACTATCACAGTAGGTATAAACCCTGTGATTATTCATGATATTCTTGCAATATTTCTGCTACTATCACAGTGGGTGTACACCCTGTGATATTATGTATGGTATCTTCACGATCTTTCTGCTACTATCACAATGGGTGTACACCCTGTAATATTAGGCATGATATCCTCGCTATCTTTCAGCTAATATCACAGTGGGTGTACAGACTGTGATATTATGCATGATATCCTTGTGATATCTCTGCTACTATCACAGTTGGGGTACCCTCTGTGATGTTATCCAGAAAATTTCACAATCTTTCGGCTACTATCACAGTGGGTGTACACCTTGTGATAATATGCCTAATAATATCCTCATAATCTTTCTGCTAATATCACAGTGGATGTACACCCTGTGATAGTATGCATGAAATCCTCCCGATCTTTCTGCTACTATCACAGTGGGTGTACATCCTGTGATATTATGCCTGATACCCTCAAAATCTTGCTGCTACTATCACGTACACCGTGTGACATTATGCATTATATTTTTGCGATCTTTGTGCTACGATCACAGAGGATGTACACCCTCTGTGTACACTCTGTGATTACATACATGATATTTCCATGTTGTCTCTGCCGCTATCACAGTGGGTGTACACCCTGTGATATTATGCATGATATCCTCGAGATTTTCCTGCTGATATCACAGCCCTTGTACCTCATGTGTTTACACCCTGTGATGTCATGTCGGATAGCCTCATGATCTTTCCGTTAATATCAATCATAGCCGCTTTACACCCTGTGTGTACACCCTGTGATGGTATGCAGGATATTCTCGCGATCATTTTGCTAATATCAATCACAGTGGCTTTAAACCCTATGTGTACACCTTGTGATGTTATGTAGGATATCCTTGCAATCTTTCCACTAATATCAATCACAGTGGCTGCACACCATGTGTGTACACACTGTGATGTTACTCAGGATATTCTCACGATCTTTCCGCCAGTATCAATCAATCAATCACAGTGGCTCTACACCCTAAGTGTACAGCCTGTGATGTCATGCAGGATATCCTCGAGATCTTCCCGCTAATATCAGTCAATCACAGTGGCTGCACCTTCTGTGTGTACACCCTGTGATATTAACGCAGGATATCCTCGCAATCTTTTTACTAATATCAATCAATCACAGTGGCTGCATAACCTGTGTGTACACCCTGCATGTGTATTCTGTGATATTACGCAGGATATTTATCCACAGTGTCCTCGCGATCTTTTTGCTAATATCACAGTTAGGTGTACACCTGTGGTATTATCCATGGCATCCTGGCGACCTTTCTGCTAATATCACAGTGCGTGTATATCCCAGGTGCACACCCTCCAATACTATGCATGATATTCTTGCGACCTTTCTGCTACTATCACAGTGAATGTACATCCTGCGATATTATGCACGATATCCTCGCGATCTTTCTGCTAATATCACAGTGGCTTTACGCCCTGTGATATTATACATGACATTCTCGCGACCTTTCTGCTAATATCACAGTGGGTGTACACCCCGGGTGCACGCCTTGCACTACTATGCATGATATCCTCGCGATCTTTCTGCTACTATCACAGTCAATGTACACCCTGCAATATTATGCATGATATCCTCACGATCTTCCTCCTAATATCACAGTGAATGTACACCCTGCAATATAATGCATGATATCCTCGTTACCTTTCTGCTACTATCACAGTGGGTGTACACCCTGTGATATTATTCATAATATCTTTGATATTACTGCTAATATCACAGTGAGTGTACACCCTGTGATATTATTATCTTCGATATTACTCATAATATCACAATGAGTGTATACCCTGTGACGTTATTTATAATATCTTTGATGTTACTGCTAATAACACAATACTGCCAATATCACAGTTGGTGTACACCCTGTGATGTTATTCCTAATATTTTCGATTTTACTGCTGATATCCCAATGGGTGTACACCCCGGTTGTACTTCTGCTGTAATATTATTTATAATATTTTTGATATGATGGCTAATATCACAGTGGGTGTACACCCTGTGATATTATTCATAATAATATGGAAGCTGTGTATAAACATTGGCTATTATGAATATCGGAGCAATATTTAATTAATATCACAGTGTGTAAACATTGTGTTAACACAGTATACTATAAATATGAGAGTGATATTTCATTAATATCGTTTGTAATCAATAAGTGTAAACACTGGATATTATAAGTATTAGAGTGATATTTCATTAATATCAGTGTGTAAACAGAGTGTGCAAACACAGGATATTGTAAATATCAGAGTGGTATTTTATAAATATCACAGTGTGTAAACACCGGATATTTTAAATATGAGAGCAATATTTAATTACTATTACAGTGTGTAAATACTTAAATATCAGCCATAATTCATTATTATCAACGTGTTTAAAAACCGTGTGTAAATGCTGATATTATAAATATCAGAGCGACATTTCTTTAATATCATAGTGTGTAAACACCGAATATTATAAAAATGAGAGCGATACATCATTAACATCATAGTATGTAAACACTGTGTCTAAACACTGGATATTATTAAAGCAATATGTTATTAATATCCCAGTGTGTAAATACTGTGTCTAAACACTGGATATTATAAATATCAGAGCAATATTTCATTAATATTTTAGTGTATAAGCACTGGATATTATAAATATCAGAGAGATACTTCAGTAATATTTTAGTGTATAAGCACTGGATGTTATAATTATCAGAGTTATATTTCATTAATATCACAATGTGTAAATACTGGATATTATAAATATCATGGCAATATTTTATTACTATCTCAGTGTGTAAACACTAGATGTTATAAATATCAGAGCCATATTCCATTACTATCACAGTGTGTGAATACTGGATAAATATACATCTCAGAGGAATATTTCATGAATATCACAATGTATAAACACTGGATATTATAAATATCAGAGCCATATTTCATGAATAGCACAGTGTGTAAACAATGGATATTATAAATATCAGAGTGATATTTCACTCACTGGATATTATAAACATCATCAGAGAGATATTTCATTAATATCACTGTGTAAACCCTGGATTTCATTAATATCACAGTGTGTAAACACTAGATATTGTAAATATCATCACAGTGATAGTTCATTAATATCACAGTGTGTAAACACTGGATATTACAAGTAACATCAGGGTGATATTTTGTTAATAGCACAGTGTGTCAACACTGGATATTACAATTAGTATCATGAGAGCAATATTTCATTAATATCACAGTGTGTAAACCCTGGATATTACATGTATCCTCAACAGAGCGATATTCATTAACATCACAGTGTGTAAACCCTGGATACTATAAATATCAGAGCAAAATTTCCCCAGTATCACAATGTGTAAACCCTGGATACTCTAAATACGAGAGCAAAAATTCCCTGGTATCACAGTGTAAACCCTGGATTCTATAAATATTAGAGTTAAATTTCCCTAGTATCACAGTGTGTAAACCCTGGATACTCTAAATATCAAAACAAAATGTTCCTAGTATCACAGTGTGTAAACGCTTTGTGTAAACACTGGAAATTATATATATCAGACTGATATTTCACTAGTGTCACAGTGTGTAAACCCTGTGTGTGAACTCTGGATATTATAAATACCAGAGCAATATTTCACTAATGTCACAGTATGTAAACACTGAATATTATAAATATCAGGGCGAAATTTCACGAATGTCTCAGTATGTAAATACTGGATATTAGTAATATCAGAGAGAAATTTTACTAATGTCACATCGTGTAAACACTAGATATTACAAATATCAGACCGAAATTTCTCTATATCACCATGTGTAAACACTGCATACTACAAATATCAGAGCAGTATTTCGCTAGTGTCACAGCGTGTAAACACTTTGTGTAACCACCGGACATTATAAATGTCAGAGTGATATTTCACTAGCATCATAGTGTGTAATCACTGTATATTATAAGTGTCAGAGAGATATTTCATTAATATCACAGCGTGTAAACACTGTGTGTAAACACTGGATGTTATAAATATCACAGCGATATTTCACTGATATCACAGTGTGTAACCACTAGGTATTGTAAATATCAGAGTGACGTTTCACCAACATCACAGTGTGAAACCACTGGAAACTGTAAATATCACAGTGATATTTCACCGATATCAGTGTGTAACCAGTGTGTAAACAAAGGATACTGTAAATATCATACCAATATTTTGCCAGTATCACAGTGCCGGTATCACAGTCATATTTCACTGATATCACAGTGTGTAAACTCTGAATATTGTAAATATCACAGTGATATTTCATTAATGTCACAGTGTGTAAGCACTGTGTGTAGACAATGGATATTATGAATATCACAGGGATATTTCATTAATGTCACAGTGTGTAAGCACTGTGTGTAGACAATGGATATTATGAATATCACAGGGATATTTCATTAATGTCACAGTGTGTAAGAACTGTGTGTAGACAATGGATATTATGAATATCACAGGGATATTTCATTAATGCCACAGTGTGTAAGCATTGTGTGTACACTGGATAGTATGAAGATCATAGTGATATTTTATTAATATCACAGTATGTAAGTACTGTGTGGAAACACTGGATATTATGAATATCACAGTGATATTTCATTAATATCACACTGGATATTATAAAAATCACAGCGATATTTAATTAACATCACAGTGCACAAACACTTTGTGTAAACATTGGATATTGTAAATATCACAGCGATATTTCATCAGTATCACAGTTTGTAAACACTGGATATTATAAATATCACAGCGATATTTCATTCATATCATGATGTGTATGCACCAGATATTATAAATATCACAGCGATGTTTGCTTAATATCACAGTATGTAAACACCGTATATTACAAACATCACAGTCATATTTTATAAATATCACAGTGTGTAAACACTGGATATTATAAATATCACATTGATATTTCATTGATGTCATGGTATGTAAACACTGGATGTTGTAAACCTCAGTGATATTTCATTGATGTCATGGTATGTAAACACTTGATATTATAAATATCACAGAGATATTTCATTGATATCACAGTGTGTAAACACTGGATAGTATAAATATCACAGTTATATTTTATTAATATCACGGTGTGTAAACATTTTATATTACAAATATCACAGCCATATTTTATTAATATCACGGTGTGTAAACATTGGATATTATAAATACCACAGCGATATTTCATTGATGTCACGGTGTGTAAACACTGGATGTTGTAAATATCACAGCGATATTTTGTTAATATCACAAACTGCCCCACTGACCCAGGGCCAGCCACAATATGACTTTCATGGGCCCTAGCTACTTTTGTTTTTGTTCTCCCCTTCTTCCATAAAATAATTTAAAAATGAATATTTTATGACTGCATTCATATAAAGATGACTGTAATCCAAGCTGGATTCATTATTATATATTGCTTTTATTACATTCCTTTTCTTGTTCTAATTTAAAAAGAAATTACAATCAAAACATTTACACAGGTCCCTAAAATTACTGTGTGCCTCCTGTGCCTCTAAGGGAGAAGTCGCCCTACACTGACCCCTGGATTCTCAGCTCGCACCAGGCTCACACACACTTTTCTCCAGCCCCTTTCTGCTGTCTTTGCACAAACTTTGCCCTCTTCCTTGAACACTCTCCCTTGCCCTTTTCCTCATTTATCTCCACTATCCTGCACAGAACATCAGAATCCCCTTACAGCACAGATCACTGGGCCTGACCCCTGGCTTCCGATTCAGCAGGTGTGGTGTGGGCCTCCAAAGTTCACTTTTTATTTCCTCCCTCCCTTCCTTCCTTCCTTCCTTCCTTCCTTCCTTCCTTCCTTCCTTCCTTCCTTCCTCCCCTCCCCTCCCCTCCCCTCCCCTCCCCTCCCTCCGATTCAGCAGGTGTGGCGTGGGCCTCCAAAGTTCACTTTTTATTTCCTCCCTTCCTTCCTTCCCCCCCCCTCCCTCCCTCCCTCCCTCCCTCCCTCCCTTCCTTCCTTCCTTCCTTCCTTCCTTCCTTCCTTCCTTCCTTCCTTCCTTCCTTCCTTCCTTCCTTCCTTCTTGAAACAGAGTTTTGCTTTTCTTGCCCAGGTTGGAGTGCAATGACACGATCTCGGCCCACTGTAACCTCCGCCTCCCAGGTTCAAGCAACTGTCCTGCCTCAGCCTCTCTAGTAGCTGGGATTACAGGCGCCCGCCACCGGCAAAGTTTTGTATTTTTAGTAGAGAAGGGGTTTCACCATGTTGGCCAGGCTGGTCTCAAACTCCTGATCTCAGGTGATCCACCCGTCTCGGCCTCCCAAAGTGCTGGGATTACAGGTGTGAGTCACCGCACCTGGGTCAGAGTCCACATTTTTAACAGGACCAAAGTGATCCGGATGCTGCTGGTCTGGGGACCACGCTTTGAGAACTGCTGCTTTCAAAATGAAGTGCACTTCTATTTCCTCTACCAACTCTTCTCTGCCTGCTAATTTGGTCACATTTCTCCTTCGCAAGCTCAAGAAGGACCAAAGGCCCCTGCGTGATTTTTTTTTTTTTTTTTTTTTTTTTTGCATCAAAAACTTTTTATCTTCTTACTATTTTTGAGACAGGGTCTACCTCTGTCAGGCTGGAGTGCAGTGGCGCAATCACGGCTCACTGCAGCTTCGACCTCCTGGGCTCAAGCGATCCTCCCACCTCAACCTCTTGAGTAGCTGGGACCACAGGTGCGTGCCACCATGCCTGGCTAATTTTTCATTTTTATTTTGTAGAGATGGGGTTTCCCCATGTTGCCCAGGCTGGTCTGGAACTCCTGGATTCAAGTGATCCTCCCCTCTTGGCATCCCAAAGTGTTGGGATTACAAGCATACGCCACTGCACCCAGCCTTGTGTGATTAATTTATGTTTCTACCATTTAACTGTGAGCTCCACGTGTCTTTTTGCTAGCTGTGGGATCTGCAAGTGCTGACAGCAGTTCAAAAAGGTTGAATGAATCACCTTAACCTTCCAGCAACAGTGGATGCGAGTGTAAAATCCTATCACCTCACCAGCACGGTATTTTCTTTCTTTCTTTCTTTCTTTTTTTCTTTTTAAACTCTTCCAGATCTAAATTCCACAACTCCTGTGCCTGTTGCTTCCATAGAAGCCCAAGGAGCCGGGCAGAAACGGCTTTGCGCAACCGGGGAGACCCAGCCCTAAGCCCCGCCCCGCGCCTCTCCCCGCCTCTAGTCCCGCCTCTGGCCATAGGCCCCGCCCCGATCCCAGCCTCCGACCCCAGAGCTAGCCCCGCCCCGTCCCCTGTCTCCGCCCCAGACCCCGCCCCGCCTCCTGTTCTAAGCCCCGCCTCTCTCTCTGGCTTTAGGCCGCGCCCAGGCCCAGAGCTGCTCTGCGCAAGCGCGACCGGCAGAACAGCTCCGAGGAGTTCGCCCGGAAACAAACATTCCCCAGGGCAATGTCACCACCTGGTCTTCCCCAGGAGCCAGTCAGGTAAAGCCTTTCCGGGTCCTGGCGCCCCGAGCTTGGCCAGGCCCGGCCTTGATAGCAGCTGAGCCACCGAGGCCTTTAGTCCGGGACCGATTTTGCAGCTCCCGCCAGCACCTGCGAGCCCCGATGGGAGCATTCGCCTCCAGCAACCCTCAGGGTCCCCGAACCTTTGCACCTGCTCTGGCCAGTAACAGAACCGGCTTTAGCCACTATGGTTTACATACACGCTGCTCCCCTTCCCAGCCGGCTTGGCTCTTCTGCAATCCGCGTCTCCAGAGTTGGACCCCAGGACCCCCGAGGGTGGCACAGCCCCGCACCAGGCAGCCCCGGATTCAAGTCCCCCAGTGGCTACTTCCAGTCGTGACCTTGGGTCTGTCAGTTACGTAAGCTCTCTGAGCCTGGAGGTGACTCTGTGATCACTTGCCGGGCTGTTGTGAGGATAAAATGAGAAACCTGGAAAGTGAGACCATGCTTAGAACGGGGTGGCTGCTACTGCTGTTGATATCTTGGTAATTATTCCAGCGGCCAGTCCCTAAAGTGGACAGATACGTTTTTTGCAGCCTTTTACTTCAGCTGGTTTCTCTGGTCACTTCTGCGGTTTCTGGGTGGTTAAAAGCCACCATCCCACAGTTTCCTTTTCTGGAGGCGGGCCTGCCTGCATCAGATGTACTGTGTAATCCCCTGTGCCAGCATTCAGTGATTCTTTCCAGGCCATTTGGTGGTTGAAATCCACTGCTGTTACCCAACCACATCTAGTGAGCACCCTGCCATCTAGAAAGAGGCAAAAAAATAGCAAATACCTCCTGCAAACAACTGCTTATCTAATGATGGGGAGATTTATGACAGTGGTCACCATTCACTGAGCACCAGCTGTGTGCCAGCCACAGTATATGAACTGCATCATTTAATCTGCATAAATATCCTCAAGCCTGACACAAATGAAGATGAAACTCAGAGAAGTCAATCCTATACACTTTTTTTTTTTTTTTTTTTGAGACAGAGTCTCACTCTGCCACCCAGGCTTACAGTGCAGTAGGCAATCTCGGCTCACTGCAGCCTCTGCCTCCTGAATTCAAGCGATTCTCCTGCCTCAACCTCCTGAGTAGTTGGGATTACAGGCATGTGCCACGATGCCCAGCTAATTTTTGTAGTTTTAGTAGAGGTGAAGTTTTACCATGTTGGCCAGGCTGGTCTCGAACTCATGACTTCAAGTGATCCACCTGCCTCAGCCTCCCAAAGTGCTGGGATTACAGGCATGAACCACTGTACCAGGCCTCCTATACACATTTGAAGCCAATTCTGGGTATCTTAAACATCTGATTCTGCCCACTATGCAAAACCGCCATCCCACAGAAAAAGTAAAATCAACTGTTCCTTTTCTAGGGCTGTCATAACAGAGTACCACACACTGGGTGGTTTAAAACAATAGAAATGGTCTCTCATGGCTGGAAGTCCAAAATCAAGGTGTCAGCAGGGCCACACTCCCTTAGAAGGCTCTGGGGGTGACCTTTCCTTGCCTCTTCCAGTTTCTGGTGGTTTCTGGCACTCCTTGGCTCACAGCAGCATCACTTCAACCTCTGCCGCCATCTTCACATGGTCTTCTTCCCTGTGTGTGTGTCTCCGTGTTTTTTCTTCTTCTTTAATTTAATTTAATTTTATTTTTTATTGAGTCAGGTCTCACTCTGTCACCCAGGCTGGAGTGCAGTGGTGCAATCATGGCTCACTACAGCCTTGAACTCTGGGACTTAAGTGATCCTCCCACCTCCGCCTCCCAAGTAGCTGGGAATAGAGTTGCATGCCCTATGCCCAAGCTAATTTATGCTTTTTTTTTTCCTTTTGTAGAGACAGGGTCTTGCTATGTTGACCAGGCTGGTTTCAAACTCCTGGGCCCAAGCAATCCTCTCGCCTCAACGTCCCAGTTTTGGGATTACAGGCGTGAGCTACCGCACTCGGTTTGTTTCTGGTTCTTATAAGGACAACAGTCATTGGATTTAGAGCTCACTTTAATTACATCTAAAAAGATCCTATATCTGAATAAAGTCATACTCTGAAGTTTGGGGTAGACATGAATTTCAGGGGTGAGGAGATACTGTTCAACCCACTATACAAACTAGCAGCAAAACACACCTGTCAAAAGGACCAAAACAAGTCCACATAGGAAGGCACCATTTGTGGTTATAAATCCAAATACTTGGATATTATTGGGAAATTGTTCTCAAAATGTGTTCCCCTGTCCACAGCGTAACACTGTCATGTGGGAGTTTGATACAAATGCTAATTCTCAGGCCCTACATGAGAGTTACTGAGTCACAGTCTGGGACCGAACCTAGCAGTCTATGTGACAGCCAGCCCTCCAGGTGATTCTGTTGCTACCAAAGTTTGAGAACCACTGTTATAAGGCAGTTGAAGACATAGGAGTTGGAGAACATAAGGGCCAGCTTAACAGAAAGTGGTCTTCTAACCTTAACAATGATGTTTTCATCAAACCTGTCTTCTCTGAATATAATTGTAGTTTTCAAAATTCAACTATTGCATTATTGAAAAAACATTTTACCATACCTTATGTTTCAAAGAGAACTTGTGTACTAAACTGTGTGCTTAGGAGGTTTTTTTGTCATTTTCATCTTGCGAGCAACCATGCAATTTAGATACTATCATTTCTGTCGTGTTATTGAAAAATACACAGAGAGTCAGAAATGGCAAACTCCTAAATACACAACAAAGCAGAAACAGAGGTGGGACTATAAGCTTTTTACCGTAACTCTGCTTACTAAAATGTCTGTCTGGTTTGTTTTTATTTTAGAAACAGTTTGCTAGATGATGCTAAGGCCCGCTTAAGAAAGTATGATATTGGAGGCAAATATTCTCACTTGCCATATAACAAATATTCCATCCTTTTGCCATTGGTGGTTAAAGAAGGAAAACTCCATTTGTTGTTCACCGTCCGGTCAGAGAAGGTAGGTGGACAAAAAATTTCCTGCCCTTAAACCTCAGGACATCAGGAAACCTCACGAGATTTTGTCACTTGCACACATTTCAATGCCAAAATTCTCAAAAGGGCTTTCAGAATTGTGATGCCAGAGGCATACATCCACAAGTCACGGCATAACATGGTGTTTCTTGGAGAAGGTTTAACAAAGAAAATGAAGGAATTTAGCTAGCAAGCAGTTTAAAACGCTTTCAGACTGGGGTTACCTAACCTTGGTGCCATTGGCATTTGGGGCTGAATAATTCTTTGGTGTGGAGACTGTCCTGTATAATGTGGTGTGTTTAGTATCATCCTTTGGCCTCTACCCACCAGATGCCAGTAGCACACACAAACACAAGCTCACACACACCTTTGTCCCTTTGTCCAGTATGCCAGTAGCATACACACCACAAATGTCTTCAGAATTGCCTTTTGTCCTGGCAGGATTGGCGGTGCCAAATTGCCCCCACCAAGGGCTACTGTTTTAAACTATCCCACCCCCAGTATAATGTGAAAATACTAGAGCACAGAAGTTAACAGCCTCGGCTCTAAAGCTAGCTATCCATGTTGAATCCAGGCTCTCCCCTTGCCAGCTGTGACTTTGGCCTAGTTACTTACCCTCTCTGTACTTCAGTCTTTTCACTTGTAAAATGAGGACAGAATATTAGTTACTGCTTCATACAGCTGCTGTGAACATTTCACAGGGTAACAAATGTAAAGCACTTATACAACCCTGGTGCTTGGCAAGCAAGAATTCAGTAATGTTTGACTGTCATCGTTAGTGTCAAGTGGCAGACATGACCTGAAGTTTTGAGATAAATGATGTCACTATAAGGAAATGTTGGGCTGGGAATGGAGTTTCTGGCTCACCCCTTGTATTGGTCCATTCTTGCATTGCTATAAAGAAATACCTGAGGCCAGGGGCGGTGGCTCACGCCTGTAATCCCAGCACTTTGAGAGGCGGAGGTGGGAGGATCACGAGGTCAGGAGTTTGAGATCAGCTCGACCAAGATGGTGAAACCCCATCTCTACTAAAGATACAAAAGAATTAGCCGGGCGTGGTGAACACGTCTGTAATCCCAGCTACTCAGGAGGCTGAGGCAAGAGAAACACTTGAACCCAGGAGGCAGAGGTTGTAGTGAGCAGAGATTGTGCCACTGCACTCCAGCCTGGGTAACAGCGAGACTCCATCTCGGGGAAAAAAAAAAAAAAAAAGAAATACCTGAAACGGGGTAATTTATAAAGAAAAGAGGTTTCATTGGCTCATGTTTCTGCAGGCTGTACAGGAAGCATGACACAGGCATCTGCTCAGTTTCTGGAAAGGCCTCAAGGAGTTTACCATCATGGCAGAGGGCAGAGGGGGAGCAGGAGCAAGAGAGAGAGCGGGGAAATGCCACACACTTTCAAATGGCCGCGGATCTCATGAGAACTCACTCACTATCATGAGGACAGTGCCAAGATGATGGTGCTAAACCATGCATGGGAAATCTGCCCCCATGATCCAGTCACCTTCTACCAGGCCCCAGCTCCAACAATGGGGACTCCAATTCAACATGAGATTTGGGCAAGAACAAATATCGAAATTCTATCACCCTCGCACCCATGAGCGCAATCACTTTCCCTTGCTGTGGGGAACTTTCATCCAAGTACAAAAAGAAAATAAGCCATGTTAATAGGCTTTTTAAGCAGAATAATGAAAAGTTTTGTTTTTTTTTTTTAAATGCCGAGGAATCAGCTGGAGTTTTGTGGATGTAGAAGTAGACTTGTGCGGATTGTGTTTGGTCTGAGCCAGGCAGAAATGCCGTGAACTCAGGACATGATAGAAATCCAGGTTCCAAGGGGAGATACTTAAATGGAAACCGGGGGACCAGAGTCTGTTCCCAGCTCGGCCAATAAGCACAGGAGAAGCACTTACATATATTTTTTAAAATTATCAGATATGGCCATGTGCGGTGGCTCATGCCTGTAATCCCAGCACTTTGGGAGGCTGAGGTGGGTGGATCACCTGAGGTCAGGAGTTCGAGACCAGTCTGGCCAATATGGCGAAACCCTGTCTCTACTAAAAATACAAAAAGTTAGCCAGGCGTGGTGGTGGGTGCCTGTAATCCCAGCTACTGGGGAGACTGAGGCAGGGAGAATTGCTTGAACCTGGGAGATGGAGGTTGCATTGAGCCGAGATCGTGCCACTGCACTCCAGCCTGGGCAACAGAGCAAGACTGCATCTTGATAATGAATAAATAAATAATAAATAACTAAATAAATAAAATAGAATTATCAGACAAACAATAATATAAGAAATCTAGACAATACTACAAACTCAACCAAGGGGGTCTCTGGTTTCTTTTGTTTCACCCAGAGCCACTTTCGCCTGTCTATTATTAAGGTCACTTTTTAAAAACTATTTAAATTTAATTCAATCTGATTGTAAACACTATCTGGCTGTGGGGGTGAGAAATTCCCTCTGGCGCTCTGCCCCTCACACAAGCAGGGGGCTGATAGGAGATTTCCCCCCAGTGGATGGGGAGGGCAGGGCAAGAAGTGGGTTAACCCTTCTCAAATGTGCGCTCTCCCACTAGCCCTGGAACCTTGAACAAGTTTCTTTTTCTTTCTTTTTTTTTTTTTTTTTTTTGAGAAGGAGTCTTGCTCTGTCACCCAGGCTGGAGTGCAGTGGCGCCATCTCAGCTCACTGCAACCTCTACCTCCTGGATTCAAGCAATTCTTCTGCCTCAGTCTCCCAATTAGGTGGGATTACAGGTGTGCACCACCACGCCTGGCTAATTTTTGTATTTTTGGTAGAGATGGAGTTTCACCATGTTGGTTGACCAGGCTGATCTTGAACTCCTGACCTCAGGTGATCTGCCCGCCTTGGCCTCCCAAAGTGCTAGGATGACAAGCATGAGCCACCACGCCCGGCCTGCAAAAGTTCTTAAATCTCTTAATCGCCTCAGTTTTCTCATCCCTAAAAATGGGCCTGAGAACAGCACCTCATGTGCAGGGTTGTTACAGCCTGAAAAAGATCTGTAAAATGCCCGGCACGGCTGCTGGCATGCCATAGTGCTGCATGCTGTTGGCTGCTACCTATGTTTTCGTTTTCTCCTTGTCCGAGCCCACCTTGGATAAGGAACTCCTCTCAGAACCCTAGATCCCTGGTGCGCGGCAAAGAGCTGGCAAACCCCTTTCTCCACTGCACACCTGGGCAGAGCCCTTCAAGCCTTCAAAGCCACCCACTTTATAGCTTTCAGGAATTAGCTGCCCTGCACTATCGATCCTCATCTTCCCCACACCCTTGACCTCGCATCTGTCCTCTGTTCCCTCTTCTACCCTCCTCCAGCCTCCTCCCTGCACCCCATTCTCTGGGACTGGAAGTAGGCAAGAGAAAATTCAAGAACAAAGCAAAGATTGAAGTCTTAGGAAATTAGGCTGCAGCTTTATTTGGCCTCTGAGTAGCATTTCAGAAGGTTTTATTGAATAAAAATATGTATACTATTTATCAAAGAAATGACTGACAGCTTTCGTAGTAAGAGCCCTTTGCAGTGCTAATAGTTTAGTCAGTTTTAGAAATGTGCCTATTTTCTTCAAAACAGTGTAATATTTTCTTTTTTAAAAACAAAACTAAATAGACAGATAAGCTTATAGAGATTTATCCCGTACAACATGATGTTTTAAAGTATATATTCACTGTGGAATGACTAAATCTGGCTAATTAGTGTACTACCTCACATAGTAACATATTACCACACATATTGCTCACATAGTCACATATCACCACACACAATACCTCACATAGTAACATATTACTATACATATTACCTCACATAGTAACATATCACCGTATACATCATATAGTAACATGTCATCACACATATTTTCTTCAAAATAGCATTTTAAAAAAAAATGTAGGCTGGGCATGTGGCTCACACCTGTAATCCCAGCATTTTGGGAGGCCAAGGTGTGAAGATCACCTGAGGTCAGGAGTTTGAGACCAGCCTGGCCAACATGGTGAAACCCCATCTCTACTAAAAATGCAAAATTAGCTGGGTGTGGTGGTGCATGCCTGTAGTCCCAGCTACTCCGGAGGCTGAGGCAGAAGAATCGCTTGAACCTAGGAGGCAGAGGTTGCAGTGAACCGAGGCTATGCCACTGCACTCCAGCCTGGGTGACAGAGCGAGACTCTATCTCAATAAATAAACAAATAAATAAATAAAATTTAAATCAATAGATAAAATTGTATAGATTTATCCTGTACGACCTGATGTTTTGAAGTATCTATTCACTGTGGAATGACTAAATCTAGCTAATCAATGTACTCACATAGTAACATATTACTATACATATTACATCACATAGTAACATATCACCAGACATATTACCTCACATAGTAACATATCACCACACACATTACCTCTCATAGTACATATTAACACACATACTACCTCATGTGGTAACATCTCACCACACACATTACCTCTCATAGTAACATATTAACACACACAGTACCTCATATGGTAACATATCACCACATGTAACATACTATCTCACACAGTCATCATCTTTGTGGTAAGAACACTTTATATCCACTCAGCAATTTTCAAGAATACAGTATGTTAACTATAGTCACCATAGTATAAAATACATCTCTTGAATTTATTCCTCCTGACTGGCTGAAACTTTTTATCTTTTGGCCATCTCCCCAACCTTCCCCAAAACCACCTCAGCACATGGTAACCACCATTTTACTCTACTTCTATGAGACCGACTTTTTAATATTCCACATATGAATGAGATGACGTGGCATTTGTCTTTCTGTGATTGGCTTATTTTACCTAACGTAATTTCCTCCAGCTTCATCCATGTTGTCACAAATGACAGGATTTCCTTCTTTTTTATGACTGAATAATATTCCTCTCTGGATGTACATTTTCTTCATTCACTAGTTGATGGACACTCAGGTTGATTCCATGTCTTGGCCGTTGTGAACAATGCTGCAGTGAGCATGGATGTGCAGATACCTCTTCAATATACTGATTTGATTTCCTTTGGATGTATAACCAGTAGTGGGATTGCTCGGATATGGCAATTCTGTTTTTAACTTTTTGAGAAGCCTCCATACTGTTTTCCACAATGATTGTACTAATTTACATTCCCACCAACAGTGTGTGATCGTTCGCTTTTTTCCATATCCTCAACAATGCTTACCTTTTGCTTTTTAGATAATGGCCATTCTAAAAGGTGTGAGGTAATGTCTGTCCGTGGTTTTAGAGTTTTCCTGGTGATTAGTGATGTTAAGCATTTTTTTAATATACCTTTTCAGAAATGTCTATTTAGGTCCTTTGTCCATTTTTTAATTGGGTGTTTTTTATTATTGATATTGAGTTGAGTTCCTTATATATTTTGGATCCTAGCCCCTTTTATGGTTTGCAAATATTTTCTCCCATTCCATAGATTGTCTTTTCAGTCTGTTGAGTGTTTCCTTAGCTGTGCAAAAGCTTTTTAGTTGATGTAAGCCCATGTTTTTATTTTTCCTTTCACTGCCTGTGCTTTTGGGGTCATATTTTAAAAATCATTGCCTAGACCAAGGATAACATTTTCTTGAGAGTAGTGTTCTCACTAAGCCAGAATGGTCTTTTCCAATTCCTATTACCTATTAATTGGAATAGGTGTACAAGGCAACTTGAGTAGAATTGGTATGCTATGAGATAGTTTTGAAACCTTTCAAAATACAGTCATGTGCTGCAAAACAGCGTTTTTCCATCAATGATGGACCATATATACAGTGGTGGTCCCATAAGATTATAAAGGAGCTGAAAATTCCTATCACCAAGTGACATCACAGCAGTCATAATGTCATAGCACAATACATTACTCACATGTTTGTGGTGATGCTGGTGTAAACAAACCTACTGTGTTGCCAGTGGTCTAAAAGTATAGCATATACAATTATGCACAGTATATAATACTTGATAATGACAAAAATGACACTTCTGGTTTATGAAATTTACTACACTATTCTTTGAAATCATTATTTTAGAGTGCTCTTCTTCTACTTATTTTTTTTTAATAACTATAAAGCAGACTCAGTAAGGTCCTTCAGGAGGTATTCCAAAAAACACAGGCATTGTCATTGTAGGAGATGAGAGCTCCATGTATGTTATTGTTGCCCCTGAAGACCTTCCAGTGGGACAAGAAGTAGAGGTAGAATACAGTGACATTGATGATTCTGTGTGGTGTATCTTAGTTTTTAGCAAGAAAGTTTAAAAAGAAAAACAAAAATCCTTAAAAATAGAAAAAAGCTTCTAGAGTAAGGTATAAGGAAAATATTTTGTATAGCTGTATAATGTGTTTGTGTTTTAAGCTAAGTGTTCTTACAAGAGTCAAAAAATTAACAATTAAAAAGTCTAGAAAGTAAGAAGTAATAGTAAGCTACGGTTAATTTATTATTCAAAAAAGAAAAAGGCCAGGGGTGGTGGCTCACACCTGTAATCCCAGCATTTTGGGAGGCTAAGGTGGAGAGAATCACCTGAGGTCAGTAGTTCGAGATCAGCCTGGCCAACATGGCAAAACCCCATCTTTACTAAAAATACAAAAATTAGCCAAACATAGTGGCAGCTGCCTGTAATTCCACCTACTCGGGAAGCTGAGGCTGCAGTGAGCTGAGATCACGTCACTGCACTCCAGCCTGGCCAACAGAGTGAGACTCCATCTCAAAAAAAAAAAAAAAGAAAAGAAAAGAAAAATATTTTTATAAACATACTATAGCCTAAGTGTCTAGTGTTTATAAAGTCTAGAGCAGTGTTTAAAGTCCTAGGCCTTCACATTCACTCACCACCCACTCACTCACTGACTCACACAGAGCAGCTTTCAGTCCTCCAAGCTCCATTTATGGTAAATGCCCTATACTGGTGAACCATTTTTGATCTTTTATACCATATTTTTACTGTACCTTTTCTGTGTTTATATACACAAATACTTACCACTATGTTACTATCGCCTGCAATATCCAGGACAGTAAAATGGTATACAAGTTGTAGCCCAGAAGCAGTAGCTACACTGTATAGCCTCGGTTTGCAGTAGTCTATACGATCCAGGTTTGTGCAGGTGCGCCCTGTGTTGTTTGTGCAATGATGAAATCGCCTAATGCATTTTTCAGAATGTGTCCCTGACTGTACATTTAAAACAGGCATCATATCAGGTCTGTATTTCTGTCAAGCCTGATGACTGCTTGGAGGTGCCTCTGTCCCTGGCTGCCTTGGAGTTGAACATTCTAACAATAAAGCACTTTTGCAGAGTTGCTCTAACATTAGGTGTATTTCTTATGCATTTGGTGAGACACATTTGCAGTGGGTGGTGAGCGTTTGTTCAAGACAGTAGAAATATGTCCATCAACCTTCTTTTCACCTGTTCTCACGACTGTAATTGAGGTGAAGATGTCTTAAGTATTTAGCTATGGCAGCAATTTCTGCAGTGTTACTGATTTATCAGCACAGACGGACTTAAAAAAATTTTTTTGAGCCTTGCCCCAATGAGGCTGTGGACTATAAAATGTCAAAAAGTGTATCATGGCATTGTCTTAGTCCTCTCAAGC
The DNA here is from genome assembly GCF_047675955.1 of Chlorocebus sabaeus. NCBI lineage: Eukaryota > Metazoa > Chordata > Mammalia > Primates > Cercopithecidae > Chlorocebus > Chlorocebus sabaeus. Next base: position 74,399,810 of record NC_132908.1, read on the forward strand.
TGCTAGAACAAAACACCTTAGACTGGGTGGCTTATAAACAACAGATATTAATTATCAGAGTTCTGGAAGCTGCGAAGTCCAAGATGAAGCTGCCAGAAGATTTGGTGTCTGGTGAGGGCCCTGTTCCAGTTCATAGATAGTCATCTTTTCGGTGTCCTTACAGAGAAAGGGGCAAAAGGTCTGTTTCAGGCCTCTTTTATAAGGGCATTAATCTCATTGATGAGGGCTCTGCCCTCATGACCTAATCACCTCCCAAAGGCCCCACCTCCTAATGCCATCACCTTAGGGGTGAGGATTTCAACATATGGATTCATGGGAGAATAAACAACCAGGCCATTGCAGGCATCTAGTTTCTCCTTACATAGATATATTGGCCTAGGTGCTAACAACGGCAACATGATCTCTTGACTGAGCTTCTCAATGTCCAGGACTGACCTTACGAGTTCTCATTATTAAATATTTAATGTGGCCAGGCCCCAATCCCGTGCATCCATGTTCCTCATGGAACAATCTTCACAGCTCTGTGAGGAGCAGACTGTCATTACCCCATTGCACACAGTTGGAAAGAGGCAGACCCAGGACTCTTGCTGAGCCTGAGGGCTCCTGGACAATTCAGGAGAGAAAGGATAGTGGGTACTAGGCACGAGTGGGCATAAAAGAAATTGAGGTCACTTTGCTGAGATATTTGGCCCTGCAGAAGAGAGAACAGTGGAGCGTTTGTGCCTCTCCACTTCTGCCCAAGATATGAGAGAAATAATTTTCAAGACAGAGATAAGAAAGGGAGTAATTTTAGGATGCTATAAATAGAGACACAGTCAGTTCTCCTAAAGGCAGGAAGGAATGGAATCAAGGAAGGAGGCAATGCAGGGAAAGAGGAGACCTCTATTCCTTTACCAACACACGCAAAGATAAACATAGATGCCAATACAATGCTAATAGCTCCAGGGCCCAAATTATCTGTGTCTTACTAAACTTTTGATAAATGTATGTGGTACTGATTAAAACCACAAGCTCGTAAATTAAACACTGGTTTATATTCCAGCTCACTGAGTGAACTTGAGCAGGTTATTTAACCTCTGTGAGCCTAAGTTCCCTGTCTGAAAGTAGAAATAATAATAGTATAAGAGTAGCTTATGGCCAGGCGCAGTGGCTCACGCCTGTAATCCCAGCACTTTGGGAGGCCGAGGAGGGCAGATCATGAGGTCAGGAGATCGAGACCAGCCTGGCTAACATGGTGAAACCCCGGCTCTACTAAAAACACAAAAAATTAGCCGGGCATGGTGGCAGGCGCCTGTAGTCCCAGCTACTCGGGAGGCTGAGGCAGGAGAATGGCGGGAACCCGGGAAGCGGAGCTTGCAGTGAGCCGAGATCATGCCACTGCACTCCAGCCTGGGCGACAGAGCGAGACTCCGTATCACAAAAAAAAAAAAAAAGAGAGAAAGAAAAGAGTAGCTTACCTGCCCATCAGTGCATGAGAAGATAAACAAACTGTGATATATACATACAATAGACTACTATTCAGCCATAAAAAAGGAAGTACCAATACACGATAGAACATGAAGAACCTCAAAAACATATGTGAAGGGAAAAATGCCAGACACAAAAGTTGAGACTAGGTAAATCCACAGAGACAGGAAGCAGGGACAGAGGGAGAGGGGAATGAGAATCAACTGTTGTATGGGGTTTCCTTCTGGAATGATGAAAATATTCTGGAACGAGATGGTGGGGATGATTGTACGACACAGTAAATGTATTAAATGTCTCTTATTTTCTTCACTATAAAATGGTTACTTTTATATGAATTTCACCTCAATCAAAAATTAGTAGCTTATGGAACTGTTCTGAGGACCCAGTGGGTAAAAAATCTCTGTGAAACAGCATGCCCAGAACATGATAAGCACCCAATAAAGGACTCCACAAAATTATCTGTTGATAATATTGCCCCTTATATTATTCTTTCAGCTTTTTTCCCCTAGCAATGTCAATCCGTTTGTGTATGTGTGATATGGTTTGGATCTCTGTCCCCATCCAAATCTCATGTTCAGTTGTAATCCCCAATATTGGACTTGGGGCCTGGTGGGAGGTGATTTGATCATGCGGGTGGATTTCTTTATTGTACTGTCATCACAATAGTGAGTGAGTTCTCACGAGATATGGTTGTTTAAAGTGTGTGGCACCTCCGCTCCCGCTCTCTTCCTTCCGCTCCAGCCATGTGAAATGCTTACTTCTCCTTTGCCTTCCGTCATGATTGCAAGTTTCCCGAGGTCTTCCCAGAAGCCGAGCAGATGCCAGCATCATGTTCCCTGCACAGCCTGCGGGACTGTGAGCCAACGAAACCTCTTGTCTTTGTAAATTACCCAGTCTCAGCTATTTATTTATAGCAGTGCAAGAACAGATTAATACAGTGTGTGGTATGTTTTGTGGAGAAATAGAATAAAAGTTAGCAGTGAGAAAAATTTTCAAGGTTCATTTCTTTAAAAGAATTCAAGAAAACACATTTCTGGGCAATGGGGATTTTGATACCACCACCTAGGTAGGAATGGTCTCTGGTACAAAATCGAAGTTCAGTAAATATTTGTTGAATGAATAAATAGTTCCAAAATTAGAATCCCACATCGTAGTGCTGTTCTTTCTATATCCAGCTAAGAAGGGCCCCTGGAGAAGTTTGCTTCCCTGGAGGTAAGCGTGACCCTACAGACATGGATGATGCAGCCACGGCTCTCCGGGAAGCCCAGGAGGAAGTGGGGCTGCGTCCTCATCAAGTGGAAGTTGTCTGCTGCCTGGTGCCATGTCTTATTGATGTAAGGGTTTCCTCAGACACTCGAGCGCCGTCCCCACCCCCAGGTGGATCTACTGTTCTCAGGATTCCACATTTTCCAAACGTAACCCCAAAGAGTATGTACATAAGAGAACAGGTTCTCCAGTGGACATTGCCCCTCGTGAGCCAAGTGGCTGTGGGCAACCCCTTTTGCCTCTCTGGACCCCATCCAGATATAAAAGGGTTGAACTCCCATCAGTGGATTTCAAACTGGGTGCCATAGAACCCTAGAGAGATGCCTCAGAGTTATTAACATTCAGTTCACATTTATTTTTCTCCAGTATACATTGATTTTGAGAGTTCGGTTGAAAAAATAACACACACCCCAATGTGCTGGATACCAAATTTTAGCCCCTTGGAGACCACCAATGCATTACTTCTGCCATAAAGATCTCATTTTTCTACATACTATAGAATAAAGCCTCTCTGTAACAGATTAATTGAATAGAACCATGAAATCACTAGGCAAGCTATTTAAAAACTATTACTATTCATAACTGCATTTGTCTTGGATCAGGATTTCCTTGATAGTATAATATACATCAAAACATATTTAAAATATTTTTTAAAATGAATGTTGGAGCTGATATACCCAGATCTTATTTTCTTTTTATTTTATTTTTTATAGAGATGGGGGTCTCGCTATGTTGATGAGGCTGGTCTTGAGCTCCTGTCCTCAAGCGATCCTCCCACCTCAGCCTCCCAAAGTGCTGGGATTACAGGTGTGAACCACTGTGCTCAGCTTCAGATCTTACTTTCTATTGGTTCACCACAACAACCTCATTGTTGTACTAATTGACTTTAGAAGGGGTAAATATTGTATTAATAAGTATGATCTTGGATAACAGCATGATTTTACTATATAAGTGTTTTAATAAAACTTTTAACTTTAGAATAGCTGTAGACTGATGGAAAAATTGTGAAGATAGTACAGAGAGTTCTTATACGCCATAGACCTAGTTTCCCCTATTGTTGACATCTTACATCACTGCATACATTTGTCACAGCAAAGAAACCAATGTCAGCATGTTACTATTAACTGAACTCCATGCTCTGTTTGCTTTTTACTAGTTTTTCTACTAATGCCCTCCTTTCTGTCCTGGATCTCATCTAAGACACCATATTGTATTTTGTGGTCATGTCTCCTTAGTCTTTTGGTCCGTTATAGTTTCTCAGACTTTCTTATTCTCATGACCCTGACAGTTTTGAGATATAGTGGCCAGGTATTTTTAGAATGTTCTCCAATTTTGGTTTGTCTGGTATTTTTCTCATCGTTAAGCTGGGGTCATAATTGGGGAACACCAGAGAGGTGAAGTGCTCTCATCACACGATATCAGGGGTAGGTATAAACTCTTAATGTTTTATATACTGGGCTTTCGGGTAACTTTTTATTTCAAAAGAACAGTCCCACTGTTGCCTAACAGTTAGAAAACCAGTGGGTTAGATCATCCTTTATGTGCCATTTGACTAAACTCTTGGTGGTACAGTGTTTTGAAGATCAGTGATGCTGAGACAATGTCTGTCTTAATTGGGTCTTTTTTAAAAATAGAAAGGTCAGCACCCAAGGGTGGTTTTGTTTGCAAGAAGCTAGTGGCCACTAAATAAATGTTTTCTAAGTGTGTGTGTATGAAAGCGAGGTAGAGACATAGAATTACACAAGAAATGTGTCAGTTACTTTTCCATTTTGTTTTCTAATGGGAACTCTTTTCAGTTGATTTCTGCAAATCCACCAGCATTTGGAGGATTTACTTTAGAAATCAATTAACAAATTTAGCTATACTGAGTAAAAGTTTCCAAAATGAGACTAACTCCATTCCCAAAGTCCCCAGGTGCTACTGAGTTCCACATGTGGGTGGATAGAATTCAGCGGCATTAACAGGAAAATGTGTTTCCGGGAGATTCCTGGGGGCCAGATACTCCTGGAATAGGAGATTTCTAAAATGGCATGACTGAGAGATTAAACAAAGGCTTTAAAGAAAGGTCTGCTGTGTTTGGAAGCACAAGGGAGGGTTACTTTGTTTTTTTGGCCCCTGCTAATTTTTAAAATGTATCACAAAAATGTCATTTATTAAAAATTATAAGCATCATCTAATCTATGTGGCTCTTAACTTGGAGTGATTTTTCCACCCTGGGGAATTTGGTAATGTCTGGAGATCATAGCTGGGAGGGTGCTGTTGGCTTTTCCCAAGTAATCTCGAGTCCCAGTGATCTCGGCTCACTGCAACCTCCACCTCCCTAGTTCAAGCAGTTCTCCTGCCTCAGCCTCCAGAGTAGCTACCTATGTATGTACCTGCTACATAAACCTTCCAGGCAGGCAGTGACACCACAACCCCCACCCCAGTTTTCCCTTTTGCCAAACGTTTTTGTACTTCTTTTTGCAAAGGTCTCTGAAATATACCCAGGAGTATGAGCAACATGTCTGTGGTTGAATCCAGTTTCTGCCAAGTATTTACAGGATGTGCCCTTGGGCAAGTTTCTTCACGTCTCTAATTGCAGTTGTTAAGGCTTCTTCAAGAGCAGATTGTTGTAAGGAATCAGAGGGTGTTGGGAACTAGACTAGGTGCCCATAAGTTGTGGTCACTAATGGTAGCAGCAATCACGAATATTTACTAAGCATGCATTGTTGGGGCTCTGTCCAGGCCCCTTCGTATTCCTCTTACAACCGCAGGGCTTCTGATAACTCACCGTTACCAGATAGGGGTCCCGATCCAGACCCTAAAGAGAGGGTCCTTGGATCTCACAGGGTGAGTCCATAAAGTGAAAGCAAGTTTATTAGAGAAGTAAAGAAACAAAAGAATGGCTATTCCATAACAGAGCAATAGCATGTGCTGCTGGTTGGCCATTGTTATGGTTATTTCTTGATCATATGCTAAATAAGGGGTGGGTTATTCATGAGTTTTCCAGGAAAGGGGTGGGCAATTCCCAGAGCCGAGGGTTCCTCACTTTTTAGACCATATAGGGTAACTTCCTGACATTGCCATGGCATTTGTAATCTGTCATGGCTCTGGTGGGAGTGTCTTTTAACATTCTAATGCATTCTGATTAGCATATAATGAGCAGTGAGGATGACCAGAGGTTACTTTCGTTGCCATCTTGGTTTTGGTGGGTTTCGACGGCCTTCTTTACTGCAAGGTCTTTGTGACCTGTATCTCAGTCTCGTCTGGTGACTAAGCGTGCCCTAACGTCCTGGGAATGCAGGCCAGTAGGTCCAAGTCTTATCTTACCCAGCTCCTATTCAAGACGGAGTTGCTCCGGTTCCAACGCCTGTGACAACACTTGGCGGCTTTCTTCTGAAGGCTGGTACCCTTGATACTGGAGCCACCTTGCCATGTGTCCTGCACAGAGAGCTGGGAGTGCCTGTGGAGTCACTTCTGGCAAGGCAGTCCTTAACCAGTGACTGACTGGGGCTAGGGAGCATGAAATCCCAGCTCCCTTGTCTCCACGTGGGACAAACTGCATTTTAATTTACCCTCCAGAACACCCCATGGTGCCCTTGCCAGCCTTCTTCCCTTATGAGTCTTGCTCCCCTCCTCCCCTTACCTGTCTCCCCTGGGAGCACTTTCTTAAAACATCACTTGCATCTGAGTCCTTATCTCAGAGTCCACCTGAAAAACTCCATATTCAGAGACTAAGCATTTCCCCCACTGCCAGGTGTGGTGTTAGGTGCTGATAGAATGTTGCCTCTGCCCTTGGGTAACTTAATGACCCCAGATTTCCTGCCCAAGGACATATGAAGTCTATGTTCCTCTTGTCTTCTCCTGGTCCAGATGTTGACTTTCACCATTATTTTGGTTAATGGTCTGAGTTGTCTCGGTTCCTAAATTTGCTTTCCTGTCTTTAGCTGCCCCTCTGAGAATGTTCTGCAGCCTGGATAGGTCCCAGCCTCACCATGTGTCTACCTCTCTTGCTTTTCCCACCCACTTTCTCTTGGGATGCTCCAGGAATTCCAATTCTTCTCACTTTCTAATACAAAGTCGGGCAGCTCTTACCAGATCCCACATCCTCACTCAGCCCCAGGCCTCCCTCTCAGGGTTTCCAGTATAACAAAATAGTCTTTCATTTTATAGCACTCATGTTCATTTGCTTTCTTGTTTTTATTTATTTATCTATTTTTATTTTTGAGACTGGGCCTCGTTCTGTCACCCGGGTTGGAGTGCAGTGGCATGATCTCGGCTCACTGCAACTTCCGCCTCCTGAGTTCAAGCCTCCCAAGTAGCTAGGATTACACACACGTGCCACCACACCTGGCTAATTTGTGTATTTTTAGTAGAGATGGGGTTTCATCATGTTGGCCAGGCTGGTCTCAAACTCCTGACCTCAGGTGATCTGCCCACCTCGACCTCCCAAAGTGCCGGGATTGTAGGCGTGAGCCACCGCACCTGGCCACTCATGTTCATTTGCAAGCAGTTGTGGTTGTAAACAGAAATCCCTCGCCCATGTAATATAAACATGTGTATTATATAAAATAATTCACATAGTTGTATATGACACATATTTATATGTACATATAAATTTTTTCCATAAATGGGAATATGTCATAACTAGTATTATATCACTTTTCTGTTCATAAGTATAGCATATTTTTTTCTTTACTGAGAAGGAAAGGTGTCTATCCCATTCTTTTTAAAGGCTACATAGTATCCTATTTTATGGATATAAACCTAATTTATATAACTTAAATGCCTATAAAATGAAGAGTGATAACTTTAGAATTTTGGGCTGTTGTTGAAAGTAATGCTTCAGGTTTATACTTGTGTCTTTTCTTACCGGTAGAAATTTATCATACAGATACACAAATGCAATTCCCAGGTCAAAGGGAACACGTTTTTATGATACTGCCAAATTGCCATTCCAAAAGATTGTACTACGTTATGTTCATACAAGAAATCATTTTCAGAGTCATCTCATAGATGCCACTTCAGGTAGGGCAGGATGACTCCCATTTTAGGGGGAACATAAATTTACTTCCAGAGTAAGCTTTCTTCCCCTTCTCCCAGGTTTGGTGTATTTTCTTAGCTCACCTAGAAGTGGCATGATTTTAGTATTTGAAACAATATCACTTCACTTCTTAATTTCTCTATTCTGTTTTCTGCTTTTAGACAGATGCATTGATAACTCCATTTGTGGGTTTAATAGACCACAACTTCCAGGCCCAGCCGAATCCTGCTGAAGTTAAGGATGTATTTCTGGTGCCTCTGGCCTATTTCCTGCATCCACAGGTCCATGACCACCATTACGTCACACGTCTCGGTCACCGTTTTATTAATCATATCTTTGAGTACACAAACCCTGAAGATGGTGTCACTTACCAGATCAAGGGAATGACGGCAAACCTTGCAGTGTTGGTGGCCTTTATCATTTTGGGAAAAAAACCCACCTTTGAGGTTCAATTTAATCTTAATGATGTATTATCATCCTCTGAAGAGTTATTCCTGAAGGTTCATAAAAAAGCTACAAGCAAGTTATGATTTATGAGACCAAGAGACAAAGAACTATCCACGAGGATTCTGTATGTGCTTATCCATAGAACAACAATAACGCCAGCTGTTGGAATTTGACAGGTGTGAATATTTTTTCTGCAGTATGTAGTTAGAATCTTTGCCTCTTTTCCAGTTGCCTTCTATTGTCTGAAAAAGTAAAAGCTATTCAAAAATGAAAAATATGTTTATAGTGTTGCATATTTTTACCCAAAATATGTTAATAATATATTTCTTACACATATAAGAAAGAATATGTGGCACATAGTAGGCCCTTAATAAAGATTTTTTGAATATGTGACCATGTAGCATTTACCTTATTTGTAGGAGGGAAATATATATATATATATATATATATATTTTTTTTTTTTTTTTGAGACAGAGTCTCTCTCTGTCACCCAGGCTGGAGTGCAGTGGCATGATTTTGGCTCGGCTCACTGCAACCTCCCACTCCTGGGTTCAAGTGATTCTTCTGACTCAGCGTCCCAAGTAGCTGGGATCACTAGCTGCCACTATGCCTGGCTAATTTTTATATTTTTAGTAGAGAAAGGGTTTTGCCCTGTTGGCCAGGCTGTTCTCAAACTCCTGACCTCAGGTGCTCCACCCACCTCGGCCTCCCAAAGTGCTGGGATTATAGATGTGAGCCACTGCATCCGGATGGCTGTGTGTGTGTGTGTATATATATATATATAATCTGTTATTACATGTAACAAACTTTTGGACATCCATCAAAACCTATGTTCCCTGTCCCCTATGGTGGTAGAGTTTAAGCTGGGTCCACAGCACTCCAGGTAGAAACAGCATTACTCCAGATGCTTTGCCATTCAAGTTAACTCTGGGACTTAGTTTAGGCCAATGAGTTATGAGTGAAAGTTGACTTTCCAGGTCACCTCCAACTTAAGAGATAAGCCAGTCTCCCTAGAGTCCCTCTAGTTCTTTTTTCCATGAGCTGCAATGTGGACTTGTCTGCAACCCAGCCTTGACCATACAGATGAGGACTTTTCCTGGGGGAATGGCAGAACCAAAAGATGTCAGAGCTTGAATCAATGAACGACTCTGTGGAACAAAGTAACCTTCTAACCTGGGCTCTTCCCTTGGTACTGTTACATCAGAAAAGAATAAAATTCGGTGTCATCTCTCTGCCACTATAATTTGGAGTCACTTTTCTATAGCAGAACTAACCAGTATGCTCCAACACCTGAAAATAGCTAGAATATTCATCTGAACTTGAAGTGTTGTAAGCAGTTAGAAATGGGGATGATTTGACACTGGTTTTTTTTTTTTTTTTTTGTGATGGAGTCTTGCTCCTTCACCCAGGCTGGAGTACAGTGGCGTGATCTCGGCTCACCGCAACCTCCGCCTGCAGGGTTCAAGCAATTCTCCTGCCTCAGCCTCCCAAGTATCTGGGATTACAGGTGCCCACCACCACGCCCAGCTAATTTTGTTTTATTTTTAGTAAAGATGGGGTTTCACTGTGTTGGTCAGGCTGGTCTCAAACTCTTGATCTCAGGTAATCTACCCGTTTTGGCCTCCCAAAGTGCTGGGATTACAGGCATGAGCCACTGAGCCCAACTGATCTGATACCTTACATGTAGGTTCTGGGAAACACATAGGATGCCCTCCCTGGGTGGGAGGTGGGGTTCAGCAATCACCATCCAGGGCAGCTGAAATTGAGGAATATGAGAGGCTTCTATGCCTACCATTTGGGAGGGATAATGATGTATGTTTAGAGATGATGAGGGCAGAAAAACAATGATTCAGAGCATCAGCCCCAAATCAGAAGACAAAAAGACAGACATTCTGTAATGCACCTTGAGATCTTCTACTTCTTTTGTGGGCATCTCCATATATCATGCTTCAGAGTTAGCCTGGGTTGTTTTGTTTAATTATATGAATCATCCTTGAGGCCAGAGAGGCAAGTAAGTCAAGCAACATAACCACAATTCTGTGACGGCAATTTCACATCTTATTGTTATTAGCTTTCTAGAGAACCAAACCATTTTTAATAAGACTTTGTTATAGTTGAAAATGTGATGCCCACAACAAACCTATCAATCAGCCATGCAGCTGTCCACTGCTGCTGAGTTTTTCTTTTCTGAGTTGGCAAAGCCAAATACCTGATTGGCTGCTTTATACCCATATATGTTTAAGCGTCAGAAATCTGGCTCCAAGCATGAAAGCAGATGTTGGGTATGCTTCCCCATTAACATTCTGTAACCAGCCCTGCGTGAACAGGCCTGAACTATTTCTGAACCATTACAGAAGCATTTGCAAATGTGTATTTGCAATCTGACAGCAATGTAATTGCCGGGTAGATGGTTGACCTCTCTGACAGTGCAGAAAGCCTCCCTTCCAAACTGTTTGTGTACGTGAACTCTCCCAGACCTGCCCAGTCCAACTGAGGTCAATCTGAGCACACTCAGGGCCACACAATTTACGGGGCAGGATGCTTAGCAAAGGAGATATTGCCCCTTCCTTCTTAGTGGTGTAATTTATAGTATCCATGTTCAGAGTCCTAGTTAAATATATCTGGCTCGAATAAAATAAGTTATTGACAAGGTACAGATCTCAGGGAATCTCTGAAGCCACTGAATAAATCAGCTTCAAGAAGGACAAGGGTGCGCAGTGGCTCATGCCTGTAATCCCACCATTCGGGGAGGCTGAGGCGGGTGGATCACTTGAGGTCAGGAGCTCAAGACCAGCATGGCCAGAATGGTGAAATCCATCTCTACCAAAAACACAAAATTAGCCAAGTGTGGTGGTGCATGCCTGTAATCCCAGCTATTTGGGAAGCTGAGGCAGAATTGCTTGAACCTGGGAGGCAGAGGTTGCAGTGAGCCGAGATTGTGGCACTGTATTACAGTCTAGGCGACAGAGTGAGACTGTGTCAAAAAAAAAAAAAAAAAGGGCAGTAAGGAACAAACACAGCTAACTACCTCAAAGCCAGAAGGATGTAAACCTTCTCTTTTATATCCTATCATTATTGCAACAAGAAACATCTTGAATTGATTGACACAGACATAGAAAAACAAGAGACACTCAGTGCCTCAGTCCCTAATTCTATCTGGCCTAACATGGGTCACCTGGAAGGTTTCCAGGAACCCCAAAATATGTTCAAAGGCAAGGGTAAGTGGGGGCTAGATGGACATCCCAAAACATCTAATCTCTCCCATCCCTAGATTTTATAAATTCTCTACATTCTGCCATCCAGACAGCTCAACTCTATCTTCTTTGCAACCCTGCAATCTTGGTAAAGAAGTGCTTAAGATGGCCGGGTGCTCACACCTAATCCCAGCACTTTGGGAGGCCAAAGCTGGAGGACCACAAGGTCAAGAGATTGAGACCATCCTGGTCAACACGGTGAAACCCCATCTCTACTAAAAATACAAAATCTAGCCAGGCGTGGTGGCATGTGCCTGTAGTCCCAGCTACTTGGGAGGCTGAGGCAGGAGAATCACTTGAACCCAGGAGGCAGAGGTTGCAGTGAGCCAAGATCACGCCACTGCACCCCAGCCTGGTGATAGAGCGAGACTCCGTCTCAAAAAAAAAAAAAAAAAAAAAAAAAAAAAAAAAAAAAAAAAGTGGTTACGAGTGCTGAGTCTGGAATTGGGATGCCTAGCTTTGAATCTCAGCTCCAGTGTCAAGCCTATTCTGTGACCTTGAGCAAGTTATTCCTTCTCTGTAGATCTCAGTTTCCTCTTCTGTAATGTAGGAGAAATAAATTCTGTTTTAGGGCTGTCAGGGGTTAAATGAGTTAACACATGTGACCTCTTTACTTAAATCATACCAAAGCGCTCAGAACAGTGCCTGGGAAATAAGTGCCCAGTTACCTGTTGGCTACTAATTATGGTACCATTATAACTATAACATTATATCATAACAATAACAATAATCATTGTGATTTCTCTAGTTCAGAGTTAGACAAACATTTATTAAGCACCTATTACATACCCAGTCTTTCATTTTATTTCATTAACCCTCACATCAACTCTTTGTAGTGAGTACATGCTATTATTATTCCTATTTTTAGATAGGAAACCTTGAAGATCAGGGATGCTACATATTTGCTCATTGTCACACAGTTCATAAATGGCAAAGCCAATATCCAAACCCACATGCCTGAGTTTCATACCCCATGCTCTTTCTGCTGTAACTACATACTTGAAGATGAAGCAAGAATAGAAGGTTAAATTTACATCTCCCTTGAGTCACCACATGTGAAAGGGAAAGCAATTCAAAGTGAATAAACTAGAGAGAGTACAGCATTTATTTTTGCCTTCATCATGTCCTCCAGCTTATTCAGCTGGTGCTGCACACAGTGAAATGAGTAATTAGCCAGGATGATTTTAAATAAAATGGAACATACCAATTAATAAATGAAAGTGCTGGCATACTTGCTAATTTAACAACTCGTTCATGGTGCCAGCTTTCCAGTTAAAGGACTGAGAAGAGAAAACGTTCCTCCACCTCTTCGACAAGATGATTAGATATTATCCAACTGTTTATTCTTGTTAACAGTTGCTTTCTTATTTGAGAAGAGCATGAAGTTTTGTTAAAATTGCTAGAGTGATCATCTCCCAGTCCACTTGTCTCAGATATGACATACTTGGTGTGGTTCCTAATGGGACCTGTGCGTATACTCAATTCAGATTTTTTATTATTATTTATTTATTTTATTGAGATGGAGTTTGCTCTGTTGCCCAGGCTGGAGTACAGTGGCTTGCTGCTGGCTCACTGCAACCTCCACCTCCTGGGTTCAAGCAATTCTCCTGCCTCAGCCTCCTAAGTAGTTGGGATTACAGGCGTGTGCGATGATGCCCGGCTAATTTTTGTATTTTTAGTAGAGGCAGGGTTTCGCCATGTTGGCCAGGCTGGTCTCAAACTCCTGACCTCAAGTGACCCTCCATCTCAGCCTCCCAAAGTAGTGGTATTACAGGAGTGAGCCACCGCACCCGGCCTCAGTTAAGAATTTTTTATTGCCCCCGCATCCCCACTCAGCCACCTCCCTAGGTCTTGCCACATTGAACACAACTCAGACTTTATGAGCCAATTTCTCTATGCACACTTCTTCAACTACCCCTTACTTTATATTATTAGCATGGACACCACTTCATTGCATTCCTTTGCATATCTGTAAAATACATGTGTATCTTTGTGTTTATTCCAGCCCTAACCCTGGAAGGGACAGAACCACGTACCATAAGACCCCTCAGTCTGAGTTCCCCTATCCTCAGACGAATGGAACAAACATCAGTGGCCAACCCATTGGTGACCCTAATTCAATGGCCTTTGACTTGTATGATCTGCTTAAATACCTGTGCTAAAGTCCATTCGATTGTCCAAAGACTTTGAACAATGCCAGAAGATAACATATCTTTGGGAAATATTTTTGCTCATGTACATACTGATGAGTGAGCCCAAGAAGTCAGACTTTAAAGGTTGGTTGGCCAACAATTGGTAGAAATATGTCTTTGCTCTAAGCAGTAGTTGTCATGTCAGGGATTCCAACAGATACAACTGGAAGAAGAAGAAACATTTCCTGAAGCAATTTATCCTTCTTTCGGGTCTTATACTCAAGTCCATAAATTTTCATTTTATAGACTTGGTTTAATGTTCCCTCGACTATAACTTTCCTCATTTTTCATTTTAAATCGTGAAGCCCTTACTCTCTACTTCACCATGGATGTCAATGACATCTCTGTGTCAATTTTTTTCTCTTTTTCATTTATCACCCATGTGAAACTTGAAATTTTCCTTCTGATTATTTTCTTCTACTCAGTTTTTTCATGTGTTTCTTCACTCTAGTCTCATTTCATCTTCTTCCATCAGCCTTGAGTTTCAGCTATATTTCACGGATCCCAAACAGCATTCTGAAAATTTGCCTACATTATTTTTTCTAACTATATATCTGTATGGTCTAACATCAGGCTAAATGATAAGCTGAAGATAGTGGAAACATTTTGCTAGAACTCTCAACCTGTTATAAACATATATTAACCCATCTTAGCCTCCTGTAGTGAATTGAGTAGTGATCCCAAAAAGATATGTCCAAATCCTAACCCCAATGCCTGTGAATGTGACTTTATTTTGAAATAAAATATTTGTGGAGGTAGTTAAGTTAAAGACCTTGAAATGAGATCATCCTAGATTTAGGGTAGTCCCTAAATCCAGTGACTGGTGTCTTTATAAATAAAAGAAGAGGGAAATTTGAGACACACAGTTGCAAGAGACACAGGGAAGAAGCCATGTGAAGACAGAGGCAAAGATAAGAGTTATGCTGCCATGAGCCAAGGAACACCAGGAGCCAGCGGAAGCTGGAAGAGGAAAGGAAGGGTCCTCCCCACAGCGTTTGGAGGGAGGGTGACCCTGCCAATGCCTTGATTTCAGATCTCTGGCCTTCAGAACTGTGAAATAACAAATTTCTGTTGTTTTAAGCCACCAACTTTGTGGCAAATTGTTAGGACAGCCCTAGGAAACTATACAGCCCCCTTCTGAAACAACCCTTCATTTTGAGAAATAGCTCTCCGCTCTCTCTTAGGATTACCATGGAAACAGGACGTTGTTGACTTCCCAGGATAAACTCAGTTAATCAGATTTAGTCCCTCCGTAATTCCCTTGAGATTAGTACCAAGCGACACCGGAGTCTGTCTGCCTGCCCTCTGGACGAGAGCATATGTGGGTGTTTGTGTTCCACCATTTGCCCCGGGAAGCAGAGAAAGCTTGTCCACAACAAGAGAGGAGAACAAAATCAATGACCAGAATGGAAGAGCAATGAAAGTCAGTCGTGTGTTGTGAAGTCATTAGAATCCCTGGATGTTTGTTCTTGAGACCTGGATGGTTTCCATGGTTTCCATGAAATGCTCCCACCCTTCGTAGTTAAATTCCCTAATGTGCTTGAGGAGGCTTAGGAGTTCTGTAACTTTCACTGGAAAGTGTCCTAACATATCACGGACACACGTCTCTATATCCTTCTCTTTTCTCACACCCTTTTACACTATGGGGACCTTTGGTTCTATTCTTTCTTCACTTAGAATGGACCTATCCACATGTAGAGTCTTCTGGAAGTAGAAGGAATATGATATGGTATGGTATATGATATGGTAGGAAAGATTGAAGACAGAAAACCCAGTCTGCTCTCAGACCCACTGGACAGATTGAGTCCATATGCTAATTGCAAGAAAAATTAGGAAAATAGGCATCTGGAATTTTCGCCTCCACTGTGAGAAGCAGACCCAGCTAATGAGGAAGAGGAGGATAATGGGAAACTCATTGTCTGCCACATATGTTTATTATATTTTATTTTATAAATAGAAACAAGGTCCTGCTATGTTGCCAAGGCTTGTCTCAAACTCCTGACTCCAAGCAGTCCTCCCACCTGAGCCTTCCAAAGTGCTAGCATTACAAGCATAAGCCACCATGCCTGGCCTGCCTGCCAACATAGAAGTGAAACTGCTCCGGCAGTTAAGGGGCAAAGGGGACAGATTCCTGCTTGCTTGGCTCTTCTCACCTCTCCCCCACCACAGTTGCCCTCATAACTCCTCTATAGACTGTCTTCAGGTTCTATAAGGAACAAAGAGGGGCAATGGAGACCCAAGTCAACTCACTTAGGTCTTTGGTAACATATGTGTCCTTTGCATCACTTCTTTGCTGGTTCAGTAAACAGAAGCTAAAGCAAATATATCAAAGTCTGAATCAACATTCCTAGAGCAGTCTTCAGGTCTGGGCTAGCCCACAAGATAACTGTGAAGCTGTGCTTTCCAAAAGGGCAGGCACGAGATACCTCTGCCTACAGAGCACCTGTAATGTGGCTTGTCCAAACTGAGATGCTGTAAGAGTCAAATACGCACAGGATTTCAAAGCCTTACTATTGGCTACATGGTGAAATGATAATGTTTTAGAGATGTTGGGTTAAATATAGGGTGAAAATTAATTTTTCCTGTTTCTTAATACTTTTTTGAATGTGGCTACTAGAAAATTTAAATTTACATACATGGCTTGCAGTATAATTCAATTGGACAGAGTGGCTCTAGATGACTCATGTGTGGCCAGGACACTAGGACACTGAAGAAGTAATGATCACCCCATGTACAGATACAGTCTGTGTCCTGCCCACATCCCTAGGACCCTACCATTGCAGTGAGCTCCAGATCACTTCCAACAACCTACATTTGCATCTATGTTCCTGCAGGCTTTTCCCAAAGCCACAGCAGGCCAGCTGGAAGTGCCAGGGAATTAATATCTCCCACATCAGCCCTCAACCAATGACTGATGGGATTTTGCATATCAATAGCTCAGGTTCTTTGCCCCTTGGGTGGGATAATTCTGAGATAGGTGTTCTGTACTTGCTCCCAAACTGAACTCAGCTCTGGGTGCCCACTGTGGTGGCACGTTTCACACCTCTTTTCATTGGCTGCCTTCCCTTGTCTCATTTCTCCACTCCCATAACAATGTGCCCTGTAGATTCTAAATAAACAACTTGAATCTTTATCTCTAGGTTTCTAGGTAAACCCAAACTAAGACACTCCTATATCTAATCCTTCACCAAATCCTACTGAATTTATCTTCTGAATATCTATCAAATCTAGTTCTTCTCATCTTTACCTACATCAACTTGGTTAAAGCTGTCATAAACTTCTGAAAACTTTTGTATCTATCTGGTAACTATTACCCTGCACCATCTCTCTTCTATAGCCAGAGTTATTTTTCAACATAAATATCATCATATTTTCTTGAGGCACTCAAATGGCTTCCCATCGTTTTTTACGAAAAAGAAGGATGGCTCTTATAAGGCCTGTGTCCTGGATCCTGTCTACCTCTCTGGCTGTATGTAGTACCATGAGCCCCCTCCTTGCTCATCCACTCCTACAGCACTGGCCTGTAGGGGCTCAGTTTCAGTTCATAGGTGACTCAGGACTCTTGCACAAGCTGGTCCCTCAACCATTTCCCTTTGCCTGGTTACCTCATACTTATTGTTGAAGGATGCCTTCTCTGACGCCTCAGCTAGGTTAGTTCTCCTTGTTACAAGCTCTCTTGGTGCCATGTACCTCTCCTTCATAACTCGTGTCATAATTATAATATGATATTCCTTTGATTCTTTGATGTCCCTTCATCCTCTGGACTTCAAGTTCCATAATGGCACAGTCACGTCTCAATTTTAGTCCATACACAAATATACTCTTAGCCCTTGGCACAGCACTGGGTAAAGAGTAGATACTCCATGGATATTTGTTAAATAAAAGAGTACAACTAAATAAGAAGTAGCTCTTCCTATTCAAATAGCTAATTCAGTGGGCTAAGGAAAATTCAGTCTCTTCCCAACAGACCATCTGACAAAGCTCAACCTAAGGTGGTCTAGCATTGTTGTAAATCACCCCCTCTGGCATTTACTGTATAAGGTATATAAAGTGCTCTACCAAGAGTGGACATGAGTGAGTGGCTCCTAACTTTAATCAGTTTTTGACTTGTAACTTAGTTATTTTCATACCTAGTGGTCTTGATGTACTATGAGCTACCAGAGGAGCAGAATTAGCTCCCCTTTACCCTTCTAGCCTCAATGCTTGCCCTATGTTTAGGACCCATGCCCCTTCGTATCTACAAAAACTTGCCTGAAATCCCCATTGTAATTCCAGTGCAAAGCTCGATATTCTCCCCAAGATTTATTCAAATCCTTCAGGGAGTACCTTTCTTCTAATCATCTTAGGTTCAATTTCCAGCTTCAGTGAATGTTAGTCCTGCATTCTGCATCTTGAGGTCTTTTTCCTTAGTGCTAAATCCAGGACAGAGATTGCTTCTCCTTGTTTTTCCTAAAGTAACTTGTATGTAAATCATTGAGTGGCTTCAGTTGGAGACATAGGGATATCACCCACGTAAACTTTGATTGCAACATAAGGGAGCCAAACAAATTTGAATATTATGTTTTTCTTGTTCTTTAAAAGTCCTATCCATTTCTACCAAGTTGGGTATCAGGCTGATGCTCTATTCCTCCATATGCTTTTTCTTTCCTTTTGCTTTTCTATTTGCTCCCACCGCTAAAGTGACATTCATTTCCTTTTCAGCGGATGGTGTCTATTTGGCTCCATGCATCTCATGCCCACTAGGACCCACCTTCCACATTCAATAAGCTTAGCAGTGAATTTTCCTAAACAAGAAGAGTTTATTTGTGGTACATTGGTTTCAATTACACTTTTTCTCACTCCACTGGATATTTTTTAATGAAAAGACAAGGGTCAAGTGAGGACAGCCTTCTAGCAAAAGCCATGGGCACTGAATTGAAAAAAACATGCTGTGCAAAACACATTTGGTGGGTGAATTCATTGATCCTGTAATGAGCTAGATGAGACTGAGCCTGAGTAGTGGTGAGGGGGGTGAATGATAAGATCAGGAGTGGGACTTGGAGGAAAAAGCTGCATTTAGGAAGTCAGCAGAAGAAGGGTAGATCTAAGGCCAGGAGGGCCAGAAGGGAAGACTGGGGAGCAAAGGATGTAGGTGAGGAAAGAATAAACGAAGAATTTATACTGAAGGAACAGCGAGGATGACTTTTAGGAGGAGGGTGGTGAAAGGAAGAACCCTGAGACAAAGGAAGATATCGCCAGCCAGTGGAGGTAGGCATTGCCCCTGGTACTGTCCATAAATATGCTCTGTAACCTTGCAGACATCAATCACAATCTTGCTGAACCTCAGGTTCCTTGTGTGTAAAGCGGATTGGAGCTAGTTAATCTCCAATTCCTTTTGCTTTCGGAATCTCCAGTTCTGGGTTTTCTCCAGCTTTATTTAAGTACATCCAGGTATTGAAGCCATTCTGCTTAATGCTTTACAAAGGAAAAATCTGACTCAGGAAAAGAAAAGAATCACTTTTGGTCTACTGTTTGAAGCTAGCAGCATGCATAGAGTTTATTATGTGAAAATACCATTTGGGGAGGTTAATTAAAAATTCTGACTTTCAGATCAGGGATTTGGGGCAGGAATGTACAAGTCCAGGGCTCTGGGTAGAATTAGACAGGCGTCTAAACGTTGAACCTTATTAAGTATATAGTTAGGCCTTAGGAGGGGCACATTTGGAAGCTAATATTCCAAACCCAAGTACTACATGGCTTTGTGCAGTTTGTTTGAATTATGAAATATTTAATAGGATTGCGCTGCAGAGCCTGTGCTTAACAATCTGTTTCCTTGGCAATGCAATCCTCAAATGGGCAAAGGTCACATGGAAAACATGGGTTATTTGGTAATTTAATAAGTGAGATGAAAGGAATAGTATTTAATTCAACATACGTATTTTTATCCCCTCTACATACAATAAGAAAAAAAAGAGATCAGCATTGAGAAGATAGTATATACTTAATAAATGGAAGGTACAATTATTATTATCAGAAAGAATTTTTATACTATGCTTTATATCATAATAGGTGTCCAAACATATTATCCTATTTGTCCAAAAACACTCACCAGACAAAATAATTATTATTCTTAGTAGTCCCAGAGGCATTATGCTTGAGTTTGTTTTTCTCCCTCTTTGCTCCCTGCATTTCACCAGCAAGTTTGTTCATTCTGCTTCTGATTCATACCCCAAATACATCCTGTCCCCCTTTCCCCCTGTGGCACCTGGTCCAAGCCTCATCATCCCCCTCAACCCCTTACCTCCCCTGCACCTATTCTTGCTCCTTACACACTCTTCTTCGCCCAACATCCAGAGTGATCTTTTGAAGCCATGATTAAAGTCATGCCATTTCTTGGCCTAAAACGTTCTAGTGTCGTCCAGCTGTGCCTGACTTTATTTTCTTCCTTCTTTATTTTTCATTTTTTGTTAGAGACAAGGTCTTGCTCTGTTGCCCAGGCTGCCCTGAAATGATCCTCTCTCCTCTGGCTCCCAAAGTGCTGGGACTGCAGAAGTGAGCTAGTGCACCCACCCACCTGTGCCTGTAACAAAGTTCAACCTTTGTCTTTGGCTGACAAAACTGGCACGTTGTGGACTCTGCCTACTTCTGACCCTTCTTGGTCTTGGCCACTGAATTTCCTTCACCTGTGCTTCCTTCTCCTTTTAGAAATGCTATGCTTGCCCCCACCATAGTGCTCTTGTACTAGACGCCCCCCTCCTAGCAATTGTCTTCACCCTGGTTTTTGCATGGATGGCACCTGTTTTATCATCAGTTCTCAGTATACCCGTCCTTTCCTGGAAGAGTCTAACCCTGATGTCATTCTCTCTTATGCACCCATATTTTACTCTACTTCCATATCTGATACTTTTTCTGTACATACTTATTTTTTTTCCTATCTCTCACACTAGAACACAAGCTCTGTGAGTGTGGGGACCTTTAATTATATTTTATTTTCCATTAGGAATTCAATAAATAAATACTGAGTGGATGAATGAATTAATTTGGCTGAAAACTATATGGTCAAGGTCATTTTATTGTCAAGAAGTAGGTCAAAACAAGAATGAAATCACAACAATGATTAGGTAAAAATAAAATTCCCAAGCACTGCTACTTTAATTTGTATTATTTTTTAATATTGATAATTTATATCATAGTACTATTCGTGCATCTTTAATTATGCTTTAGAATTACTCTTTTTTTCTATTTTAAAGATTGTGTAATTTACTCTCAGCTAATTAGTCCAGCTCTATGTTTGTATACATTAGCTAAAATTGAAGGCAATCTAGACACCAAACAACCTGTGAACTGTTTAAATAAATTATGGTAAATTATAGACAGATATATATACTTTCATTTTTGTCAATTTTATCCATACTTATCTATTTGTAAGGATATTCACGGAGGTGTTAAAAATTGTCTTCTCAGGGAGGAGGTTGGGATTATAATTATCATTTATATTCTTTGTTTTTTGGTAGTTTTCATTTTGGGGGGACTTTTTTCCTAATTTTTCTACAATGTGTACACACTGCTTTAATAATCCATAAAAGTAATTTTTAAAATGAAGTTTTGAAAGGATATAAAATATAAGGACTTGGAATGTCTGAGTATGAGGAGTTTTTTTTTTAACTTAAAAACACAAAATCCCCTCAAAACAGAAAATCTAATCCCTAAATTTAAAAAGATAGAAAGTAAAAATTCAAATTCTGAAACTAGAATTTTCAGTGACCAAATTCAGCTAAGGTGATCAGAAGGAGGCCATCCTTGGCACATCTTTGGCATACATCAATTTAGCTGCCCAGGCAACACTTTCGTATAATATTCGTGGCTGCAAGACCATCTTTTTTCCCTTTTGTTCTGCCTCCAAGTCCATTGCTTGCATGCGCCATAACATCACCCCTCTAACCCCAGTTTATTATATTCACACCTGCAGTAAAAATTGGCCATATATAAAACACTCTGAGAAGTTTGAGAAAGTTTTCTAAATGTAAGGAAGATACGTGAGGCTGTGGCTGCTCCCTCTCTTGCGTATCTATTTTCATCAACTGATTCACGTGGGGGCTGAGCTAGGTCCCAGGAAGAACATTGCAAGTTGCCAGCATTGGAGTCCAGCAATGCACAGGCATGTTGGAGCTTGGTAGGGTATCCCACTATAAATAAGACGCCAGAAGCACAAGTCCCCTTGGGTAAAATCAACCCAAAAGGAATGAAGCCTGTGATAACAAGCTGAGTCTGGGCAGAAGAACCTGAGACTTTTGAAAGGGAAATCATGATATAAGACAGACTGCGGTGGCTGGTATTGCTTGTACTGCTTTAGCAGTTCCTATGTGCAGCCTCAGGTGAGAAAACAGACATCTTCATAGAGATAAATGTAGGAAGCCTCTGTAGGGCTCTGAGGTTCTTACCACACACTTGTATTGAACAATTTTGATGTGTCTCCCAAGACCATCCCTTATGACTTGCTTACCAAGACGGGAAAATAAAAAAATAGTTCATCATTGTGCAAAATTTCAAGTCCACTATACGATCACAAGCATCCTGACCTGAAGATATGGATTTAAATTATGGCCAAATATGAGAAATTATTTGGGAAAAGTATCATAACTAAGAAATAGTCTGAGCCATCATATGCAGAAGACACGTGTCTGTCATTCTGCAGATTTTCAGTACAACACTAAGAGTGGGTCATTTCATGGGACTTGTTGATTTTGAAAACCTTCATTCTCTGCCCACGTTGAGTAGGCAACTTCTTCATAGCTTCCCCTTCTACCCACTCCTACTAGAAACAGTTGGGTCTAAAAGGAGCCAAAGAACAAATGAAATGGACAATTACATATATTCATAGAGTTCTGTCACTTGGCTTCTTGTTTAGTTGTCCTTATAATCCTATGTGCAAGACTAGAATGGCAAGCTCTGTTGTACAGTGAAAGGAGATTTGGTGAATTTCAATGCTTGCCCAAGAACACGAGGCTGCTTAAGTGAGGATTGCTATAACAGAACCTATATTCCAGCCCCACCAATGTTACATTTCCCATGAAAGACCAAAAGAAGAGAAATCAGATGCGTTATTTTAGGGCTTGGTGGTAGCTGTGTTTTTCATCTATACGGCATGTTTTCATATTGCCTTTGGCTATTGATCATCAATGAATTTCCCTGTTATGTGTGTGGATAACATGATTTGTTAAGCCTGTCTGAATTGAGTCTCCGTCTCTTGCAAGCAAAGGAACCCTAACATTGAATACATTTACGGCAGTGGGGAAATACAATGCAATTTAGCCATTGTGCCCTGAGATTTCCAGACCATACTAATTTCAGAAGACCCCTAGGAGTGACATTTATTTAAAACAAACAAACAAACAAACAAAAACAGGCTGGGCACGTGGCTCACGCCTGTAATCCCAGAACTTTAGGAGGCCGAGGTGGGCGAATCACGAGATCAGGAGATCGAGACCATCCTGGCTAACATGGTGAAACCCGTCTCTACTAAAAGTACAAAAAATTAGCTGGGCATGGCGGTGGGCGCCTGTAGTCCCACCTACTCGGGAGGCTGAGGCAGGAGAATGGCGTGAACCTGGGAGGCGGAGCTTGCAGTGAGCCGAGATCGCGCCACTGCACTCCAGCCTGGGCAACGGAAAAACACCAAAAAAAAAAAAAAAAACAACAACTAAGCAGATGACAGAATAGAAATCGACTGCTGAAGAATTCTATCATTTCCTATCACTACTCGAGGCAATCCGACAAAATTCATTAATTTCAGCTTCCAGTTAATAACACACCAGGAGAGAAGCTCACTAATGACTTTTTCGTTTGTAACATGAGACCATCGATGTTTGTAGGGCATGTAGCACTGTTAAATTGGCACTTATGTTCGGCTAGTAGTGGGAAAATAAAGTTGTGTTTCTTGGACTAAACTCATCAGATAAATTCTCTTGGCTTAAGTATTCAGAACTCAGGGTTAGCTAAAAGTAAACAATCAGATTATCTTGAGCTACTCACATTTTTCAGATAATTGTTCCCATTTAAAATTTCCCTCCTCTTCCTCTGCAGTTGATCTTGGATGAGCTAATGAGAAATGAACCATGCAATATGTTATTAATTTCTTGGGTTATCCTCCATTACCCTAAAGTTGATCAACAAAAATTAAATCTCATGACTAAAACACCAAAAGCAATGGCAACAAAAGCCAAAATTGACAAATGGGATCTAATTAAACTAGAGAGCTTCTGCACAGCAAAAGAAACTACCATCAGAGTGAACAGACAACTTACAGAATGGGAGAAAATTTTTGCAAACTACCTATCTGACAAAGGGCTAATATCCAGAATCTACAAAGAACTTAAACAAATTTACAAGAAAAAATCAAACAACCCCATCAAAAAGTGAGCAAAGGATATGAACAGAAATTTCTCAAAAGAAGACATTTATGCAGCCAACAGACACATGAAAAAATGCTCATCATCACTGGCCATCAGGAGAAATGCAAATCAAAACCGCAATGAGATACCATCCCACACCAGTTAGAATGGCGATCATTAAAAAATCAGGAAACAACAGGTGCTGGAGAGGATGTGGAGAAATAGGAACGCTTTTGCACTGCTGGTAGGACTGTAAACTAGTTCAACCATTGTGGAAGACAGTGTGGCGATTCCTCATGCTGCTATAAAGACACATGCACATATATGTTTACTGAGACACTATTCACAATAGCAAAGACTTGGAACCAACCCATATGTCCATTAACGATAGACTGGATTAAGAAAATGTGGCACATATACAGCATGGAATACTATGCAGCCATAAAAAGGATGAGTTCATGTCCTTTGTAGGGACATGGATGAAGCTCGAAACCATCATTCTGAGCAAAGTATCGCAAGGACAGAAAACTAAACACCGCATGTTCTTACCCATAGGTGGGAATCGAACAATGAGAACACTTGGACACGCGGTGGGGAACATCACACACCAGGGCCTGTTGTGGGATTGGGGGAGGGGGGAGGGGGAGGGATAGCATTAGGAGATATACCTAATGTAAATGACGAGTTAATGGGTGCAGCACACCAACATGGCACATGGATACATATGGAACAAACCTGCATGTTGTGCACATGTACCCTAGAACTTAAAGTATAATAAAAATAAATAAAATAAAAATAAATAAATAAAATAAAAATTAAATCATTAAGGGGCCAACATATTTTTAGAAACAATACCCAAAACACTTGGATTATAGAATTATAGAATTCTGTTCACAAGTTTAAAGTCCAAAAGAAAGAATCCATCCCATCCCTACCAGCACTTCCATAGAAACAATCCTCCAAGGAGGATAAAAATGAAAATGTATGGTATCAGCCCCAATTTCTGAGAACCTGCTAGTTAGAGAATAAAGATTAGGTCAACATAACCATGCTCTAACAACAATGGTATAGGGTCATAATTACTACCACTGTTTTTGAAGGCTTACTGGTATTGTTCTAAAGCAGAGAGTGGCAGATTACGGCTCATAATCGTGTTTTTTGTAAATAAAGTTTCATTAGACTCTTTGTTTACGTATTGCCTGTGACTGCTTTTGCCCTGCATTGACAGAACTGAGTAGTTACCACGGAGACCTATGACCTGCAAAGCCAAAAATATTCATTATCTGACACTTTACAGAAAAGTTTGCTGACCCCTGGTCTAAATGCTCTTCCAAATCCTCACAAAGACCATGAGGTTGGATTCTTCTCAGTTACATCATCTGTAAAATGATGTCCAGAAAGGATTAAGTAACTTCTCCAAGTAAACCTGGGGCTCAGTCCACTTCTCTCTAATTGCAAAACTTCTATTCTTAATGAATCTGCAATGCTGCCTACAATAATATTGTCCTTCCTTATCATGAGTGTTCTCTAAAGCTCTACAAAATCTGCTGCCCAGGAAGGAAAAGTAGCTTTGGGGACTAGGATAGGAGCCTCTAAAGAGTGGATTGAGACCAGGCGCGGTGGCTCATGCCTGTAATCCCAGCACTTTAGGAGGCTAAGGTGGGCAGATCACAAGGCCAGGAGTTCAAGAGCAGCCTGACCAACATGGTGAAACCCCATCTCTACTAAAAATACAAAAATTAGCTGGGAGTGGTGGCACGTGCCTGTAATCCCAGCTTCTTGGGGGGCTGAGGCAGGAGAATCACTTGAACCCAGGAGGCGGAGGTTGCAGTGAGCCAAGATTATGTCATTGCACTCCAACCTGGGCGTCAGATCGAGACTATATCTCAAAAAAAAAAAAAAGGTGGATTGAGAAGGTGGGTGTAAGAGGAGTAGGAGGAAGGCCCTTCTATATCATGTACTATGTAAGTACCATCCAGCAGTCATATATATCACTCACAAGATTAAAACTTGCTGCCCAAAGTTTACTTTTCCTTTCTCCTCCTAACCTCTGATGATCTTTAATAATTTAGAAAAAAATGCAAAGATTTCTCTATACTTTCTACGCCATAAAACTATAACCCAAACAATACCAAGAAAAAGCTTGCAAATACAGGACTTTTTCATTCAGAAGCTGCAGGAACTCTGTGGCAAACTTGTATGTCAGGTCACCTTGTTCCATCTAGGACCATAAGTCCACTAACTCATAAAGAACAATAGCAGACACTGTGGTTCTAAGAGAATTGGTCATTTTCATCACAGCTTAGAATGACAGGAGCTTTATTCTTCACCGCCACTCAGCATCAGTGTAACCATTCCCAGGTGGCAGATGAGGAGACCTGCCAAGACTGCAGAGCTGGCAATGGATAAAGGGTGTGGCTCCCTTTGTGGCTGATGTTTGGCTCTTGATACCATTGCTGTCCCTCTCTAGTTATAGATCTGTATCTAGTCTCTGGATCTAGATCTAGTCCTGGTTTTGGATCTAGTCTCTGGATCTGAATCTAGTCCTAGTTCTGGATCTAGTCTCAGGATCTGGATCTAGTCTTGGTTCTAGATCTAGTCCTGGTTCTGGATCTAGTCCTGGATCTGCATGTAGTCCTGGTTGTGGATCTAGTCTCTGGTTCTGGATCTAGTCTCTGGATCTGGATCTAGTCCTGGTTCTCGATCTAGTCCTGATTCTGAATCTAGTGCTGGATCTGGAGCTAGTCCTGGTTCTGGATCTAGTCCTGTTCTAGATCTAGTCTCTGGATCTGGAGCTAGTCTTGGATCTGAATCTAGTCTCTGGATCTGGATCTAGTCCCTATTCTGGATCTAGTCCTGGTTCTGGATCTAGTTCTGGATTTGAATCTATTCCTGGTGTTGGATCTAGTTTCTGGTTTTGGATCTAGTCCTAGATCTGGACCTAGTCTTAATTTCTCCTCCTATTTTTGCCCTTTTCTTGCTCCTTGGATTTGCTAACT
Organism: Chlorocebus sabaeus; assembly: GCF_047675955.1. NCBI lineage: Eukaryota > Metazoa > Chordata > Mammalia > Primates > Cercopithecidae > Chlorocebus > Chlorocebus sabaeus. The sequence goes on from NC_132908.1 coordinate 74,426,828, forward strand.
GCCCTTAGCTTCTCTGATCTGACCCCGTAGGGCCTCTTACAGGGCTGACTCATGCTCATGCACCTTCCTTACCCTTAGCTTCTCTGATCTGACCCTGTAGGGACTCTTACAGGGCTAACTCATGCTCATGCACCTTCCTCTACATCCTCTCTACTACCAACAGGGAGGCAAGGCCTTTTCCTTCTTCACCCTCTCAGCCCTCATGTCTGCACAGGGTTCACTCTGCCTTCTGAGCATTTGGGCTGTCACTTTCCCTAAGAAGATGCCCTGATAAATCTCTGGTTTCTTCTCAGCCTAGGTTTGGCAAGTCCAATTTCTGTCCCTGGTAATATGAGCATATTTCGTTGGAGGATGAAAATCTCCATTTAGCTGGGATCACTGATCTTTCTGCAAAGTCCCATGGCACATGTATATTATCCATGATTCAGAAAAGGTAATAAAGTTAAAAAAAAAAAAAAAGTAACCCACATATGTTGGAGTTACACAATTCTAGTCCCATGTGGGTGTGGCCAAAGACATTAATCCCCTGGGCCACCATGTCCTTATCTGTCAAGCAAACATTAGAATGCTTACTCTGCAGGGTTGCTGGGAATAATGGACATAATAAAAGTGAGACGTCTCTGGACACCTGACCAGGAGGGGCACTGAGACATCAATGGTACGAACATGGGTCCATCCTGGGCACATCACTCATGCCCATCTGATTTGTGTCTTTAAAACTCTGTGCATACTGAAAATCAACAAAGAAAACAGTAGAGTTAAACTATACGCTCCATCTAGTAGGCCTAACTGATATTTACAGAACATTTTACTCGACTGCTGCAGGATACACATTCTTTTCACCTATACATGGAACATTCTCTAGAATAGACCATATCTTAGGCCACAAAACAAGTGTGTACAAATTTAAAAAAAAAAACAAAACAGAAATTATATCAAGTATCACAGCTGCCTCTCCAAAACTCTTTGTTTTGATCTGTCTCCTCTACATTTGTCCATTGCTATTTTATTGCTACCCAAAGTGTTGTCCCTGGACAAGTAGCAATGTCCTCACCTGGGAGCTTGCAAGGAATGCGGAGCTTCAGGTTCTTCCCTGGACCTAGTGACTCAGCATCTGCACTTTCACCAGATCCCCAGTGATTCCTGTGCATACTGAAGTTCGAGAAGCACTGCTCTATTTCACACTTCCTGTATAATTACCATCTGTCATTCCTGTCCTATTATATCTGTTATCTGATGTATCAGATTCCTATTGCTGCTGTAACAGATTTCTGTAAACTTAGCAGCTTAAAACAATACAAATGTACTCTCTTGAACTTCTGGCAGCCAGAAATCTGAAATCAGTTTCTTGGACTGAACCCAAAGTGTTGGCAGGACCACGCTCCCTCGGGAGGCTCTGGGGGAGAATTTGTTCCTCTGCCTTCCGGCTTCCAGCACTTCATTTCTTGGCTCATGGCTCCTTTCCCCATCTCCAAGCCAGCAGTATAGCATCTTGCTTCAGTATTCACACTGCCATGCGGTCTGTCCTCCTACCATCCGTTAAAAGAACAGTTGTGATTACACTTAGGGCCCACCTGCATATTGCAGGATAATCTTCCTATCTGAAGATCCTTAACTTAATCACATCTGCAATGTTCCTTTTAAGGAAACATTCACAGGTTCTAGGGGTTAGAATGTGGGTGTTTTGGGGGGCTATTTTACAGCCTACTATACCTGGGTCTCTAATCTGGCACTTAGTAGGTCTTTAATAAAAGCTGAAATTTGTATTCATTTAGTGGCTTTTTCATTTAGAGCAATTTGTATATGCTCACCTGGAGATGACTTCATGGAAAAAGGCAAGTAAAGCGATTGACTGTAACCTATCGTAATCCAGTATGAATGAATGTGTCCCTTGGGTTTGTATGTTTCCAATGTCAGGAAGTAGCTCACCTTGAAGGCATTACAAAAGTGGTGAACGAAGTCCTGAAAAATGATTAGAAATTCAGCAGGTGACCAAGACAGGGAGAGACATCCCAAACAGCAGAAACAGCATTTAAAAGTGCATAAACTAAGACATGAAACAGCAAAGCCCATCCAGGGAGCTGTAACGATTAGGTAAACTAGACTGTATGTATGAAGCCAGGGAGATCAGAAGATGAAGCAAAGAAGTCAGTAAGAATCACATTAGGAAACGCTTTGAATGACTCACCAAGGACACTAATGTTCATCTTGTAGATAGGAGGCTATCATTAAAGGGTTAAAATCAGGTCATTAACAAGGTCAGAGTTACGTCGAAGAAAGGTCATTCTGGTAACAGTATGGAGGCTGTTTCAAAAGCTCAGAGCAATTAAATTAACTTTTCAGTTTATGGTAGGTGTTTGAATAAATATCTGCTCAATATCTCTCATATGCACCATCATGCTTGAACTACTGGAGAAAAAGGCATCCAGAATAACAAAATGTTCTGTTCCAAGCAGATGCCTCTCTGATCTGAGCTGGGGGTACAGCTGTTTAGTGGTAATCAACATGCCAGTTTCTGTTTCAATCCTTTTTAACTAGAGAGGGGACACCAGGTATTAAGTGGCAAGAGAGCTCTTAGTGCAGCATGCCTGAAAGGCACCTGGATTCCTTCAAGACAACCTCAGCCTGCTGCCTGCTTGTTGTTTCCCAGATTCAGGTTTAGGTTGTCTTGGTTGTTTTCACCTCTTAGCCATTGTGAATAATGCTGCAATGAACATGGGGATACTAATATCTCTTCAAGATCCTGATTATAATTCTTTTGGGTAAATACCTCAAAGTAGAATTACTGAATCATTTGGTAGTTCAATTTTGTTTGTTTGTTTGTTTGTTTTGATATGGAGCTTCACTCTTGTTACCCAGGCTGGAGTGCAATGGTGCTATCTTGGCTCACTGCAACCTCTACCTCCCGGGTTCAAGCGATTCTCTTGCTTCAGCCTCCCAAGTAGCTGGGACTACAGGCAAGTGCCACCACACCCAGCTTATTTTTTGTATTTTTAGTAGAGATGGGGTTTCACTATGTTGGCCAGGCTGGTCTCGAACTCCTGACCTCATGATCTGCCTGCCTAGGCCTCCCAAAGTGCTGGGATTACAGGCGAGAGCCACCGCGGCCAGCCTGGTAGTTCTATTTTTAAATTTATGAGTAACCTCCATATTCTTTTCCACAGTGGCTTCACCATTTTTCATTTCCACCAATAGTGCACAAGGGCTCCGATTTCTCCATATCCTTGTCAACACTTGTTGTCTTGTGTAGCTAACACTTTTTAAACCCTTACTACATTTGCCATTGTGCTAAGTGGAAGTGTAATGTGCTACCAAATTTAAATGATGGAGAAATAGCACCTGAGAGACACCATCTTGCAATGACACTTGTACTGAACCAAGCACTGCAAGTTTTACATTTGCTGGATTCTCATCCCTGATTTCTACAAACCAGTTCCAGCCTCAGTTTAGTCAACTGTCTGCAGAGATCAATGACTCTCTGGAAACTAACACCCATTTTTCCTAATAGTTATATTAAGGATCAAAAGTGCTAAAGCCCTTTGTAAACTGGACAGATACCAGTTACTTAATTGTTTACAATTCTGGAAAGGCACACTTTGCAAAGAGGTTGGAACAATGTAAAGCTCTCAGCTTTGTTCTTTCATCAAAGAAGGCAAATATGAAAGTCATCATGTTCCTTGCTTCAGAAAAAAGGACCTGACACAATAAAGCTTTGTGCCAAAAAACAAACAAACTTATTTCTTTCTAAAGAAGCCAACATGTGAAGCTGTCTGGCCACCTAAGAGACATGCATCTTTAAGCAGAGGTTCGTCCCTTCCAGAGGCACTTGAGACATCAGTGCCAACCTGAGAAGCCTATTCCTACCACCACTTACCCAAGAAAGATAGGCATGTTTGATAGAAAGTGCTCTTGGCTGAGAAAGTTTGAGTCTCTATTCATGCCAGTTCTGCCTGCTCTTAGCTTTCCTGGCAAACCCTTGGCTCATGAAAACTTAAGGACAAAATGGCAGAAGATTCATGTGGTTGGTGCCTATGAGTGAGAAATCTGGAGTCCAATATCAGAAGGAAGACCTCTACAGCATGGACCCCAACGAACACGCCTCAGAAACTTTGCCTACAGAGACAGCCAATATGGGCATGCACCGAAGATGCAGACAATCTAGATTATTCTTCAGCTGTGTCCCCACATTGTCCTTACCTCCAGTCTCTATTCACACTGTCCCTTCCCAGTTAATGTCCAGTCCATATGACCTTCTCATCAAATCCAGGCCATCCTTCAATGCTGCCTTCTGTATAAACTCCTATGATACCAATCTGCCATCTTTCTTTTTCCTTCCTTCTTCCCTCTCCCACCCCAGTTTTGGTCCCACGGCACTTTTATGGTACTTCAACCAAATTCAATAGAAATGTGGATTCCAAGATTACAACACAATAAATCCCTTGAGATGCATAATTATATAGAGGAAAGTGTATGGACTCATATCCTGCTCTGCTTCTCACCAGCTGTGTGAGCAAATTCCTTTACCACATGCCATGCAGAATCTGACATGAAGAGGCTGAGATTTGGGGCTGCAGTGGTGGGTTTTAATCCTGGCTCTAACACGTAGCATCTGTGTGATTTTGGACAAGTCACTAATCTCTCTAAGCCTCCACATCCACACCTGTAAGTTGAGGCAATAACAGTGTCTTCTTTCGGGAGCAGCTGTAAGGATCCGTGAGTTAACAGGATGGGCACACTGGATGGTAACACCACTGGTATCTGAGGTGCAGTTTCCCTATCTCAGGACTGTCCTGAGGACTGAGGGAAAGGCTGTGTGTGAGGTTTCTAGGCCTGTCCATGGCAGCATGAGTGGCTCCATAAATGTGATTCCTCTCCTTGACTAGGGATCACATTTACGGATCCTCAGTCCTTGCTCATTCTTGGGCACCATCTCTGTGCTCTGCACATAGTAGATTTTTCGTTAGATCACATCAGAACACCACTTCAGAAGCAGGTTAACCAACATTCCAGAGAGCTGAGGGGCTCAGGCCAGACCTAATTTCCTGAAGTGGGTCCCAGAAGGGGAGAAGATGCCCTACGAAGTCAACTTGCACCTGGTAGGGAGTTTACAGGAGGCATGGGGATAGGGCCCTGCAGCCAGGGTTTGGTAGGTTGAGATTCACCTCACACCTCCCTGAATTTATATATTTATCCATTCATTCATTCATTCATTCATTCATTCATTCACTCACTAGTGAAGCAAGACCTCTTCTTTTCTTCTCTGAGCTTACTAAGCCCAGTGAAAAATCGTTGTCTTTAAAAACTCCCTCTGAAACACCAACTTGGCATGACTCAAACACCTTGACTCTAGCCTCCCAAAACACCACATCGTGGGGACTGACCACTCTCTCCAGACAGGCTGCAGGGCAAGGAGCAGGGCCAGCTGATGTGGAAGTTCCCTGGCACACCAGGCAACGGGGCCTGTGGTCTTATAGAAAAACACTGGGCTCAGGGCCAAGTTCCTGCACTCCAGCCTCAGTCCTCACATTTGCTGTGTCTCCTTGGGTGAAACACTTTATTGTTTGGGGTGGGTGATGGTGTGCGTGTGTGTGTCTTTGAGTATTTACTTAAATACAGCCCTGCTATGATCCCAGTCCCAACACCCTACTGAGGGCCTTGCATTCAGGATCTCCTTCCATCTTTGCAACAGCCCTATGTGATGGAGCTGGGATTCGAACTAGTGTTGGTCTGCCTCCAGAGGCCACGGTATTTGCCTCTGAGTATTTCTCAAAAGCAAGTCCACGTGTAAACCTTCTCTATGAATTTTGCCATAGTTATGTTCTATCTTATGTTATTTTCAAACTTTTCTTTTTTAAGAGGGAGTCTTGCTCTGTCATCCAGGCTGAAGTGCAGTGTTACCATCTCTGCTCACTGCAACCTCTGCCTCCTTGGCTCAAGCAATTCTCCTGCCTCAGCCTCCTGAGTAGCTGGGATTACAGGCACGCACCACCATGCCCAGCTAATTTTTTTTTTTTTGTATTGTTAGCAGAGACAGGGTTCCACCGTGTTGACCAGGCTGGTCTCAAACTCCTGGTCTCAAGTGATCCACCTGCCTCAGCCTCCCAAAGTGCTGGGATTATAGCCATGAGCCACCACACCCAGTCAATTATTTTTAAAAGAAAATATATTTCACTACCATGAAAGGAAAAGAAACATCACTTGCTATAAAGAGAAGGTAAACTAAAAATGAGAAACAAAACAATGTCAGAAAATTCTAGCCAAATACAGTATTGATGCCTACTAATACAAGTGTGATGAGTCTGGCGCATGTCAGAAAATAGATGACGTTGTCAAATGGGGAATTGGAGGAGAGTTTAATGGAGAAACTATTAACAATGATGTGGGTGAAGTTAAGGAAAATCACAAAAAATAGCTGGCAACAGTAGAGGGCAATTATCCACAAGGCCAGGTTTGCCAGATTTAGTAAATAAAGACACAGGATGTCCAGTGACATTTGAACTTCAGAAAATAATAATTTTTTTAGTATAATTATGTCTCTTGCAATGTATGGTACCTATTTATACTAAAAGTGATTTGTCATTGATCTAAAATTCAGATTTAACGGGATGTTCTGTATTTTTCTGGCAACACTACCCTAGGCATGAGAGTGTAGGAAGGAGGGTGGTTACTGGAACACACAGGGTTGGGGATATTTGGAAAGGAAGGGCAGCCTAGTTGGAGTTACAGCCTCCCTTACAGGAACAAAGCCAAATGGGACAAGGGAAGAGCTGGAGAAATAAGGATTCTGAACTTGCTCTCCTCTTCCTGTCTTCCAATTGTCTGCTGGCATGTCTGATTATTAGGACAATCCAGAAACTAGAGGCCAGATCAGCCTATTGACCCACTCCAATGGTTTCCATGGAGATAGATTTTCCAGGGCATTGAGGAGGGCATGGAAAAAGGAAGAGCAAGGATCTAGAGGGCAAACAGAAAGATACCTAGGACAACTCCTGGGGAGTTGAGCCTGAAGTCCAATCTCTTACTGTTCAAAGAGTAGATTAGCAAATGTCAGAAAGGTGTCAGAATACTTGCTAGCACTCAACTTGGTAAGAAGGGGAAAAAGAATGGGGAAAGAAAAAGGAAAAGTAACTTTCTCATAAAATGCCCCGTGTTACGTAACATCATGGCAAGGTAGCACCTAAAATTATGTGTGCACTACTAATTGTATGTGTCCCACACTTTGGGAAACCTGCTAAGATAAACCACTCAAGAGGCAAAAGTAGGGTCAGGAGAGTGAGGAACTCACCTCAGATGCAAAATTTCAGGGGGCATCAAAAACCTTAGTAATCAAGATAAGTAATGGTCTAAATGCATTATTTCTAAAAAATGAAAATTGATGCAAAAAATCCATGATGAATGAAATAGCAATATTTTCAATCAAGAGAGGCCCTGTCCCTGCATTGCACAACTCAGCCTCATTTGTCTTCTCAATCTGGGTTCTGCTGCTGTAGGTGTGTCTGGCGCTTGCTGGGTTTGTCAGTAACAAACTTGTCAGATATGGTGGGTACTCCTTAATTCCCAAGATATTATTATCAGCTGTTTACCTTATTGCAAGTTCCCAACAACCCATGAGGGAGTCAGGAATAGGAAAATAACTCCTGTCATACAGTCCTAGTGTAATGGTTTTAAATCAGAGACAGCTGGGTTCAAACCCTGTATCTGCTTCTTAGAAGAGCACGACCTTGGGCAATTTGCAAATGTACCTTCCCTGAACTTCCAGGCCTCTATCTGCCCCATTGCCTCCTGAACTCCCCTCCATTGAAGAGCCAGTCTGCACCTACTGAAAGGTCATTTAGAACTTGGGAGAAGAAAGTCTCTTTTAGATTCTGCATTTTCTGCTAAGCTCATTTGCTCTCATTCACGATGGTTGACTTATTTCCTTTCTTGTCCGTGAAAGAAGCCAAGAGGAGACATGCTGAAGGCCAAAACAACACTTTTCCAACATATGCACAGAGAAACAAAGAAAAAAGGGAAGGTAAAAGCAAATTTTTAGAGACAAGCAAAGACAAAAAACCACATTGTCCCAGAGATACTGAAAAAATGGCAGGCTGGGTGTCAGACATCTTCCCTGTTCTGCGCTCCTGTCTGCCCCTGGCTTCCTTCCAAACACCACCTCACTTTTAAGCTCATTGTGAAAGGTTTTCTTTTATTTTTAATCAAAGACAGTAATAAAAAAGAGGTTAGGCACAGTGGCTCATGCCTGTAATCTCAGCACTTTGGAAGACCAAGGCGCATAGAATACTTGGGGTCAGGAGTTCAAGACCAGCCTGGCCAACTTGATGAAAACCATCTCTACTAAAAATACAAAAATACAAAAATTAGCCAGGTGTGGTGGTGGGTACCTGTAATCCCAGCTACTCAGGAGGCTGATGCAAGAGAATTACTTGAACCCAGGAGGCGGAGGTTGCAGTGAGCCAAGATCCTGCCACTGCACTCCAGCATGAGTAACAGAGAAAGACTGTCCCAAAAAAAAAAAAAAGAGAGAAAGAAAGAGAAAGAAAAGATAGAAGGAAAAGAAGAAAAAGAAAGAAAGAAAGAAAGAGAGAGAGAGAGGAAGGAAGGAAGGAAGGAAGGAAGGAAGGAAGGAAGGAAGGAAGGAAGGAAGGAAGGAAGGAAGGAAGGAAGGAAGCTACTTTGATAGTCAATGGAATTGATTTACCTTTATATCTCTTCTTGAAGTTCTCATTGCTGCTTCTCCTATTTGGAGTAAACTTCCCCCTCTCCCAAGCAAAAAGTGAAAACGAATTGTGTCACTCACAAAACATGACAAATAAATATCCATGACTGCTTCATCCGATTGTTCAAAAATACTCCGGGACACTTGCAGATTTCCTTACATAGACTTTAAACACATAATACTTTGCACTTCTGTGTACTTCCTGAGTTTTCTGAGTTTGAATGGAAGGAACAAAACACACCAGAGTGTATTTTTTAACACTCTGAAGGAGTGTGATTTCTGTGACAATGAACTCATTATGGGTTCCATTACTTTGGGAAGTGCTACTCTTTGGAAAAGATGAATTGAGGAGTTTGGAGTCAGACATAGGGTACAAACTCCAGTGCTGCCACTTATGTGCTGTGTGGTCTTGGACAAGAAGCTTAGTCTCTCAGGATCTTAGACTCAAAACTTACAAAGTTGGAGTAATATATTCTCAGCAGTAGTTTTGTAAGAATCAAATAAGATAGTACATAGGAAAGAGGAATGAATCTAACTTCAAAACACAGGATACAAGAAATGTCACATTTGTTTCCCTGAATAAAATTTAATCTGCTAAGTCTTCTGCATCTTAGCTATAAACAAATACATAAAGGAATAGCCTATGTTGATCTTCCCAATTCCATTGGGATGGCAGAAAATACAATAATGGATCTCCCTCCAACTTGTGAAGGCACTAGAGGTCTTCCCAAGAGCAGAACTTTTGTTCAGGAGGCTCCTGGTTCTTAATGATGTGCTCCTTGCAGGAGGATTTCTCTGCTGCTTCCATGCATAGCTTGAGTGCAGGTACTTTGTGAGGCTGAGGGTCCTGGTACCTGGGGCTCTGCCTTCTTATGAGCATCCTCCCCCACAGCCACTTTCCTCTGATATCTGTCTCCTCACTGGTGCACTGTGAACTAGTGGGAGGTGTGTCCCAACCATTCATGTACCCGTGACAATTTCTCAGTCTTGGGAATTGTTCTCAACACCCAACCATGAACTGGTTGCTTCTGCATCCCAGTATCCCAACCCCAGAGCCCTCTCCTTCACTTAGGGACATGTTCAACTCTATGCAAATGTGCAGGCTGGCGATGATGATCTCACAGGCCACTGATGTGTTTTATTCTACTTCAGAAAAAAAAAAAAGAATTTTTAATAGCTGTCAAGAGTTAAAAACTGGGTGGAAATAACCTTGAGTACATACACACAGTGGATTACTAGGCAGCTGTAAAAGAAATAAGGAAGATTTGGCCAGGTGCAGTGGCTCATGCCTGTAGTCCCAACACTTTGAGAGGCCGAGGCGGGCAGATCACCCGAGGTCAGGAGTTCGAGGCCAGGCCTGGCCAACTTGGTGAAACTCTGTCTCTAACAAAAATACAAAAATCAACTGGGCATGGTGGCGGGTGCCTGTTATCCCAGCTACTTGGGAAGCTGAGGCAGGAGAATCACTTGAACCCAGGAGGCAGAGGTTGGAGTGAGCCAAAATCGCACTATTGCACTCCAGCCTGGGTGACAAGAGCAAGACTCTGTCTTAAAAAAAAAAAAAAAGAAAAAAGAAAAAGGAAAAAAGAAAGAAATAAGGAAGATTTGTATAAAATGATTATAGAGTGATTTCTAGGAGATAGTGTCAGGTTAAAAATAAAGCAAGGTGCAAAAAGGAATATATAGAATGCTACCTTTTGTGTTAGAAGAGGAAAAAAAGATGAAATGCATATACATGCACTCATCTTTCCAAACAGAAACAAAAGGAAAAGCTAGAAAGCTATGAAATTGTTTACCTTCAAGAGCTGGCTAGGAGGAACAAGATGGAGTGGGTACAGAAGGGAGGAATACTTCTCGGCGTATATCTTTTATATAGTTTTGACTTCTAGAAACATGTTAATGCTCCATTCGTTCAGAAAATAAAATAAAATCAACCAGGGCGAGAAGAGACGAGTGGTAAAATCTATCGGTAACTTAGCATCAGTCAGTCACTTACACACTAGGGATCAGTGTGAAACAAGACTTGACATGTGTGAAACAATCCTATACTTTGGGTTTGAGTTGTACATTCCAACTCAGACCAAGCCCAGGGCCAATGGCTCCCCTGTGTCTTTAGTTTAGCATCAACTCTCCCAGCAAGTGAATAGAGATAGGACTTTTCGTCTAAGTGTTTAACGTTATGCCTTACCATTGCCTATTTTGCAGTTGGAAAGTAAAAGCTATTTTCTCTCTTTGGACATTCTCTCTACTCCTTCCTCCACTGCCCTTGGTAGCTTTAATCCTTTAGATTACCGCACTCTTGGAGGAAGGTTCACCCACTTCTCATTTATTTGTTAATTCATTGAATTTCTTCTGGGTGGGCCACTAGGAATGGGGATACAGGTTCACCTTGGACCCTGCCAGTGAAGCATTTACAAGGCTACCGGATTCTGCAGCGCCAACTCTAATGCTCCCTTTGTGCTGTCCCAGAAGAGCCTGCCTCTTTCTTCAGCCTGTGTCCTATTACTAGATACTATTATCCTAGGCTCAGTACACTCTCTGTCCCAGAAAGAGGAGCAAGGGCAGAAATAATCCTTCTCCAAGGGTTAACATTTGTTGGGTATTTAAAATCAGATAGACTATAAACTCTTGTGAGTTTTTTCCCCCTAAAAGGCAGTCTTGGCTTCTCAAAGCCAATTTGAGGCAAGAACTCCGGGAAATCAAAAGCAGGGGTAAGGGGGTTCTCTGGAAGATCATTTGGGAACTGGGTGACAGCTGGTGTGGTGAAAATAATATGGATTTTGGTACCAGCCCACCTGGGTTGAACTCAGCTCTTCTGTTCTCAAGCAGTATATAATCCCTTTACCTCTCAGCTTCTTATAAATAAGGGTAAAATTAAGATAAAAGGATTTTATACTTCACAGGATATTGTGTCCATTCATGAGATGTATATAAAACATCGCAAACCACACAGCTATTCACTTATTAAAAATTATATCTTGCTTCTCTCATTGATAAAGCTGGAAAGGAAGAACTATGCTGGGTTTTTTTCCCCTTAAAACATGATCATTAAAAAACGTCTAATTATAAAAGCAATGTATGTTAATTGCAGAAAAATTGTAGAAATGCAAAAAAATAAAAATTTCAGGACACCCATAAAAACATCCACCAGAGATAATCACCATGAAGACGCTGATCTTTCCAAATCTTAATGCTCAATACATGTGCATATGTACATACCTCAAAAAAGATACATTATTTTACTTATTTTTTTATCATATTATTTGGGGTGCTTTTTAAACCTGATCAAAATAGTCTTCCATGCGTAATATTTTCAAAGAACCCACAGTTTTCAATTGTATGATACAAAAAATAAATCTGTTATCTTGACTCCCACTATCAGAAGTTTAGATTTCCAGGTTTGGAGTATTTTAATTAACGCTGCAATGGAAGTACTTAGAACTAAAATATTTGCACATGTATTTAATTGTTTACTAAGAATAGCCTTATTAAAAGGGGTTCAAAGTTTTATCTTGTTAAGGCTTTTGTCTCATATATCCAAATCACTCTCTCACATGTTTGTACCACTGTACACTTCCAAAAATACTCCACGCAGGTCCATTACCCCATAGGTAGAACCAAACTGCATTGTAGCATTCAAAGACACACAAACACACTCTCACACAATTTTGCAATCTGCTGGCAACAGCAGAAAGGTCAGCACTTAAACTTTCATTTATTAAAGATTATTTTTTCAGACACTTCTTGCTCACCAACTGGAACACTCTTAAATTGCTGCCCTGTCTTGGGCCTTTTCTAGGAATGATGATGGTCTTCTCAACTGAGCTGTGTCTGTCTCAAATTACTTTCACTTCTGAGCATATGCCTTCCTGTGAAATCCCAGGTTAATACCCAGATGCCCAAAAATACAGGTGGCAAAAAAATTTCAAACAGATTATGCAGCCCATCTGTTCCAGTATTCTTATTATGGGAATAATTTTATTTTTTGTGTGAAAAGTTGGTAAGAGAAATCTACCTGGGACCCCAAAATTTTTTATTAAAAACAATAAAATCTGCATCTCCCCGCAAGAAGTTCTAGTGTGTTAACCAAGGTCAGGAAGAGCCTGTGCTCAGGAGGTCGTGGTTAACTTCCTTTGAGTTTTATTTCCAGAGCAAGGGTTGTAGAAAGCCAGATTGTCCTTGAATATTCCTTTAGTACGTTTTTTCTGTAGAATCTTTGGTATTCTTTTAAATACCTTGGTCTTTCTTAGTTTTATACCCATGTGTTCTTTCTTCATAGCAGAAGTTCCTAGGGCTTCAATATACCTTTTACTGATTTCCTTTCTCCTACCAAGTAGAATTATTTTCTGTTCTATTCCAAAAATTACCTTCTGGTTCCTGTTAACTCAATGCCCCCAATCTATTCATGTTTTGGGAGTTGAAGGCTGAATATAAACTGTTTCCTTACCTTTCTTGCCAGCTCATTCCCCTTCTTTACACATACATTCGATACCTATTCTTATCCATTAAGAAATGTGTAGGCATAGGCTGGGCAAGGTGCTCACGCCTGTAATCCCAGCACTTTGAGAGTCCAAAGAGGTAGGATTGCTTGAGACCAGCCTAGGCAACATAATGAGACACTGTCCCTACTTTTTCTTTTCTTTTTTTTTTATTTTGAGAGGGAGTCTTGCTCTGTTGCCCAGGCTGGAGTGCACTAGGGCAATCTCGGCTCACTACAAGCTCTGCCTCCCGGGTTCACGCCATTCTCCTGCCTCAGCCTCCTAAGCAGCTGGGACTACAGGTGCCCGCCACCACGCCTGGCTAATTTTTTTTTTTTTTTTTTTTTTTTTTTTTTGTATTTTCAGTAGAGACAGGGTTTCACCATGTTAGCCAGGATGGTCTCGATCTCCTGATCGTATTTGTGTTGCAAACCTTGATTTTGTTTGACCAAACACCACCGTGCCTCATATTGCGTTATTGTTGTTATTTTCACCTGTATTGCTTTTTATTGCTTTACAAATGTAGTGTGTAAGCAAGCCTTGCTTTTTAGAGTTATTTATAAGAGTCATAAGCATGAGGATATTACAGCTGGCTTACACTCATACAAGTTGTATGATGATAATTACAATTTAAATCAATGTGCTACAAACAGCAGGTACCATCACTTCTCCACCCATAGCCCCGTCTCTCGACTCTGTACTGCTAAAGATGCTCACTGTGAATATCTGCTATTTCTTGCCTGAGGGCTTTTGCTATGAGAGCCTGGTTGGACTGAAAGTAGAGCAAGCCAGAGGTTCTGAAAAGTTAATTCCCCTGAAAGCAGCCCTCAACCCACGATAGAAGGGGAATTATTGGTGCATAAATATCCCAGCTTCACCAGTGGCTATTTAGAATAACTCAAAATACACATTTTCACACCATCTTCCAGAATTTCCCAGTGGGGATGAGCCCCAGATGCCTACTTGCTTGAAAATGCACGCCTTTCCTGTTTCTTTTCATTCCTTGTCTAACTTTTTTACTCCACTACCAGTGCTTCTTGGGATCCTCTCCTGCTGGGCCTCAAATCCGAGTTGCGGGTTCCTAAACTTAGTTTATCCTAAATGGAGACAGCTGCACATCAGGCATTATTGCACCTTCACTGGTAAAGTGAATCTTTACATGTTGCATTTCAAGTGTGTTAGGGGATTGGCAGATTTGCCTGAATTTGCTCTTACACCTACCATACAAGTGAATTGATTTCCCAGCCTAATAAACTAAGGGTATAAGAACCTATTAGAAGAGCAATTGCTACCCAGAAAAGGGTCGGATATAGCATGGTTTAGTGCAGTTCCTCTGGGCCCCAAAGCCCCTAACAGGAGGACAGATGTAGATGGCACTCTCCACATAGCGTTTCATTTTGCTGCAGCTGTTATAGCCTCAAGCTTGTATCACCATCCCAGAAGAACTTACCGTAGCAACTGACATGCTGCTATTAAAGTAAATGTTGCAAGCATCCTGTTTTGTGGTTCTTGAATGAAATGCAGCATCATTAAAGGCCATACCTTCTCTTTGAGAGGCTTAGGGGGATAGGGTCAGCACTCAAAAAATCACTAAACAACACTTCTGTCTCTGCCTCTCCAGGATCACAGAAAGCAAGCCCCTTCGCCCCAGAAACGTACCTGCTTGAGAAGCTCTGCAGTGTGTTGAAGAAAGAAGCAATGATACCACGAGAGGGAAGTGCAATAGATTAAATGTGTCCCCCTCTCCAAATTTATACGTTGAAATCTTCATTCCGAAGGTGACGGTATCAGGAGGTGGGGCCTTTGGGAGATGATTAGGTCAAGAGGGCAGAGCTCTCCTGAGTGGGATTAGTGCCCTTATAAAAGAGACCTGAAGGCCGGGCGTGGTGGCTCATGCCTGTAATCTCAGCACTCTGGGAGGCCAAAACAGACGGATCACCTGAGGTCGGGAGTTCGAGACCAGTCTGGCCAACATGGTGAAAACCCATCTCTACTAAAAATACAAAAATTAGCTGGGCGTGGTGGCAGGTGCCTGTAATCCCAGCTACTCAGGAGACTGAGGCAGGAGAATTGCTTGAATCTCGGAGGCAGAGGTTTCAGTGAGCCTAGATCACGCCACTGCACTTCAACTTGGGCGACAGAGTGAGACTGCGTCTCAAAAAAAAAAAAAAACAACTAAAACTAAATAAGTAAATAAATAAATAAGGCCTGAGGGACACCCCCTCACTCCTTCCGCCATGGAAGGACACAGCCAGAAGGCACCATTCTATGAAGCAGGTAACAGATCCTCACCAGACATCAAAACTGCTGGTACCTGGATCTTGGACTGCAGCCTCCAGAACTGTGAGAAATAAATCTCTGTTGTTTATAAGCCACTCTGTTCATGGTGTTTTGTGATAGCAGCCCACACAGAGTGAGAGAGCAGCCTGGGTGACTCACACTGCCTGGGGATGGGCATTAGCAGTAATGTCCTGGGTGTATGTATTGGAGACTCCGGTCTTTAGTACCTGCAGGTACAAGTAGTCTGTGTCCCCCCAGTCCCTGATTCTCCTGATCCAAGTATCACCACATCTCCCCATGTGCCTCATCTTCCTGCCTGCTCAGTTCCACTGTGGAAATGATTGAGTTAAATCCTTAAGATAAAAAATAAACTCTGCTCACGATGACCAACTAGATAAACGGGCACATGCAATGCCAAAACTCAAAATCAATATCTGGGAGACTGTCTTTATTTGGAAAAGGAGAGGTATATTAAATTAAAATGTGTCCTTTGATTTTTCCCTCAACAAAATATGGCAGTCTCTAAAACAAAACTGCCCAAAATGATTTAGTAACCTTCTAACATCAGCTTCAAATGTATTCAAGTGTCTGCAATGAGACCTGCACGAAACAGGCCTCTGAGCTCGTCCAAAGGACAAACAGTATTCCAGGTTGGGAACATTCCCCTGGTGTGTGTTGTCACATCAATAGCTATCATTTCCGATCAATGTCGTTTCTGCAAAGACAGCCTTTGTGTGCCAGGCCACTGCCAATAGAGAGGACTAATGTGACCTCAGCCTCTGGGCTGGAAAGTCCCTTGAGCATCAATTAGTCCAAGGACCTTCTTTTACCAACCAAAACAAGGACATTTCCAAAGTCACACAGGCAGCAAGTCAAAACTACAGGCTACCTTTCTCCCAGAAGCCAAGGATCCATCCATGGCTTAGAACAGAGTGGTTCAGGCCCGGGGCAGTGGCTCATGCCTGTAATCCCAGCTCTTTGGGAGGCTGAGGTGGGTGGATCATTTGAGGTCAGGAGTTTGAAACCGGCCTGGCTAACATGATGAAATCCCCGTCTCTACTAAACACACAAAAACTAGTCAGGAGTGGTGGTGGATGCCTCTAATGCCAGTTACTTGGGAGAATGAGGCAGGAGAATTGCTTGAGCCCAGAAGGTGGAGGTTGCAATGAGCAGAGATTGCACCACTGCACTCCAGCTTGGGCAACAGAGCAAGACTCCATCTCAAAAAAAAAAAAAAAAAGGCCAGGCACAGTGGCTCATGCCTGTAATCCCAGCACTTTGGGAGGCCGAGGTGGGCAGATAACGAGGTCAGGAGTTCGAAACCAGCCTGGCCAATATAGTGAACCCCCGTCTCTACTGCACCTGTAGTCCCAGCTACTCAGGAGGCAGAGGCAGGAGAATCACTTGAACCTGAGAGGCAGAGGTTGCAGCAAGCCGAGATCGTGCCACTGCACACCAGCCTGGGTGACAGTGCAAGACTCTGTCAAAAAACAAACAAACAAACAAAATAACAGAGTGGTTCAACTTTGGCACGATTAACATTTTAGCATTTTAGGCTGGATCATTCTTTGTTGTAAGGCTGTCCTGTGCCTTGCAGGATGTTTAACAGTATCCCTGGCCTGTACCCATTAGATGCCTGTAGCACTACTGGTAACAACCAAAAATGTCCCCAGACACTGCCGATGTCCCCCAAGGGGTAAAATCACCTCTGACTTAGAGAAAAGATTGCAAATTTGAGTCATATGGGCTAAATCTGGTTCACAGGCATGTTTTGTTTAGCCTATCTAATATTTAATCAAAATTTTATAAATTTGGTATCTTTCACATAGAAATTCAGACCTTTGGCTTATCAGAAACACCTGGAAGCCCCAGCAATTCTGAGCTCACATATTCACATTACAATGATGGATCAAAATTGAGTTTTTTGTTTGTTTGTTTTTGGAGACAGAGTCTTGCTTTGTCGCCCAGGCTGGAGTACGATGGTGTGATCATGGTTCACCGCAGCCTCAACCTCCCAGTCTCAAACAGTTCTCCTGCTGCAGCCTCCCCACCTGAGTAGCATGTGCCCAGCTAATGTTTGTATTTTTTTGCAGAGATGGGGTCTCACTGTATTGCCCAGGCTGGTTTCAAACATCTGGGCTCAAGTGATCCACCTGTCTTGGCCTTCCAAAGTGCTGGGATTACAGGCTTAAGCCACCGTGCCCAGTCACTGTCCCTTTTAGAATGCCGTCTGCACTCTGGTTTGTCACAGTCCCCACCACTCTCTATTACGCTCCAACAGGACCACTTCATTTACTTCATGATGTTCTTGGGCCTGGATTTAGAGTTTAAGTTTTCTTAAAATGATTTGTGGTATATCTTTTCTTAGGTAAGCCCCTCAGTTCCTTGAGGTCAGAGTCATGTGATTTTTTCCTTTTGTTCCTTCTACAGTGCCTAACCTTGAGCAGATACTTAAAAATAGTTATACACTTAACTATAGCAGTTTTTCCCAAAAGATATCCTGCAGAATGCTAATCTTGTTAACTTCAAGGGCAAAGGGCTGGAAGTCAAGTAAGTTTGGGTAAAGCTGTATTCTGCATCCCTGTGTAGAGATGGAAGAGTTATGCTAAGACTCTAAATCTACATTAAAGAAAGCTGCTTAACTGTATTTGACCCAGAGCGTCCCAGGCTAATTTGACCACAGACCCTTCTTTTACCCTGGCATCCATCAACATTTAGGAAACCACTGTTCTGTCGCATGGACTGCTGAAAACA
The DNA here is from genome assembly GCF_047675955.1 of Chlorocebus sabaeus. Lineage (NCBI taxonomy): Eukaryota > Metazoa > Chordata > Mammalia > Primates > Cercopithecidae > Chlorocebus > Chlorocebus sabaeus. The sequence goes on from NC_132908.1 coordinate 74,445,056, forward strand.
CTGAACTAGAACTCTGACCATTTCAAATTAGACACAGGTGTTTAATTTTAAACGCGGGTGTTTAATATTAAGCGCTATGCCAAAGGCAGTTACAAAGTACTAACAGGTAAAGAGTTTTTTTCTAAGCCTAGACTTTTATTTCAATCAGCTCTTTTAAATTTCTCCACACATTTGTGAAGACAATGTGATTGATGTTTACACCTCACAGATTAGAAAATGAAGCAACAGGCCGGGCACGGTGGCTCACACCTGTAATCCCAACACTTTGCGGGGCTGAGGAGGGCGGATCACGAGGTCAGGAGTTTGAGATCAGCCTGGCCAAGATGGTGAAACCCCGTCTCTGCTAAAAATACAAAAATTAGCCAGGTGCAGTGGCGGGTTCCTGTAATCCCAGCTACTCGGGAGGCTGAGGCGAGAGAATCACCTGAACTCGGGAGGCGGAGGTTGCAGTGAGCCAATATCTCACCACAGCACCCTAGCCTGGGTAAGAGAAACACTCCATCTCAAAAAAAAAAAAAAAAAAAAAAAAGCAGCAACAGAAGTTTAAGGAGTTTGTTCATGGTTATGCACGGTATCTCATGCAGAATTAGATATTCTAATACTCACTTACTGGGCAATTCTCTTAACCTTTCAGAGCCTAAAATTCACATAGGTAGGAAATGGGAAAACTGGGTTCTGAACAAGTCCTGGAAACAAGGTATGTATTCCTTCTACCTTCCTTAGTGCATATCAAGAATGTAGAATTGGGCCAGACATGGTGGCTCAAGCCTGTAATCCCAGCACTTTGGGAGGCCAAGGTGGGCAGATCACCTGAAGTTAGGAGTTCGATACCAGCCTGACCAACATGAGGAAACATTGTCTCTACTAAAAATACAAAAATCAGTCGGGCGTGGTGGCAGATGCCGATAATCCCAGCTACTCGAGAGGCTGAGGCAGGAGAATCACTGGAACCTGGGAGGCAGAGGTTGCAGTGAGCCGAGATTGTGCCATTGAACTCCAGCCTGGGTGACAGAGCAAGACTCTGTCTCACAAAACAAACAAACAAAAAACAAAACAAAACAACAACAACAAAGAATGTAAAATTGGATGAATGAGTGGACAGATTGGATGATTGGGTGATGGATGAACTTCTTCTCATTTGCTTTGTGGAAAGCACCCCTTTAGGTTCTGTAAAGAGGAGGGGCATACTAAAAGGAACAGGACAGGATTTCTGAAGAACATTTCCCCATTTCCTGGGATTTAAGCCTGCTAACCTCAGAACAGGAAAGGCAAAATGTGCCCTTTTCATAGCGTGCATTTTCAGTTACATTGAGGTCTTGTAGCTTCACACAGTCATTACTCCAAGGAAGTCCCAACCAACTGGATATGGGCCAATCCAATAATAAAAGCAACAAAACTTTCAGGGACGTCAGCTCTTAGCCTCAACCAGAGACATCAGGGAAACAAGAGAGTGAATTAGCTGGAGGGCTAGTTCATCCTGATTTATAGTATGATGATCTCAGCTTGTAAAGTGGGAAAAACGGTGCAGGGGAGGAATTCGCCCCCTTTCTGGTTTCTGTTGTACCCTATTTGAGGAGTAAATGCTTTGTTTACTTCTGAACTTGAATTTTACATCCCCATCCCATTACCATTACTCACCATGATCTATAGCAAAGTACTTCAGGGAAAACACAGCTCTCTGCAGTGCTTGGAAGAAGCAGGAAGCCTTATTGTGTGGTGATTCATACAAGAAATCATACAGGGGCCGGACACAGTGGCTCACGCCTGTAATCCCAGCACTTTGGGAGGCCAAGGTGGGCGGATCACCTGAAGTCAGGAGTTCGAGATGAGCCTGGCCAACATGATGAAACCACGTTTCCACTAAAAATACAAAAATTAGCCAGGTGTTGTGGTGCACGCCTGTAGTCCCAGCTACTCAGGAGGCTAATTTAGGAGAATCACTTGAACCTGGGAAATGGAGACTGCAGTGAGTTGAGATTCTGCCACTGCACTGCAGCCGGGGGTGACAGAGCCAGACTCCATCTGAAGAAGAGGGAGAGGGGGAGGGGGAGGAGAAGAAGGAGAAGAAGAAATGGAAGAGGAAGAGGAAGAAAAGAAGAAGAGAAAAAAATGATACAGCATCACACTAGGGGGAGGACCCTAGATAATATTCAAGGGGAGGGGTACAAGAAATCACTCAGAAATTATCTTTCAGCATGAATGAGATTTCAAAAACAAAAACTACATGATTTAGTCGTATATTTTCCTATGTTGTATATACAACAAGTCCTATGTTGTATATTTTCCTCTTTACTTGACCAACCATGTTTACCAAGTGATACTAAACAATTGATGACATCATCTCCACATGGATAACAGCTGCTTATGGAGATGAGTAAGAGCAGGTGAAATGTTTCTAATTCTATTCATCGTGAGCAGATTAATAGAGAGCTAAAATGGTGTTCAGGGTCTTGTGAGTAGCACTTTTGGTTAGGGTTTTCCTGTTAACTCCATTATAAAATTGCAGCTGGATCCCTACGGAGAGAAAACTCCAACAGGGTGAAAACATATCTTACAGAGGAGTTGTGAGAGGGCAGCACTGAATCCCAGGGACTGGGATCTTTGCGTAATGTTGTGTTGTAGGGAGGCCATGGGGACTCTTCTTAATACTCCACACAGTCTATCATTTGTTTATTTAAAGCCCTTCAGTGGCATCTGTGGAAGATACTGCTACACCTCCTAATATCATTTGTCCCTTTCCTCATTAGTTGTGGAACCTTAACTTTTACTTGGACATTGTCACTTAGCTAAGAAAAAACTAGCTTTCCCAGCATCCTTTGCAGTGGGATGTGGCCATGTGACTAGGCTCTGGCTAATATGAGGTAAGTACCCGTATTATGGAGGAGTCCTGAAGTGTGCCTAAGATGAAAGATGTGGGTCTTTCTTCCCCTCTCACACATCTCTGTCCTGCCACCCAGCACATAAATGTGATGGCTATATCTTAAACTATGAGAATGGAGGCCAATGATTCATGACTTGGAGTACAGAGCAGGAAGGAACACTGATCCTTGATGATAATGTACAGCCTCCATCCCACCCTAATGTATTTCATATTCTTTAAGCCAATTTTTATTTTATTATCACATTTTGTGTCTGTAGCTGAACCTAATACATTACCACCGCTTTCATAGAGAAGCTTTTCCCGACCGTGCAGATAGCCCCTTGTATTTCTCCTTTATAGCACTTATTGACTGGTAAATGACTAATTACTTACATAAAATTTTTTTTGGTTTAATACATGTAGCAGAGATGGTCAGTGCCCAACCTACACCCTCTTGGAGCTCACCATTGCCATGCACAATGACCCGATGGCTTCCAAGTACAAACACAACTCTTTCAGGACAGCTTTGTCTGGCTGCCTATTCCCAAACAGTCCATGTGCACGGCAAGCTACAAGTGGCAGATGGTTAGTGCCCCACCGAAACAGTCCTCAGCTAAGGACTAACAGGAGTTGGTGGATTCTCCATTTTCTTTGCCTCTTGATGGGGATACCTCTGAGGTGTGCTCTACACTGTCTCCTAGAGTTCCCCAGCAGGATTTAATCTGAGTTAAAGCAGTGATAACCTGCTAGGTAATACACCTCATATTGGCTTCTTTTCCTACCCTGTATCACTTTCACAGACCTCTTCCAGTGCTTCCTGGAATCACTTCTGAAGCCATTTGTATGCAAGTCTTCAAATTAAGAAAGGTTTGCTTCTGGGCAACCCAATCTAAACCAATATATACCTCCTCAACAGGACTGATAACTCCTTTAGGACTGAGAATATATTTGTTTTATTCACCTTATTCACCATTTTACCGCCAGCATTTAGCAATAGCTCAAGGCAACCACTCAAAAAGTGGCAAGTAAATATCAGTGCACTTTTTTCCCCATCTGACACAACTAGAGTTTACCACGCAAGACTGGTCCACGTAAGACTGGTCCTGTAAGGTGTAGACAGGAAGCTTATCCTGCCACCATCAGGGTGGGCTGCACACTTCTATAGCATGTCTCTGAAAAATAATGTTGTGCTCGTTGGCAATTATATTTCATTATTTTTTTTAATGACATAAAGAAAAACTATAAGAAATGATGCCACATATCCTCTAATATAAGTCCCTGGATTTTGTTAGGATATTTCAATGGCCAGAATTTTCTACCACTCTCCATTATTGACCTCCTAAATTTGTCTCCTTTTTCTTGACCTATGTGATGGCATTTTTGTGAGTAAAAGATAGAGCAACAAATAAAACCATAAGCATTGAAGTGTGGTGGTGAAGAACATGCATTTCAAAGTCAAATAGCTCCCATTTCAAATCTCAACTCTGTAATTTGTTTAGTAGGCAATCCTAGCAGTTTATATTAAATTTTCTCCTCTGTAAAGTAGGGATAATAGTGCTATAGCATAGGATTATTTTAAAGATGAAATAACAGATGTACAACAAATGATTCTAATTGTATTGAAGAGAATACAATGCAACAAGTATTATTATTCAAGCATATGGTTGAAGACATTGACCATCTTCCTCAAATAACATTTCTCTGGGAAGTTACTGAACCATTCCAAATTATTTAGAAAACCATGTCTAAAATCATACTAACATTGTTTCCCATATTTTCTTACTCAAAGACTTTACCTCTATATTAGGGGTTCCTATATCTGGCCGTCTACCATCCCACCCACCTCCCCGCCGGCCCACGCCACACCCGCCCCCCCCCTCCCCGCCCACCATGTGCACATACCCTGCCCCAGGCCACTTGCAAGTTAACAGAGCTGAGCTGTAATACTATGCTTCACCATCAGTGGCCACTGTTTGACATTGTTCTACAATAATGTAAGAAATCTCACAACTGAGGCGCTGAGTGAACGTCCAAGGAATCAATTTTACAAATGAAAAATTGATTTATTGTGTTTATTTGGAGATATGCCATGCACTTTGGCTCTTTCCACGTTCCACCAGGGAAGATCAGAGTTGGGAATACTTAACAATAGTGGTATATAGGACTCAGAGGAGGGTATCTCCCCCCACCAGCGGCACAAACTGTGGTGGGTTCTTTCTGGGTAGTTGTGATAATCAGCTGCCTACCAATTATAATCTGGGGTTTGTAAACAGCCAGAAGATTTCCTTGGAGGGAGTAATTATATTCCCTTTAACACACTGTAAGACAAACACTTTCTCTTAAACTTGCTGTGCTGACTACAAAGTAGATTTGCTTTACTAATGCCAAAGGAAAACACTCAGAACCAAGGCAAGGGACGTTGGTGGTACAGAGATAGTAGGCAGTGAAAAAAAAGAGCAGGGAACATTAAAAAATGCCACGGAGTATTGTCAATCAGGGGAGAACTGGTTTGGCCTGTCTGTATAAACACGCATCATGAGATATTAAGAGCATGGATTTGGAGTTGGTCTTCTATCTCATTATAACTAGCATGTTCCTTTGAGCACAATAACTCATCATGTTAAGATTCATTTTCATTTTCCTCTTCCATAAAGTGGGAATAGGAATTCTTATCTCATGAGATTATTTTCAGAATCAAATTAAGAAATATACCTAAAGTGTCTAGAACAGTAGACACCTCCAAAACAATAACATATATTGCAGATATTATTGGTGCCAAAGCTATGTCTCGTTGGAATTCATCATTCCATGTAGAAAATGATAGCTTCCTGCAAAGAGCATACACAATTCTCTGCCTGGGGATTCTCGCAGCCCAAGTACATGGGACAGGATGGAAATGTCAAGGAGTTAACAATTCCAGGAACAGTTATTGGCCAATCAAGCATAGACTTTAGTGAATAAATACCTATGTCCTCACTCCTTGGGTGAGACAACTCTGAGACTTGTTCTACACTGTCTCTCAAACGTCCCCTGCGGGTTTGAGCTCCAATTGTCCACTGCAGTAAACTGCTTATTAATACATCCCATATTGGGTACCATCAATTTTCTGTCTCACTTTCCTACTTCCCAGCCAGAGTTTCCTGGGATTACTTCCAAAATAAACCACGGGTGTTCAAGTTCTTGTTTCAGGATAGAATCCAGCCTAAACACTATATCTTACAATGTAAACAAGACAAACAATTTGGACAATTGGATTCACAATAAAATGTCCAATTCACTAACCAAGCCCTGTCTATTCAGGCTTCTTTTAGCCCGCTTCCTTCCATCCCGTGGCTATTGCCTCAGTTGGGAGCACTCTCATTTGTTTTTTTGGGGGGGGGGGGATTTTTTTTCCTGCCCTTAGTCTCTAACTGATCCCCATGCTTCCAGTAACTCTATCATCTAATCCATCACCCACTTACTGTCAAAGTTAGTATCCTAAAATGCAGTTCTGGTAATGCTCTTCCCATATTTTGGTTTTTTAAGCCTTTATGGCGCCAATTGCCTCTGTGATTATGTCTTAAATTTTGTAACCTGGTATGTGAGAACTTTCAAAAGCTGGTCCCAGTCAACCCTTCAAACTCATCTCCAACGATTGATAAATACAGCCAATGTTCTGCCTACACAGAACAAACCAGCATCTCAAAAGCCCTTTTACCTGTTACCTTTTGGTGTATTTGAATGAGCCTGTCACCTTTTCTGCCAGAAGAACCTGCCTCATCCTTCAAGGTCTAGCTCAAACGTTCCCTCCTCCATGAGAACTTCTCCAACTCTCGGGACTCGTCCAAATCTCTGGACCAGTTTTTCTGTGCATATTCTACTATGTACCAATCACATATTAAGCCCTGGGAAAATCACGCTGGATAAAAGTAGAAATAGCTACTACTCACATGAATTTCACAGTTGGATAAAGGAAACAGATATTATGAGGTAAACATATAAAAGTTAGCTACAAAGGGACATAAGTGTCTCTAGTCATGGAGGATACCAACTGGAGGTTGGAGTGCCTCCCAAAAGGAATGGACCCTTGAGGTGAGAATGAAGTAGGAGTTGACACCAGATAAAGGAGAAGGAACACATACCCCAGGCCAAGGGGACACATACCCCAGGCCAAGGGGACAGCAGGTGCAGAACCCTGTGGAAGGAGGGAAAATAATCTTTTTTTTTTTTTTTTTTTTTTTTTTTTAAGGAATAGAAGACCAGGGCATTTAAAGCAGTGAGGCACAGGAAGACTGGGGAGAGAGAAGAGGTAGCACTTAGATTATTCATTGTACCATATTTGTTGACTGTGCCCTTCCTGCCTCATGCTCTGAAATTGACCTTTTCCAATATAAGGACCATGTCTCACTGAAATCATATCCACCCCAGTACTTCACACAACACAGAAAAAAAAAAAAAAAAAAAATCAATGTACCCAATTTATAGATGAGGGTGTTGAGGCTCAGGAAGGTTGAATGAGTTGCCCAAGATCTCAAGGCTGGCGATGGCATAGCAACTATAATAGAATATAGACCTAATTCCTCAACTGCATCTCTTTCCTTAAACTGCTCCTAGGAAAACCAACTCCTCTCCCATCATTTTATTTAAGAAAATCCAAGTTTTTCTATGAGCTCTTTTTCTCAAAGAGCCTGATAACAAAACAAAACGCCAGTTACTACTCTGTGTATGTGCGTGCATGTTGGGGAGCGGGTACACATTGGTCTTCCGGGGATCAGAACACGAGCAGGATCCTTTCTGGTACAGGATTCTTGTCTAGCCTCTTTAATAGCCCGAAATGGTGTGAGTGGTGAGAATTCACCGTCTTAAGGAAGCCCCTGGTGATACCCAGAAAAGAGCATCCCGGCTGACCCTGCAGGTCTGGAGTGAGAAGACCCCGGACTGGACTCTTCAGGGCAGTGAGGGGGATCTCTAGTTCCCTGCTTCCCAAACCTCTCCGCCCTTCCACTGGCTGTTTGAGGAACGATCCAATTTCCCGACTATCCCGCCCAGCCTCGCAGATGGGAGGGAGAGAGGGCAACCTTGTAGCGGGAAGGCATCCTCCAGGCCCAGACATTCGTCTCGGTCCATTTCAAGGCACCCGAGCCTGTGCCGTATATAACCAAGTACTGGGCCCACGGATAGGCGGATGACAAGGTGGCCTCTCTAGGCTCTTTTTAGTCACAGATCTTCGGCAAATCTGGGTTTGGGGTCGCGATCCCGAGCCTAATTTGGGACTATTTCAGGAACTGGAGTTCAGGCTTCATTTGGACAGGAAAGAAGGGTGGGGCGGGGGTGGAGCGCTTAGGGGCACGGCTCTTGTGAGGATTACGGCGGAGACTGTGGACCGCGGCGGCGCTCGCAGAGGCTGCAGCCATTGCACAGCCGAGCATCCCACATTCAACAGGAGGAACCCGCGGGAGAGGAGCCCCAATCGCCCAGCGCCGCAGCCACCGCAGCCCGTGCGCCCCGCGCCCTCGAGCGCCATGGCCAAGGAAGGAGTGGAGAAGGCGGAGGAGACGGAGCAAATGATCGAGAAGGAGGCAGGCAAGGAGCCTGCGGAGGGCGGCGGTGGCGACGGCTCGCACCGCCTCGGGGACGCCCAGGAGATGCGCGCGGTGGTGCTGGCCGGCTTCGGGGGTCTCAACAAGCTGCGGCTCTCCAGGAAGGCCATGCCCGAGCCTCAGGACGGCGAGCTCAAGATCCGCGTCAAAGCCTGGTCCAGTATCCGCGCCTTTCTCGCTTTCTCTCTTTTTGCGCGCTGGGCGCTGGGGAGGGGGTGGGAAAGCTGCAACTGGGATGCTGCCCGGGTAGAGCCGCCGCGCGCACCCCCTCCGCGCGCTCACCCGGGTCTCAGAGCCTCCCCGGGCCAAAGCTGGGGAGGATGCAGAGGGGTGGCCTCCCCAAGACAGATCTAGGGGTGACGAGAGGAAAATGTGAGCTCCTGAGCGCAGGGAGAATGCTGGCGCCCAAGCACCCAGGGTCTGGAAGATTGCGCTACGGGAGTTCTCCGTCCGAGAGGACAACTCAGCTTCTACACAGGGGGGTTGATGCTTAACAGAATTAAAAATATATGTATTAAGAACCGCAAGCCCACTGTGTGCCAGCTGCTGTTGGTAGTTTTACATGTGCGATCCTATTTAATACTTCCTAGGACCTCATGAGTCAGGTGCCATCATGATCCCTTTATAGATAAGAAAGCCGCCGCTCAGAGAGAATGAGTGATTTGCCCAAGATCACTCAGCTGCCACTAAGTGGCTTGGCCGGGAATTTGATACCTGATCTTTTTCTCACCTCTATGCTGTTGTCCTGAAGGGCCTGGGACAGGGTGCAGGGCTGGGTCCCGCCTCCTGCACACTTTCTTCCCCGTAGCCTGACGGGGAAAGCAACTAGGAAGCAAGATGGTCGGTACATTGCACCCAAGCTTGGTGAGGGTGGAGGCCAGGGCTGCAGCGCAATCCGCTCCATCCCCCTCTCCATCCTCTGTTTCTCCAAGAGGGGAAAAAACGCTGATCAGTCTCCCCGGAATTCCTGCTCCCATCTCAGAAGGAGCTCAACTCTCTAAGCTGCCCTCTATTCCCCATTCCCCCTGGGGGAACTTCTCCAGGCCCTCAGGCTCAGCTGAGAGTCCCTGGGAGAGTTTAAGCCTCTCTTTGTGCGGGCACTGTAAGATCATTTCCCTGAAGTTCTGGGAAGGGTTTACCCGACAGAGGCGGACTGGACCCAACACTAGGTTTGCATGTTAAACTTGTAAGGGGAACTTGCTATTATCACGGTGAGACGAGCCTGTTCCTTCCCATCTGTTTTGTAGAGCCTCCTAGTACATACTGCTCTCCAAAGCAACAGCCAGCTCACAAGCTCCTAGGTTAGATCAGAAACCCAAGATCTGGACCTGATCTGGAGGCAAGAGAAATGCAAAGGAGCGTCCCCTCCCCTTCACCACCTTGAGAGCAGACGCAGGTTTCATCTGCCAGATTAGAAAGCAGCTAGTGGGAGACGCAGGCGCTGATCCCTGCCTTGCTGCTCATATATGCAGCTGGTCAGGTTTGACTCTGAACACTACTCGTGGGCTTCTGGTGAGGAATTCAGGGTAAGGAAAGAGGTTTTTGCAAACCAGGGGATCCTGTACAATGAACTCTTATTGAATCAAGTTTTTTGATCCCAGAAGGAGAGCTTATACCTGCCCTGTCGCAGCTAAATCCCCAAAGACCAGCCCACTCCCCCACCCCACAATGCCTAGTACACTGTTTGGCACACTGCACACCCTAAATAACTTATCGCTGAATGAATGGATTGAGGAAAGAGCCCGGAGGAGGATTGTTGTGTCATTATTTTTCTTTACTTGCTAGTGGAAGAGCTTTTGCTTAGTACAATTAAAACCATGCATTTAGAACTCTCCTTCCTTAACCACTTCATCAAAAAATATTACCTGCATACACACACGAATACATATATGTGCATATACATATATGCAATTATATATACAGTTGCATATGTATGTGTATGTAATTTATGACGCTTCATCCAAATTGAGGATGGGATTCTAGGATTCTATGTCAGGGTATATATTCAGAGAGTGAAAATGATAAAACTACTTTTTAAAGGAAAGAGCATCATCTGCAGTACACATAGTTCTGTGTTTTCCAGTCTTATGCTAACTGCATAATTGCTAATAGGAACTGAAGCATTTTGAAATAATAAATGTCAAGATGAAGGCCAAGACATTGATTTTCAAAGCCAGATGTGCAAGCCTGTTCTTCAGTGGAGCTCAACACACACGCGCACATACACACACACAGGAATCACTGCACTTCCCCCACCCCAGCTGTTCAGAAAGCCAACCAGGCTGCAGGTACATTTAGGACACAGTGTTGCTAACAGCCCAGATTGATTTTCCTTTCACCAAGCTGGAAACAGAGTTAATGGTTTTACAAGGAAGGATTGTAATAGGCTTGTAAAGATGGCCCACTGGGCAGCTCCTTCTCCAGTGGGCTGGGATTGGCTGGCCAGACATACCCATTGATTATAAGTTTTAGCCTTGGGATCCAGGATGACTCATTCTGTATTTTTATGAATCAGCCGATGGCTTCCTGGATGAAGGTCTCCCTTTTATCTGCTCTCTATTTTTAATAGCAACCTTTTTGTCATAATAGGATATGCTTTTTGCTTGGAATAAAGCATAGTCCATTTGAACCAGTATTAGTTAGACCTGGAATGACGTTCCAAGTTGGCTATACATTTTATGAAAATGGAAGAGATGAGGCAGGAAGGAATATCTATTTTATATCATTTACCCTCTTTCATTCATGGGCCAATAGCATGAGTATTTTTCCTGTAGAACAGAAGAGCAAATTGAGGCTTGGAAACATTGAGTAATTTGCCAAATACATCACACAATAATAGAGTTAGGATTTGAATCTGCTTCTCCTTGAATTTTTGCTGTTTTCCTTTCATTCCATTTTGTCTCCCTTGGTGGAAAAGCCATAGGACATGTGATTCCCCTTTTAGCATGAAGTCTCACTTTCTTTTCTCTACCGAAGGTATTTCCTTTGCTCTTTTTATGTCTGGCTTAAAAGAATATTCTCTAGCTATTCCCAAAGTAGTGTGGCTTTCTCCAGAAAGTAGAGGCATTTTGGTCAAACGCAGCTCAAAAACGACTGTTGCTGGAGTCAAGGTTGGAGTGATAGCAGAGTCTTCTGTCTAAACTGTTTTTTAAAATGTCAGTTTTGATGGCAGATAGATTTCACCAATTATTCATGGAATTCTTTATGCAACAAGAGGTTTAAGTGATCAGGTGGAAAAAGCATGTGGTCCTTGAAGAAAGATAGACTTGGATATAAGCTTAAGTCTCTTCTCTTCCTATCCATATGCCCTTGGGGGATGTGTCTCAATGTCTCCAAACTTCCCATACATTATCTGCAAAGTGGGGATGATAAAATGAACCTCATGGTATTGTTGAGAGGATCCAATGCAAGAAAGACACTGGCTGTTGTCAGCGTTCAATAAGTAGGATTCGTCGTGACTGCTGTTGTTGCCATATCTAGACCAATGTGATATATGCTGCTTGGTGACCTGACAACTTGGAGGCCATCATTTTAATCATGTATGTAATATACGCAATATCATGTCACATTTGCTTAGTGATTAAGAGAGCTTCCTAGACATGAGTCCCAGCTCTGATACTTGCTAACTGGATGTCTTAGGTCTGGCTCCTTGGAGGCAGAGCCTGACACAGGTATCCTTTTCCAGGTGGTTTATTGAAAACTTGCTTTTAGAACTATGGGAACAAGGGAAGCAGGCTAGGGAAGAGGAAGGTGTTAAGCAAGGATGTGGTCTTAGCTGGATCCCACTGCAGAGTCAGTCCCACCTTGAAGCAAGGAACAGACAGAATCTTGTGTGTCATTGGCTGTGGGCTGCTTCCTAAGTGGGGACATCGAGCCTCTCAAGCAGAAGTGGCTTCTATTTGAGCAAAATTCTCTAGGGAAAGGGATGACTGAGGCTTGAGCAGCCAACACTTCCAGCAGTTTGGGGATGGGCGTGCTGCCCATAGATGGGATCTGGGTGAGGTACAAACCCTGCCTTCTGGTTGGCCTTGGCCATGTTGTTGTTAAGAACATGTTAACAAGCTTCTGTTTCCTGGGCTATAAAACAGAGCATCCATTTCATAATAGCATCCCCCCCATTCATAGTGTTGTAATGAAGCTTAAATGACATGCCATATACAAAGACCTTTATAAGGATGCCTGGTGCTTAGCAAGTAGTCAAAAAATGATAACCATTATTATCTAAACTTTTACTTTTCGTTGCCATAGACACTTTATATAGTTTATTATTCAAACTGGAACTCTTATATTTTGAGACAGGCATAGCAAGTAGTCAAAAAATGATAACCATTATTATCTAAACTTTTACTTTTCATTGCCATAGATACTTTATATAGTTTATTATTCAAACTGGAACTCTTATATTTTGAGACAGGCATAGCAAGTAGTCAAAAAATGATAACCATTATCATCTAAACTTTTACGTTTGGTTGCTGTAGATACTTATATCATTTATTATTCAAACTGGGACTCTTACATTTTGAGACAGGGTCTTGCTCTGTCACCCAAGCTGAAGTGCAGTGGTGTGATCATGGTTCACTGCCACCTTGATCTCCCTAGCTCAAGTGATCCTCCTGCCTTGGCTTCCTGCGTAGCTGGGACCACAGGCATGTCCCACCGTGCCCAGCTAATTTTTTTAAAATTTATTTTTTATAGAGACAGAGTCTCACTGTGTTGCTCAGGCTGGTCTCAAGCAAACTGAACCTCTTCTAAAAGCAAAAGGGGCACCGTTTATAATTACTCCTACATAGGAGAAGCTATAATCATAAACTGGAACTGTCTTAAGCAAACCAAGGTGTATGGTTCTCCCCTAACTGATATGAGTCAGAACTGTGCCTTTGCTGCTATCAGTCTTGTCACAGTTGAGTGTCCCTGAGACAGGGGCTGCTAAGATTTTAGGCTGGCAGAGGGTCTCCGTGTTGGGCTGCAGGAATGTATTTAAGTGGCCATGAACAAACCTTGTCTGGTTTGTGGCTCCAATTGGCTTGCAGTAGAAGGGCACTAATGGATTAGGGACATTTATTTTCCCAGAGTGATTTACAGCAAGAGGCTACATGAAACTGCTGGAAAGAGACCAATTGGATGAAAAATGGTTCCAGCCAGTCATGGTTCCATTGGCTGATCTGAAAATGGGCTGAGGGCAGGCCACATCAGAAGAAAGCTACCAGATTGGTGGGATTCTAATATGTCACGAGGGTATAGTAAATTGGAGATGGGGGAAGGAACAAACGTATATTGACCAGTTGTTATGAGGCAGGAACTGAGTTGCCTGCGATACACTCTGTTTCATTTCATCCTAATGACAACTCAACAAAATCAGTATCGCCATCTCCAATTAAAGATGAGGAAACTGACATTCACAGACACATCAGGATCACAGACTGCTACGTGGAAGAGCCGTGTGAAAACCCAAGTGTGCCTAAAACCCATATGGCTCGTTACATTTTGGAGAATCAGAGAGACACAGTGACAAAGACATAAAAGAGAAAGAGACAGAGAGAGACAGACAGAGAATCAAAGAGACACAGTGACAAAGACAGAAAAGAGAACGAGACAGAGAGAGACACACACAAATCATGAGAGACCAAGAGACACAGAGAGGCAGACAGGCACAGAGACAGGAATATACAGAGAAAGAGCCATGAATGTACTTGACTGATTTGAAGTACAACTGCTAAGACTCAAAATTGCACAGTAGTATCTTGCCTCCCACCCCAAAACAGCCATTATGTTTCTGAACTACATCCATTTTGTCTACACTTGTGAGATATAGTATGTGGGATGCTTTGGGGGATCCATCTAGATGGAGTTACTATGACTGTTGACCCAGAACACCCATGCTGATTAAACACAATCACAATCACCACTCCTTGAACCACTCAAAATATTGGAGTTCCTCCCTTTGCCTCCTTTACGTTGATCAGGCCATTGCTACATTGGCAAACTGAGTATAAGTTATCCCCAAACAACAGAGCATTAAACTGTCACTAGTAAGGTTGATGCAATGAAACGTGGCCAACATGATATTCCTTGTGTTTATTCAAATAAACAAGTGGCATCCATGAGGTTAAGTGACACAGATGTTTGCAAAACTAAGAAATTGCTCAGAGGGTTTCTAATGCCAAGTCAGGAGCCACTCCGACATGGAGATTGGAATAATGTGTTCTGAATCACTCTGTATTGGATGGAAGCGTCAGGATTTGACAGTAAATGATGATTCCATGCTGAGTCATATTTAAGCCTCATTTGATGATGAGAACATGGAAGTGCTAGCTCAGGGGTCATTTTTATTTAATGAAATTTGCATTCTGTCATCAACTGAGTCCTTGCTGATGATGAGTGGGGATGGTGACAATATCCGCTCTTTATCTAATAATGAAATGGACTTCTTGCTTTTCTGGCGATTTGAAGACGAAAGGAAATCTAGAATCAGTGATTCTTCTAGCTCATGAGAACAAAGAAATATGTTTTGACCCCATCATTTGAACCCACTGTTTATACTTAGCCATCTTGCCCCCTGAGAATATTTTGATCTCACTATCAATAGGGAAGCCTTTGTCTTTTCTCTCCGTTTTATGTCCCCCTCCCTCAATCTGTATCTTCACATATTCCTGTCTTCCAATTTTTCCATTCTGCTGCTAAAAAAAATAGCCACCAAAGAATAACTTCACTAATAGAGCAATAATTGGTAGAATTTACAGTAGAGTGGGAAAAAGATTGAGAAACTGAGATTTGTTATAATAATATTTTACATGAAATAGGATTCATCCAAGTAGAAATAATTTCAGAAAATAAAAGTGAAGTAAATGGCAAATAGCTTAACAGCTTATTAACAGCTTAACAACAAATAGCTAAACTGTGCCATTTAGAACATTTTAATTTGCTAAAAATCAACACTGTTGTCATAATTCTGATGACTTGTTTGTGGTAGGTATTTCCTCAGGATTAAACCTTTTGGGGGATTGAAAGTATTGAATTAAAAATAACCTGGGATCAAAAGGAAGAGCCTGAAGGAAGAGCAGGAACAAAGGTGGATGGGTCCACTCAGAAAAAATTTATTCATTCCACCTAGTTGGTCAACTAGCATTGGTAGGGACTCAGTGCAGATGGGGAGGAAGCTGCTTATTCTTTGGAAAGTGCTGGGGCTCTGGTTTCAGGCAGACATGGGTTAAAATTTTGCTTTGCCCTTTATTAACCATTTGTGTTTGAGCAAATCGCTTAGCTCCCTTCCCCCCACCCCCCCCCCCTTTTTTTTTTTTTTTTTTTTGAGACAGAGTTTTGCCCTGTCGCCCAGGCTGGAGTGCAGTGGTGCAATTTCAGCTCACTGCAACCTCTGCGTACCGAGTTCAAGAGATTCTCCTGCCTCAGCCTCCCAAGTAGCTGGGATTACAGACATCTGCCACCACGCTCAGCTAATTTTTATATTTTTAGTAGAGACAGGGTTTCACCATGTTGGCCAGGCTGGTCTCGAATTCCTGACCTCAGGTGATCCACCCGCCTCAGCCTCCCAAAGTGCTGGGATTACAGAGGCATGAGGCTCCACGCCCAGCCAGTTGCTTAGCTCTCTAAGTATTATTTGCTTTACTTATAAAATGGGGATACAACCTTATAGAACATCCAACGTATACTAGGTTTCTATGAACAGCAGCCAGATCTCAACTGTACAGGGACTAGTGAGAAACCAATGGCAGGTGGCTGATGATGGGCAAAGGGAATGGCGACTGATCATTGCACCCACCCTACCATCTATCTGCAGCATCTTTGCAGTGACAAAACCTACTATGTACCTCAGCTTTTCATCTGATCCTCACCACCCCATGGGGTAGGTGTCACCAAAATTATCATCCATGTTTTCTAGGAGAGGAAGCTGGGACTCAGGGATGGAATGGAAATAGTGAGAAGCTACAATCGATTTGCATTCAGATCCTAACTCTACCTCACTGTGGCTGTGTGATCTTAAGCAAATAGCACTTTCAACTTGTCTACTTCTCCACTTTGTTAATGACACGCACTTTTACGTATTGTTACAAAGACTAGCTGAGTGTCTGCAGAAGTCTTGATGGTGGCTTGCACATGGTGGGTACTCAATAAATGTTGTGTGTCTTCCCAAATGACTTGGGCTTTTACATACAGAACTGGAACATGAATTGCCATCTCCTAGTGGTTCTCACACTAAACTACATTGCCAGCCGGGAGTAGGATGCTGGCTTTTCCATAAAATGGAATGAAATAATGTCTTTTGCAGCAACATAGATGGAGATGAAGGCTGTTATCCCAAGAGAAACAACTCAGAAACAGAAAGTCCAATCTGGCACCTTCTCACTTAGAAGTGGGTACCCATGGACATGGTACACACTGAGTAGAATAATAGACATTGCAGGCTCTAAAAGGTGTGAGGGTGGGAGGCAGATGAGGGTTGAAAATCGCCTAATGGTACAGTGGTCACTACTGGTGCAGTGGGTGCACTAAAGGCCCGGATTTGACCATTACACAGTATATCCACGCAACAAAACTGCACTTGTACCCCTTAAATCTATTTTGATTTTGAGATGGAGTCTTGCTCTGTCACCCAGGCTGGAGGACAATGGCACCATCTCACCTCACTGCAACCTGCGCCTCCCAGGTTCAGGTGATTCTCCTGCCTCAGCCTCCTGAGTAGCTGGGATTACAGGCATGTACCCCTCGGCTACTTTTTGTATTTTTAGCAGTGACAGATTTCACCATGTGGGCCAGGTTGGTCTCAAACTCCTGATTTCAGGTGATCCGCCTGCCTCAGCCTCCCACAGTGTTGGGATTACAGGCTTAAGCCACTACGCCCAGCAATTTTTCTTTTTCCTTTTCTTTTCTTTTTTTTTTGGAAGCTGGCTTTCAAAGCCACCCAACTTCCAGGGTTGGGAATAGATTTGGACTCATCTATTGCTGCCTTCCCACCAGCCCCCTGCATCCCCACCCATGGGTTGCTGCAGGGATTTCTTTGCTAGTTGGATGTATATAGACGATCCAGCCTCTGGAGCTTGGTTCACTCTCATTCAAAGGAGTCAAATCCCACACTTTGGACCCATCACTGACACTCAACACTGACAGCAGAGCTCACCCAGGCATGAAGAAATAGTGCCCCAATGACCCCCAAGCTCCTGGGACTTCCTCTTCCTAAGAGAGAGCCTTTTGGACATCTTGGCATTTGTCACAGAAGAAAAAGTGTAATTAGAAGGAAGAAGAGACTCTTGACAGGAAAGGGTGGCAAGCATATAATCTCAAATTAGTTTGATTCCTCTGTGTGTGATTTCATACAGAACATCGGTTGGAGTCATGGTATCAAAATAAGTTTTATGTCTGAAGGCTCAGGAGACAAAATAGATGTTCCAGTGAAAGAAGCTGTTTTATCTTTGAACATCATATTTTCTTGATGAGAACATGCAGTCAGCGTCTGTCTTCAGTCTCCTGTCAATGACCCTGATGCCTCATCCCCAGAATTTTCCTGGAGCCAGGGACATGCTAAATAATGCCTCACCAAACAGAACCTGAAGTCAAAGCATTGGGTCCTCTCACTCCTGACTTCTCTAAATAACTGTGGTTCCCAGAGCCTAATGCAGGATAATTACCTTCTGAGCAAGGGATGACAATGATTCCTTTCTCAACCTGGCACTGGCCATACACCCAAGCCAGATGAGAGGCAGTATGCTTCTTGGTTATAAAATAGTTAATGTGTGAATTAAAACAAGCCTGGATTCAAATCCTGGCTCTACCAATTTTAGCAACCTGTATAACCTTGGAAAAATGATTTAGTCTTTTGAAACCTCAGTTTGCTCATCTGTAATATGGATATAATAATAGCATGTATGGTGTAAAAGTTTTTGTGTGGGGATAGAAAAAAATAATGCAGCTAAAGTGCCTAGCAAGGATGTTGATGTATTTCGTATTTGTTGAATGAATGAATAAATGAAGTGTGTGTGTCGTATAAGATGTGTTTGATAGATATTAATGGTGGGGAGGAGGTACAAAGAAATAGGACATTAAAAAGTCCCTCCATGCTTCATAAAATTTTCTGAATGGAGTCCCTCATTCAGACTCCACCTGTATCCCCCAAAGAGTACAAAGCCCTGACATCAAAAGTAGCTCAAGCAGGATGTGCCACTGTGTCATGACATATACAAGAAGATGAAGATTAATTCCTGAAGGGCCAAGAGAGGAAATGGAATCAAAATATATTGTGCTCCTACTGTGTGCTAGAAACTGGACCAAGCTTAGAGATCTTCAGAGGACAGGAAGGCCACTCCCTTCCTCCCTCCCCTCTCTCTTTATTTCAGCCCTGCTGGCCATCACGATGAATTTGTTCCTGGGTTTCTAGACTTTCTCCTCTCCTTCCCCTTCTTTTATCCTCTCTCCTCATAAGTTAGCTTCATGTTCTCCTGCTGCAATGAGCTTCCTTCTCGAGGCTGGTAAAGGTGGTGCCCTTTAGCTGCAGCTGCCGTGTAAAAATTTAGCAAGCCCCAGTGCAAAGAGAACTTTTTCTCTCTCTCAGTTTTCATGTATTAAGGAAGGAATTTGATTGGTCCTTTACAAATAACATACCAGGCCCTGGAGATTTCTATCCCTCTCTGCCTCTCCCAGTCCTGCTCCTCCTCTCCTTGTCTCTCACTCTCTTTCTCTGTCTCTCTCCCTCCCTTCTTTTCCCTCCCTCTGTCTTTCCCCCTTTCTCCCTTTCACTTTCTCCATCTCTTCCCCTCTCCACTGTCTCCCTCTCTCTCCTCTTTCTCTCTCTGGCTTAAGAAAATGAGGAGCTGTGATTGACCACACCTGTGCCTCATGCTGTCTTACCTTGATCTAAAAGAATGTGAGCATCATGTCTGACAGCCCCGCTGGAATACATGGGGTGTGTGTGTGTGTGTGTGTGTGTGTGTGTGTGTGTGTGTGTGTATTGGGGGGAAAGAAGAGGGTAAATACTCCAAAAGGATTGGAGAGTAATTACCAGAAGGTGGGGGATAAGAAGCACATGGGACTAATTTAAATGGTAGCCATCACGGGTGGACGTGAGACTCTTCTTTATCCAGTAAAAAGTGAAGAATCCGAGGGGAACTGGAGAAGTCAGGTTCATTCCCTCTCCTGTGATTGTACCTTTCTCAGCACAGTTATTAAGTCACATTAAATAACATATATTTTCAACTTTGAGACCCATCATGTTGTAAATCTTTTTGGTAACCTTGGAAATTCTAAGAATTTTCTCTGTGATCAGTTAAGTGTTGAATGCCAAGCATGGTGCTTGCTTCTCAGTAGGCACTCAATAAGCCTGGAGAATGAGTAAATAGATTACTGACTTTCTAGTAAACATGACCTTCCTGATACAAACAATGGTCATTCCTGGTGAGTGAGGCTCAAGCTTCCCTTCTTCATCTCAGCTTTCTCCAGCAAGAACCTAAATCTCTCCTGAGGCCTCTCACATGCAGATATCTGAGTGAGAACCTGGAAGAATACCAAAGGAACTATGTTTTCAGGAGTTTTACTTCTCCTTAACACAATCTATTCTCTTGGAAGTGAAATTCACTTTTTGTGCTAATAACTACTTTCTCTAGCCTGGGAAATGCGGGTCTCTGACTTCTCAAGATGCTCTGTAATTTTCTCCTTGTTGACATCTGGCTCTATTGAGTGCCGCAGACCAAAGCTCTTAGAGAGAACCTGCCATGCAGACCCAATGACTGTTATTCCATGAGCAATCACTCAAGCATCCCTGCAATACATGGGATTATCATGTATGCCTGGGGACTCCAAGGCCGACCAACCTGGATGTTAAAATCCTCAAACCATATTTCTACGATTCTGTCCCTACCCTCCGTAGGTATCAGGACCCCCAAACTGCACCTCTCAATACCCACAGAGAGTTTCAAGGGTTGCCTAAGAGGTATTGCGTAGGTACTCAGAAACACAGTTCTCCTGGTTCCCCAAATGATCCTGAACCTTTCCTATGGTCTTGTTCTTTTCCCACTGCCATACACTAAAGCTACCCAGAATATGTCCCCATTTTCTCCCTGTTCCAGATAGAAATTCAGGCTCCCTGCTTGGGCTGTGGCACATTTTCTTCCCAATGCAGGTTACACAGCAGCACATGCTACCTTGTATATTTAATGCTCCCACTGTTTGGAGTTAATAGGAAAGATACATTATTTATATTTCACTATTATCATAATAGCCTTTTTTTTTTTTTTTTTTTTTTTTTTTTTTTTTTTGACAGAGTCTCACTCTGTTGCCCAGACTAGAGCACAGTGGCCTGATCTCGGTTCACTGCAACCTCTGCCTCCCGGGTTCAAGCAATTCTCCTGCCTCAGCCTCCCGAGTAGCTGGGATTACAGGCATGTGCCACCACACCTGGCTAATTTTTGTATTTTTAGTAGAGAAGGGGTTTCACCATGTTGTCCAGGCTGGTCTCGAACTCCTGACCTCAGGTGATCTGCCCGCCTTGACTTCCCAAATTGCTGGGATTACAGGTGTGAACCACTGCCCCTGGCCCCATAATAGCCTTTACTGAGTAGCTGGAATTACAGGCATGCGCCACCACACCTGGCTAATTTTTGTATTGTTAGTAGAAATGGGGTTTGCCATGTTGTCCAGGCTAGTCTCGAACTCCTAACCTCAGGTGATCTGCCCGCTCTATGCCGTGTTTTATGGTCTGTGATACCAAGTATCTTACCCATGAAGACGCAGGACCAAGGAAGTGAAGGAACTCACCAATCATCACACAAACAAGCCACAGAGAAGTTGCTCCCAAACCAGGATTTTTCTTCTTCCAGCTTCTACACTTCTCGTGCTCCTTGTCATTGCCTTTCACTGCTCTGTTCTAGACAAGAACTCTGAAAGCTAAAAAAAACACCTTGAACGGTGCAGAACGACAACACTCAACATCCAATCTTCCATTGTTTATTCTTTGTCTTCTTCATCCAGACCTGTATTCTCCAACTCACTTTCCCTTAGGATGAGGTTTGTTATTGTTCCCAGAAGACATAGCTGCTCTTCATGCAAATGGCCACATTGTGGGGCAGCCCCACTGGCCCAGATAGTCTGAGCGGTATGATTCAAAGGAGCCCTGATGAGACTTTCAAACTGCACTCTCTGTACTCCTGCACCTCCTCCCAACACAGGCACACTTGTATCTCTGAGTGGACTGTCCATCAAAGTACACACTTTCATTAAAAAAAAAAAAAAAAAAATTGGCATCCCTCATCTAGGATCAGAAAGAAATGTTTTTCATTTATCTATGCTACACCTATTTCAATCAGCTAATGGGGAGCTATTAAACCTACCATACCTGTGATTGGTCTGAATGATTTTCTAATTGGTTTCCCTTTATCCGCTCAGTTAAACTCACTAAAATTGTTCCGATTGGGGACCTCGTAATAAACTCTGACTTAACGTTTTGTAGCCGGAATCGAGGATGCATGATGCAGCCATCGATGCGCCCGCCTTCCTGAAACAGTCCTTTCAGATTTGAAGGCCTTCTCTGTCTGACCCCGGAGGAGAGACAGACAGTCCATGTCTCCGGGACTACTACTACATAGGAAATGAATGACAAAGGCAATTTTCACCCTCCCACCGCTTTGAGCCTCAGCATCTCTGTCCTCAGCCAGCAGCACATGTGGGAGACTCCACATCTTCCTTTTGCATTTTTAGCAGGCTTCTTTCCTAGTCATCTTTTTTCCATTTGTGTCCTTAAGATAGCTGGGCCTGTTTGCTCTTGAACGGACACCCAGCTTCCAAAATAATTGAAAAGCACTGTCAAAGTCTTGAGTCCCTTAGAAAACACTAAAGTTGCCCGGGCACGGTGGCGCACGCCTGTAATCCCAGCACTTTCGGAGGCTGAGGGTGGAGCATGAGGTCAGGAGTTCAAGACCAGCGTGGCCAAGATGGTAAAATCCCATCTCTACTAAAAATACAAAAATTAGCCGGGCATGGTGGCAGGCGCCTGTAATCCCAGGTACTCGGGAGGCTGAGACAGGGAATTGTTTGAACCCAGGAGGCAAAGGTTGCAGTGAGCCGAGATCGTGCCACTGCACTCCAGTCTGGGCAACAGAGCGAGACCCCACCTCAAAAAAAAGAAAACACACACACACACACACACACACACACACTAAAGTTGCATCCATTCACGGCACGGACAAGACTTCTCAAACATTTTCTTTTCCTGTGTACATCCCCCAAGTGCCGCTGCTCCCTCCAAACTCTTCTCTGCTGTCTTCAAACTCTTCCAGATTTTGAAACCTTGCTCTTGCTATTTCTTGGCAATCTTTATTCACCTTTCATATCTAGTCTTTAATCTTCCAGGAGTAAATCCTTGCTTTTTTTTTGAAGCGCATCAATCAAGCAAGCCTTTGATCTTTTCAGTTTCCTTCTCACCATCACAGTAGTGGACGCAGCAGGGCCGCCAGCCAAGCACAGCTAAGAGATTATTTCTTTTGCAAAAAGAAAGAAGAGGGCTCTCAAATCATTCCTAGGTATTTTCCTACTTACACCTTCAGTGGAGAAATTATTGTTTGCCAGCCTTTAATGTGCCCTGTGCTAAGCACTGAACATTGAAAGGTAGATTTTAAGACAAGCCCTGTGCCCTAAAGTTGCTCAAAGTCTACAGGGAAGATAATGGCGTAGAGATGCTGCTGCTGTCTCCTCCTTAGGATCCATTAGACTTAAATATTACTTAACCAAAAGTTCAGTTCCTTAGTCACACTAGTTACATTTCAAGTGTTCAATACCACGTGGCCAAGAGGCAACCATATTGGAGAGCCGCAGACACAGAACATTTCCATCATTCCAGAGCATTCTCTTGGACGTGTCTGTTCAAGTTTCCATCTCCTTTTTGTTCCTATTGAAATAACCATTTTACTAGACATTCTTTTTTTTTTTTTTTTTTTTTTTGAGACAGAGTCTCGCTCTGTTGCCCAGGCTAGAGTGCAGTGGCATGATCTGGGCTCACTGTTAGCTCTGCTTCCTGGATTCATGCCATTCTCCTGCCTCAGCTTCCCAAGTAGCTGGGACTACAGGCGCCCGTCCCCACGCCCGGCTAAATTTTTGTATTTTTAGTAGAGACAGGGTTTCACCATGTTAGCCAGGATGGGCTCAATCTCCTGACCTCATGATCTGCCCGCTTCAGCCTCCCAAAGTGCTGGGATTACAGGCGTGAGCCACCATGCCTGGCTAGACATTCTTTTTATCAGCAGCAATGTCTTAGGAAATAGCTGTCACGTTGTAGTGAAAATGGACTCTTTCTCCATGGGGACCCTGTCCATCTTTGGCTCCGAGGAGAAATCAAGCCATCACCACTCTATCTTCTCCCCTCCGTGGAGAGGTGAGATGCGGCTGGAGAGGCTGAGAGAACAGGAGCAAGGGGCACGCCCATTCAGTGATACTTTCTTTGAGAAGAACCTGATCCCATTCACGTGATTTAAGAACTACCCTCTCTGCACTAGCTGTGACTCTTGTACAGCCTCCTCTTATGGAACTGTCATGCTGTATAGTCATTCCTTTGTTGATCTCTGAGTCCTGGAAAGCAGAGATGTCATTGTCACTGTTGTGACATTAGTGCCTAGCCAAGCCCCAAAACACAGAGGGGTCTGTTGAATTTAAATTGAAGGACATTAAATGTTCTATGCAACCAGTCACTGCTGAGCACCTGTTTGAAGTCAATGCCTTGGTCAACATCAAACGTGGAGCATAAAGATGTTAACCTTTACAGGGACCTTAGGAATAAATACCTCCTGCTGTGTCCTGAGGAGGTGCTGAGAGTAAATAACTCCAGGTCTCAAAGTCAAAAGAGTTAGTCTCAGCATCCAGGAGTGCTTGTTTTGGATACTTTCGGACCCGGTTTTTCTGTTTCTGCTGAAAACTGGCTCTAGACATTTAGATTCTCAATGTGTCTCCTTGGCCGTTTTGTTCTACGTTGGAAATACTACTGAGGTGTGTTTTGAATACTAATTTGGACATATGATCTGAATGTATTTCTTTTCTCAGACACGGTAGAAACAAAGAACTCGTACAACTGTATCCCCAAGCTGTATTACCCTCATCATCACTGCCAAGTCACTTCCTCCCTCCTGTCTGTCCTTATTTCAGCCATGCTGGCCATCACAATGAGTTTGTCCCTGGGATTCTGGGATTTCCCCTCTCCTTTCCCTTCCATCTTTTATCCTCTCTCTCCTCATGAGTTAGCATCTTGTGCTCCTGCTACAATGAGCTTCCTTCTTGAGGATGGAAACGGTGGTGGTCTTCAGCTCCAGCAGTGGTGTACAAATTTAGCAAGTCCCAGTGCAAAGAGAACTTTTTTCTCCCAGCATATGTTATGGAGAAAGGGATCTCAGTGGGTCAATGACAGCACTACTAATGTAAAGTGGTAGATTATGAATAAAATCAGATGGGTCAGAAAACTCCGTATGTCTCCCATGGCTGCAGTGGCTTGTTTCTCTTAAAATAGTGGTTAGAGAGGGTGGACAGGGTTACGTGGAACTGGTCACCAAGAGGACTGGTGTGAAGAGCCACGGGCCAGCGGTGTGGGAGGGGAGTCTGAGCATCCCAACATACCCTTTCCAGCCTCTGATTGAACACGGATTCCTCAGGTGAATCCTAAGACCTCTCCGAGACAATTCTGGCTATTCTCAAATTAGAGCTGCCACCTGAGATTTGCATAAACGGTGTCCTTGCTTTGGTCACTGTGAGCTTTTTCTTCCCCAGCAAATTTGTGTCAGTCTGTTCTCACAGTCTTGAGATAACAAAACCGGCGCTTGAGCAAATCAAAAAAGAAAAAAGAAGATTTATGCCCAAGATCTTCTGAGATCAATGCCTATTTTCCTAGGCATTTTCAAGTTTTCAATTGAGATAAGAAACAAAAACAAAAGCTTCAGTTCTGGGGCAATGAGAAAATGAATCAAACATCTGCTTCTTTGACCCCGCATGGATTGGGAGTTAAGTGCTTTGATGAACATATTATCAGCAAGACGAGAGCAGAATAAGCAAAGAGAGCACCTTCCCTTGCTGCGTCTGCTTGGCACAAAGCCTCGCTTGAGGTCCGCTTGGCTCTGCCCAGAGCTGGCAAAGGCTGCCACAAATGCAGCGCTGGTTAAGGTTCCCAGGCAGAGGGCTGGTAAAAGCTTCCTGTTGAGAATTTGATGGTGTTTTATCTGATGTCTGCCTCTCTGCCAGTGTTGTTATCTCTGACTTCCCACAGACACATAGAAAGCCCTGAAGTGTGATTTTTCATATATTTTCCCCAAGCAGTTTACCAATCCCGTGTGTATTTATCTGCTTGTTCCTTTTTCTGTTATTGTTTCCTTAGTCTGTGCCTTTTTTTTTTTTTTTTTTTTTTTTTTTTTGACAGAGTCTTGCCCTGGAGTGCAATGGAGAGATCTTGGCTCACTCCATCCTCTGCCTCCCAGGTTCAAGCAATTCTCCTGCCTCAGCCTCCTGAGTAGCTGGGATTACAAGCGTAAGCCACCACACCTAGCTAATTTTTGTATTTTCAGTAGAGTCGAAATTTCACCACGTTGGTCAGGCTGGTCTCGAACTCCTGACCTCAGGTGATTTGGCCGCCTCGGCCTCCCAAAGTGCTGGGATTACAGGTGCGTCACCGTGCCCAGCCTCTGCCCCTTTTTAAAATTCCTTGATCTCTTTCTTTATCATTTTCTTTTTTTCTTTTTTTTTTTTTTTTTGAGGTGGAGTCTTGCTCTGTCACCCAGGCTGGAGAGCGGTGGCGCGATCTCGGCTCACTGCATGCTCTGCCTCCCGGGTTCACGCCATTCTTCTGCCTCAGCCTCCTGAGTAGCTGGAACTACAGGCGCCCACCACCACGCCCGGCTAATTTTTTGTATTTTTAGTAGAGATGGGGTTTCACCGTGTTAGCCAGGATGGTCTCGATTTCCTGACCTCGTGATCTGCCCGCCTCAGCCTCCCAAAGTGCTGGGATTACAGGCGTGAACCACCGCGCCCGGCCTGATCTCTTTATTTTTCTAATCTTCACTTCCTTTTTTTCTATGGAAACAACTCTTTTTATTAAACATTACTTTTATCAGCAGCCATACCTTAGGAAACAGCTGTCATGTCATAGCAAAAATGGACTGTTTCTCCATGGGGACGCTAGTCCTTGGTGGCTCCAGGGAGAAATCAAGCCGTGGCCACTCTGTGCTGTCTTCTCCCTTCCATACGAAGGCGGGGTGGGACCAGAGATGGGCTGAGAGAGTGGGAGCAAGGGGCATGCCCACTCCTAAGGGATGCTTTCTGTGAGAAGCACCTGATCCCAGCAGGTTCTTTCCCCCTCCTCTCAATCTTTCAGGTTTTTATTTAAAGATCTTTCTCTTTCCTGCCTTTGCACCATTTGTTATAGAAACCACTAGATCTTTCCTCCTCAGGGACTGCTATGCAAAGGAGCCTCATAAAAATTCACCATCAGTGACAGCTGCTCTGTGATCACAAGGGAATAAACCCTGAAAGGGGAGATCACACCACTCTCCTCGTAGTGGGTGCTGGTGTGCACCACCCCAAAGCATCCTTTTAGAATCTCAGTGCTCACTCCCCCAGCTACCAGGAGTGATGGCAGCCGACAGCTCACAGCTGGTTTCTCCTGAGGAATTGTTCTCAGCCAAAGGAAGTCTCTTTCCCCAAGGCTGCACCCCCTCCCTGGGGGCAGCCCTCATTCCTGCCTGGTTGATTCAGGGGTGCAAAGGCTCAGTTCCCTTGCCTTGATTCAGTATTACCTAAGGAACCATGCTATGTCTGGAACGTTGCAAGGATGAACTGAGACCACTTTACTGATACATCAGAGTTCAACTTCTCCCCGTCCCCAGTCCAGCTTCCCTCCTGCCCATCCAGGAGTTCTCTTCTAGAACACTCCCCATCAGACCTCTTGCTGCAAATCTCAGTCTCAGAGTCTGTTTCCCAGGGAACCGGACCTATGGCATTTTCTTTCTGTCATAGTGATGACAGTGATGCAGATAGCAGCTCATATTTGTTGACCATTTACTGTGTACGAGGTACTCTGTTTTACATATACTGTCACATGCAATCCACACAACAGCCCATAAGGTGGGTACGTTACTATCCCATTGTTGAGATGGAAAAACTAAGGCCCAAAGTCAACAACCCACTTGAGGAGGAGCCAGAAAGCTAACGCTAAAGATCTAAACTTAGCTTTGGTGATTGCAGAGGACTACTTGGAAGAATTCTTTGGGGAGAACTTTCTGGAGGTTGATGTTTTGACTTCATGGTTATATTGTATATTAGCATGTGCCCTGGGGGCTATATGAGCACTTTGCCTACACTCTAGAAAGGGGGTCTCCAGGCCACAGACCAGTACTGGTCTCATAGGAGCATGAACCCTATTGTGAACTGCGCATGTGAGGGATCTAGGTTGTGGGCTTTTGTTTTTGTTTTTTGTTTTTTTTTTGAGACAGAATCTCACTGTCTCCCAGGCTGGAGTGCAGTGATGCAATCTCGGCTCACTGCAAGCTCTGCCTCCCGGGTTCACACATTCTCCTGCCTCAGACTCCCAAGTAGCTGGGACTACAGGCGCCCACGACCACACCCAGCTAATTTTTTGTATTTTTAGTAGAGACAGGGTTTCACCATGTTAGCCAGGATGGTCTCAATCTCCTGACCTCGTGATCCGCCCGCCTCGGCCTCCCAAAGTGCTGGGATTACAGGCATGAGCCACCGTGCCCAGCTGGTTGTACACTTCTTATGAGAATCTAATGCCCGATGATCTGTCACTATCTCCTGTCACCCCGAGATGTGACCATCAAGTTGCAGGAAAACAACGTCAGGGCTCCCACTTGATTCTACATTATGCTGAGTTGTATAATTATTTCATTATATATTACAATGTAATAATAATAGAAATACAATGCACAGTAAATGTCATGTGCTTGAATCATCCGGAAACCATCGCTCCACCCCTGTTCCATGGAAAAAAATGTCTTCTGTTAAACTGGTCCCTGGTGCCAAAAAGGTTTGGGACCATTGCTCTAGAAGACCACTCATCATCGCATTGTGATCAGTTTTTTTTTTTTTTTTTGACGGGGTTTCACTCTTGTTGCCCAGGCTGGAGAGCAATGGTGCGATCTTGGCTCACTGCAACCTCTACCCACCGGGTTCAAGCAATTCTCCTGCCTCAGCCTCCCCGCGTAGCTGGGATTACAGGCATGTGCCACCACACCTGGCTAATATTTTGTATTTTCAGTAGAGATGGTGTTTTCCCATGTTGGTCAGGCTGGTCTTGAACTCCCAACCTCAGGTGATTCACCTGCCTCAGCCTCCCAAAGTGCTGAGATTACAGGTGTGAGCCACCGCACCCGGCCGTGATCGGTTTTTATGATTCTGTTTCCCCATGAGAATTTGGAACCCCTTGTTAACTCTGGGCATCCACTACCTAGTATACAGCATAGTATACAGTGAGTGCCCAATGTGCTAGTTGAGTGGAGAGGTCTTGTCTTTGTAACTGGGAAAACTGAGCAATGATCTTTCTCTAGGAGAGCCAGGTACATTAGTCAAGAGCACAGGCCCTGGATTTACATCGCTCGCTGTCACAAGCGTTGTAAACCGGGTGAAACCAACATTTTGTAAACCTCAATGTGCCTTGGTTTTGTTCTCTGTAAAATGGGGGTAATATTGTTGATCTCTTATCATTGATTATCATTGTTGTAAAAAATGAAATGACACTCAACACCACGCCTGATACATAGCAAGCACCCCATAAAAGTTACCTATTACAATTACTAGCCACAAATCAATTCTTTTCCTTCCCATCCTCCATCATCAGAGAAATTAGAATGGTCAGATTTCTGTTAGCTTCTTGGGGATGCCTCCAACAGTCACAAAGCCCTAAAGGAGAGTCCTCTCAGAAAGACTCCACCCTTTTTTTGATCATTTTTTTTTTCCATGGGAACAACAGACATTGGGCTACTCAAATGGTCCTTTGCAACCCTAACAATGCATGAGAGTATGTGCTTTCACTAAAGAGACTCTCAGAGCTGGAGCCAGGATGTGCACATTCAGAAAACAATAAATGTCAAAAAAAATAAATGATCCTGACTTGCATTTAAAAAAGTGGTTGTATTCAAGGCTCACCCCCTCTTCTCAGCAATTGCAACTATGGGTGGAGGGAGAGGATCTACTGCCATTGCTCACAAAGAGACAGGGTTCATAGTCTTTATCGAGTTTACTACACATGACTTCAAGGTGTCTTGGAGATAAGAAAGGATGTGAGCTAGTCTTGTGTTTTAAATTTCCTCCATGACATCCTTCATGGTCTTCACAAACATCCTTAGTAACCAGGAACGGGGCAGCCTGTCAGATATTTTTATCAGCAACTTAGAGGTAGAAGTTTGTGTCATGATAACCACATTTTCACAGGATACAAATCCAGGAGGAAGAATTAATTTTTTTTTTGATGAAAGAATTCAGATTCAAGAAAGAGACAGACAAATGAGAATGATAAACTTAATCTAATAACACCAAATCTACCAAGGATAACTATAATCCTCTGGACTAAGATCAAAAATTCAACTGCCCTGGAGGACAATGAGAACTTTCATTTACTTTCTGTTTAACCATTTAATTTTTACCCTGTCTCATTTAGAAAAAGACTTGAATTAGCTTTAAAAAAATAAAAAAATAAAATCAGCGATTCTCTTAAGTGTGGTTCCCAGATCAGCAGCATCAGCATTACTTAGAAACTTAGAAATGAAAAACTTAAGACCTCACCCCAGACCTACTTGAGTCCAGAACTCAGAGGTAGGGTCCAACAATCTGTGTTTTAACCAGCCCTCCTGGAAATTCTGATGAACAATAAAGTTTGAGAACCATTCAC
The DNA here is from genome assembly GCF_047675955.1 of Chlorocebus sabaeus. Classification (NCBI taxonomy): domain Eukaryota; kingdom Metazoa; phylum Chordata; class Mammalia; order Primates; family Cercopithecidae; genus Chlorocebus; species Chlorocebus sabaeus. The sequence goes on from NC_132908.1 coordinate 74,475,366, forward strand.
AATACTAGTAATACTGGTAATGGAGTGTAAGGATTTAAAAAGTAGAAACTCCAAAGTACTCAGAGATTGAGATGAAGTTGAGTATTAAGATGATATAGAGGCCAGGCATGGTGGCCCAGCACTTCCCACACTTCCCAGTACTTTGGGAAGCCAAAGTGGGAGGGTGACCTGAGCCCAGGAGGTCAAGACTGCAGTGAGCCACGTTCGCACCACTGCACTCCAGCCTGGGTGACAGAGCTACACTCTGTCTCAAAAACAACAACAACAAAAATGATATAGAGAATGAATGTGATCAGTTTGGCTCAGAGCTTCCTAACAGCCAATGCAAAGAAATAAACATAACCAATGTATATACTGTACTGAGCCTATAAGATCCATAAAGCCAATCCTTGTGCTGAGATGAGGGAAAAATACTGTCTTCATAAAGTCGTGAATATATATTGTAGCAAATGATATACTTAACAAAATCCCTACAGTAAGTATTAAAAGTAATGGCACAAATCACAATTACTTTTGCACCAACCTAATAAAACAGTGGGTTTCTGAAGATTCTTTGGCAGTCTGTCTCTTAATTGAGCTAATGACAGAGCAAGACTTGGGATTTCTATTGAGTGTAATATGAAAATACAGGATGGGGCTCTATAATCTGCATCAATAGAGAAGCAGGTTTTGGAAGAGGGAGATTTGTTCACTGATCTGACACTGTTTGGATTTTCATGATTGGTGCTGAGGATACCGACAACCTGAGGAAGGAACAGGAGAGCAAGAGGCCTAAGATCTTTTCATATGAGCAATCCCTGCCTTCCTTTCACCAGGAGAGTAGAAGACAAGGGAGCATCTCCATACTACCTGTATCTTCTTTGCTTAACTCCTTCTTTTGAGTCACTTTTCACCTCAAATTGGAAAATTAATAAACTATAGCTGGGCTGATTCTTTTGTCATCCACTTAGTGATGTCTTTTAAGAAATCAAATGTGTCTTCATTTGATATTCTTAGCATATCCAAAAAAATATTCCGAACGATAAGCTTTGGGGACAAGAAGACATAGAAGCCTACCATGGTTTATAGATCACACAATGACAGCCTGGAGGTCAGAAGTCAAGCTTGGCAGTCATATAAAAAGGGCTCATATTCCCAGTTCTGGTATCAACTATATAACCTTGGACAAGGTACTTTATTCTCTCTTGGCCTCACCTCCCTTTTGCACCAAATGGAGATTAAAACACTCCATCCCTTAATACCTAACATGTAGCAGTAGCATCACGGGAGCAATGTTTGTTGACTTTGGTAGGACAAAAGTAAAGGCAGCTAAATGTCTCTCAGGAGACTTGACAGGGTGATATTCCTCACCTACTAGGTAACAGAAAAGAAAGTGTAGAGGCCAAGGCTAGCTTTTAGCTCTGAGTCTAAGCATACAAGTCAATGTCTTTTTTCTCAAGACCACCAAGTGTCTCTCCCTCTCTACCTAAGCTTTGATTTTGATGTTTGAAACAGAGCCCACAGGATAAAGGACCATCAAACAAATAGAGTATGAGAGCTGGGGAAAGCTTCAGAGACTCAGCCAAACTCCATCGCTAATTGACGGCAGTATAGAGACTAAAACCGAAGCAACTGCGTCTGTTTCCTTTTACTGCTTCCTTTCAGTCTTCTTGTCCCTGAATCTTGTTTTTTTTTTTTTTGACGAAGTCTCGCTCTATCACCCAGACTGGAGTGCAGTAGAGTGATCTCTGCTCACTGTCTACCAAGTTCAAGCGATTCTCCTGCCTCAGCCTCCTGAGTAGCTGGGACTATAGGCGTGCGCCACCACGCCTGGCTAATTTTTGTATTTTTAGTAGAGATGGGGTTTCACTGTGTTGGCCAGGCTGATCTCGAACCCCTTACCTCAGGTAATGCACCTGTCTCAGCCTCCCAAAGTGCTGGGATTACAGACATAAGCCACCATGCCCCGGCTTTCCTGAATCTTAAAATTATTTATTTTAGTAACATTTGATTTACTTGAGATTTCATGGTGTTATGGGATACACAAAAAGCAAGGAGTTGGAAGACCTTTACTCAGGTCTCAACTCTGCCTCTGTCATGTGCTGTCAGCGTTGTTGTGCTGCCTTTAACAGGTCAGTTTTCTCATCTGAGGCTCAATGTTCACATCTATTTAATGGGATTAATGGTATCTGCACTTCTTGCTTTTCTCAGCTTGTTACAAAGTTTAATGAGATGTGTATGAAAGCCCATGACAAACTGTGCTGTACTATACGAATAGAAGAAAGTGTTATTATTTTAAGGAACTGTCTCCCAATTTTCCTGTGTCTTCCCTCACATGTCTTCAGATCCCTCATTCTATGTTTTGAGCTTTTCAGGGTCTCTTTTTCAAACCTCTATCTTCATTCCTTCAAGATGCTATGTCTTAATAATAACTCTTTAAACTTAGCCTCTGACTAATAATTTAGTATGAGAAGAAAACTGAGACAGTCTTATATTATTTATTAAAATTATACCAATCTTTGAGAAAAATAGGATTACCTGGCAGAACTTTATGTCAGGCACTTTCCAACACTATTTCTTTTTTTGGCAACGATCTCAAATGTTTAAAAGCTGTATAAAAATTTTACTCCCTTTGTGGGCCTGTGTAATCAGGTGTAGCCATTGCCATCCCCAAAAACATTCTAAGAATCATATTACCTTAGAGAATACTGGACACTGTAATTGTGCAAAACAGGGGCATTGACATGCCCCTGTGTTTTTGTTTTGTTTTGTTTTTATTTTTCTTTTTTCTGTTGTGGTGGAAAAAGAAAAGGATTAGACTCAAGTTTTTAAGTTCATAGATTTCACTATTTACTATCTGTGTGGCCTTGGGCAAATAACTTATTATCTCTAAACAAACAAAGTTATTTGTTTTGTCTGAGGAAAAAAAAATAGAATCAACAATGTGTGTCCCAATGGGTGATTGGGAGTGATTGATTATGGTATTTGTTTGAGTTTGTATCTTTTGGTTTCATGTGACAGGGACCACACAGGTAATCCAAACAAAGAGCTTCTGCTATAAACACATGTGTGAAGTAATGAAGGAACTCATGGAAATCAGAGAGCAGGAGGTGTGATGGAGCTGGACCTCCCCAAGCCCAGAGACTGGACCTCTGCTCATTCTAGGAAACTCGGCAATGGAAGTCTACAAAGCCTCATCCTGGTGCAGGGAGTTGGGTTGACTCTGTTGCTCTTCATGTTTTTTTCTTTTAATTTTTCCATCTATTGGCTTTTCCACGTATGCTTCGCCAAAGCTCGTGTCAACTAGGTCTCTCTCACGCACTTCTGTCTTTTGACATCCTTTCTGTTGCTAAGTCGTTCTCTTGATATGTGTTTCCCAATTCATAATTTTACAGAGAACACCCAGTTCTTGGACCAGCTCATTTATTCAGTTTAAGGAATAGGTTCCTGTCTAGATTATGAATAGCCACTCCTCCAACATTGGGCACACACTGGTGCAATCAACTCTCTGCAAAGGGGAAGATACAAAGAGCTATAAACATGGCTCTTGTATGTGCAAGGGCGGGGCGTAGAGAAGTTCCCCGTAAAGAAGGAGAGCGTGTTGCCTAAGGGGTCAGGTTCTAGACTTTGCATGAATTCAAATCCTGACTTTGACACTTTGAAAAGATGTCATGGCAAGCAAGTTACTTAAGCTCTCTGGGTCTCAGTTTTCTGATCTGAAAAATTAGTGTAATAGTTCATACCTCATAGGAGGAATACTGATGAGTCTTAAATAACAAAAGTCAAGCACTTAGCACAGTTCTTGACACAAACAACCCTCAGCAAAAGCTAGCTATATCCATATCAGGAGAAACAGGTCTGATCCAACACTTGGGGGTACTCTATTAACAATTATTTACATCCCTTTTGTGTGGAGATAAACAATACTGACCTGTCCTAGTCTCCGTCTCCAAAATACACCCACGTCCTAAAAATAGGGGGCATTCTCCATGACCTGACAGAATCACCTAATGCCTCACTGAGGAAACAGGGTGCTACAGGCTTTTGAAAAGTCAGTGTTAGGCTCTTCTCACTGGAATTTAAGTAGCTGACTCTCAGTTTACCATCACTGGGCCCAGTTCATGCTGGATGGCAAATGCAGGCAGCCCAGTTGAGCAGCATAATAAGTATCAAAGATGAGGCCTTCTCCAGGGGGCTGCCATGTTTGCAGAAATGGCAACTAATTTCTTCCAGCATTTTTCCAACAGGGTCTTGGGAAATCATTGGTTTTCACGCAAAGAAAAACACAGTGAGCTAAAATATACATTAAATGAGATGGAGTGCTTGATTCAGGATGTAGAAATTTCCTTTACTGTTAATACAGTGATGCTTTATTTATTTGGTTGTGTCAGAAAATCGGCCGTTTTTTACAAGTAAAGTTCAGAGATAGCTGAAGTTTTTCCATGTCAGTTCTGAAAGTGTTTTTAACCTTTTTTATGAGTGTCTTCCTAAAATATATCACATACTTCTGCCTTCTTAACTGAAGATGCAAATTTCAAGGCTAACATGTATTGAATACTGACTACGTACCTGGTACCACATGTCAGTGCTTCATGTGCATTAATTTTCAATGACAGCCCCGTGAAGTAGGTACTTTCCTAACTCCCACTTTATAGATGTGGACACTGAGGCATGGAGAAGTTCAGTAACTTTTCCCAGGTTATAGAGGTAGAAGTGGTAGAACTGGGATTTGTACCCCACACTCCCCAAGCCCTTAAGGAATTGGCCATGTTATTGGGTAACATTTCAGTTAATAACTGACCTGGATAACTGCTAACCATTAAAGTAGGACCTTTGGGAGTCTACACATATCATTCAGAAATGTATCCATTACTCCAAACATTCTTTGCCTGCTTTTTAAAAGGAATTAGTACTCAAACTGGCAGCACATATTTTTGAATATCCATGACTATTTCTTCATTCAGCAGCTGCTACTTGAATCCCTACTATATTTCTTTGGGTCCGATGCATGCCAGGCACACTGGAAGCAGAGAAATATGAGGCATACGGCTGCCTTCAAGGAGGGCGCACTTTAGAGAAGCACCAGCTGGGACAGTATGTGAAACTTCTCTAATTTGTGGTTGGGAAAACTTTGAGAAGGTGGTGAGTTTTGAGCCCACGCTTCAAGGAAATCATTTTACTCACCTTTATTCAATCCCTTTGTATGAGACTCATAAGTGAGACCAGTGGACACAGGTGGAGTTAGATGCTTCCTTGGGTCCAAAGAGATCAGGGAAGAAATAGGAAAGATGTGCTTAAGAACTAGATCAAGTCGGCCAGGCACAGTGGCTCATGCCTGTAATCCCAGCACTTTGGGAAGCCGAGGTGGGCGGATCACCTGAGGTCAGGAGTTCGAGACTAGCCTGGCCAACTTGGCGAAACCCCATCTCTACTAAAAATACAAACATTAGCCAGGCATGTTGATGTGCACCTGTAATCCCAGCTACTTGGGAGGCTGAGGCAGGAGAATTGCTTGAACCCGGGAGGTGGAGGTTGAAGTGAGTCAAAACCGCACCATTGCACTGCAGCCTGGGTGACAAGAGTGAAGCGAAACTCCATCTCAAAAAGAAAAAAAAAAAGAACTAGTTCAAGTCATCTAGCTTGGGAAAGAAGCTGTGGTTGGATGCTAATGGATGTTGGGTCACACTGAAGAGTGTACTTTCTATAGTCCGAGTCTTTCTGAGATAGTGGCTTCTAAAAACAGAAAGTACAGGCTGGGCGCAGTAGCTCACGCCTATAATCCCAGTCCTTTGGGAGGCCGAGACGGGTGGATCACTGGAGGTCAGGAGTTCAAGACCAGCCTGGCCAATATGGTGAAACCCCGTCTGTATTAAAAATACGAAAAATAGCCGGTCATGGTGGCAGGCGCCTGTAATCCCAGCTACTCAGGAGGCTGAGGCAGGAGAATTGCTTGAACCTGGGAGGTGGAGGTTGCAGTGGGCCAAGACTGAGCCATTGCACTCCAGCCTGGGCAACAAGAGCAACACTCTGTCTCAAAAACAAAAAAAGTACATTACAACCACATCTGTTGGGAAAAAATCCATGTTTAATGAGATGTGTTTTCCCATGTGATTAGCAAATGGGTGTTAAATGAAATTCCCAAGAGTAGTTCTGATAAAATAAAAAGAGTCCAGGAGCATTGCTAATAGCATCATTGAAATCAAGTGTATGGTTTTCCATTATGATGACTTTGATATATTTTAATAACTTTCTTATTCCAAAAGTAATGTGTTAACCAGCAATTTCCAGTAATATCTCTCATCTAGAAATAACTTAGATTTTTGAAACACTCCAGTATTTCCGTATCTATTGGGGCATTCCTTTGATCTCTCTTTGAGTCCCGTCTCCTCCAGCGGAACATAATGTTATCTCCTGATGGCTCATATTCTTTATTATGGGAGCTGTTTATGCATAGTGCTGGTGTAAGTGTGCGTGATGATTGAGGAGAGATGGTTGGTTGTTTTGAGACCTTTTTAGTTAGGTCTTCTTTCTTTTTCTCAGGCACTGGCTGGTTGCCATTGGGTCTGGCTGCTTTCCATGTGTCTGTTTATAACCTCTTCCTGGTAAATTTTTTACCTTTGATTAAGTACTAGGAATTCTAATAGCCACGCTAGTCAATATGTTTTTAGCATAAGCATAAACAGGTTCTGAGAGAAGACAAAGGGGCCATCTCTTGAATCAGTGTAAACTCTGCAGCTACTGCTTTCATTGCCACAAATGTATTACTTGTCTGCATAGAGGTAATTGAATTTTGCTTTATTGGTGACATCTAGCTAAGTGGCATTACTCTTAGTGACACTTTGCCAAAAAGAAAAAAAAAAGAGAGAGGAAGGAGTGAAGAAGGGAGGGAGGAAAAGAGGAGAAGAAAAGGAAGAAAAGAAAACCAGGTCGGTGTTTTCTTTTGGATCTCATGTTGAATTTCTCTCCTTTCACGTTTGCTTTTCACAGTGGATTAAACTTCATTGACTTGATGGTGCGACAAGGGAATATTGACAACCCTCCCAAGACTCCCCTGGTGCCAGGATTTGAGTGTTCTGGGATTGTTGAAGCTCTGGGGGACAGCGTGAAAGGATATGAGGTAATGTTTTGACTCTCACTTGAAGAGTAATATTCATTTGGAATCCATTGAGACAACAAAAGATGATGCAGAAAGAAGTGTTTGAAATAACCTATGGCGTGCATTATTATTATTGTCTTCTTATTTGGACTGTTGACAATGTTTATAGTCATTAAGGTCTCATGCCTTTCTTATGGACTATCTTGGTTGCTCCCGGAAGCATTCTGGTGCAGTGAGCAGGACAAATCTTGTCTCCCCCTTTATTCATGTCATGCAGCTATTAAACAAAAGTATTTGGTGTTGGATTAACTAAGTGTACATAGCCCCTTCCCATATCCAGAACTCTCATTTTCTCATCATCTTCAGCTCAAAATGCAACTACAAAACACAGAAGTTTGGAGGAAATGGACTCTATTATATAACTTGACTCCTTCAGATAGTCACTTAACTGGTACATTTAAGTGATCATTTATAAATCCCTAACTATTTCAGGGATTGGGAAAGTAGCATTTTGGATGAAGAAGATCTTAAAGAGTGGAAGTACCTGATAAGTAGAATGGAATTGGCCATGGATTGATGACTTTGGAAGTAGCGAAATGGGCAAAAAGGTTTATTCTATTATACTGACTACTCTCATACGTGTTCAAAATTCTCTATAATAAAACCTTTTTTAATTTGTAAAAAGATGTATGACCCTTCCTACTATTATAACGCAAATCAAATAGAAACCAATCTCTAAAAACTTAGAACCTGTGCGCAAGTCAATTGCACAAAATTGCAGTAGTTTGGAGTCAGAAAAACCAATGCAAATCAGGTACAAGAGCTCTTACTCATAACTAAGTGCTCCCCTAGGGAGGAATGAACATTTGAGAACCGACTATAATCAGAACCATGGAGAAGTTATCTTTTTTAAGCCTCCACCATAGCTCTGCAAAGCAAAGATTGTTATCCCCTTGTAGATGAGGTTTGAGAGGGTTCAGTAATTTTCTGTGAGGTCAGAAGGGTAGTTAGGACTAGCAGAACCCGGATTTCAATCACCAGAGCTTGTTTATCCTCCTTACAGTCTCATGATCTTCACTCCCTACTCCCAGCCCCCAAATACTGCGATAATAAATGCGAGACAGGAGAACTAAAGAAGGATTCTACAAAATGCAGTGCCAAAAATGCCCTCGAAATTGAATTGGAGCTTGGTTCTCAGTCTCAGTGTGTCTGAGCCTCAGTATCCTGTGAAAATATCAACGTGCTCCAAATTCATTACGGAAAATGTCTGGAAATCTCATCCCACTTATCAGTAGTTTTGCCAATGGTTTCCAGATAAGACAGCAGGTACGTGTTGAGAAAGAGGCAGTAAATGAGCCTTTTCTTTTTTTATATACAAATTTACATTTTTCTGTCCCCAGGTAAGCAATATAACCAGAGGCACACTATCTCACCCTGAAAGTGCTGCACATAAGAAATACTATCTTCTCTTCAATCCTCCACATGGTCCCCAAAGAAAAGATCATGCAGCTCACTCCATTAACCCTGAGCATTGAATAAATAACCAATTATTTTAGAATATAACAGGAAACAGGGACATTGTTGGACTTGGTTTAGAGGGAGAACTTACTATCCTTGATTATGTATATTTTTCCTTTCAGTATGACTTATCTTTTGCAATTTGCCCTGGCTTGTTTACTATCAAGCCCACCCTTCAAACTCTGTCCCTTCCCATGACTTGTGGCTGCACCAAAAAAATAAGTCACCTACTTGTTTCCAATATTATCTGGTACTAATATTCCTTCTATAAGTTTGACTTAAGATCTTTCAGTCATATTGGAGATGGAATTCCTTGCAGCAGCACACTGAATAGCTCTCTCGGTTTGATAGATGGCAAGAGATGATGAAAAGCCATCACCGGAGGCCCAGTAATAAAGGAATAATTTGGGTGCATTTTGGCTGCACCCAAATTATTTTTTTTCCTTAGCAGAATCAAATAATGAGATGAAGTGGACATGTTTTAAATGTGCCTGCCTCTGCACTCTGAGGCTGGAGCTGAACCTATGGCTTGGACATATTTGCTCTTTTGATAATGAAATGGAAGTGATGCAGCAAAATTGAAGAAGAGATGTGTGAGCAGCCAGCCCTGCAGTGATGACCATGAGACCACTGTCAAGGTGGTTGAAATATTCTGTTCATTAGACTCTGTGCTGACCCTGGAGGCCATCAGCTACTCTGTGGGACTGAGGCTGTGCCTTTGAGTGTTTGTGATTCTGTGAAGAACAGGATGCTAGTGTTAGACCTTAGTTACCTTCTGATGCACTGAAGATGATATTCTTTTCTTTTTTTTGTTTTTTTCTTTATAGATGGAGTCTCGCTCTGTCACCCAGGCTGGAGTGCAATGGCGCAATCTCAGCTCACTGCAACCTCTGCCTCCCGGGTTCAAGTGATTCTCCTACCTCAGCCTCCTGAGTAGCTGGGATTACAGGTGCCTGCCACCAGGCCTGGCTAATTTTTTGTGTTTTTAGTAGAGACAGGGTTTCACCATGTTGGCCAGGCTGGTCTCAAACTCCTGACCTCAGGTGATCTACCCATCTCAACCTCCCAAAGTGCTGGGATTACAGGCGTGAGCCATTGCTCCTGGCCTGAAGATGATATTCTTCACATTCATCAATTCGTCTTCACCCTTTCCGGGGATTAGGACACTCACTGACAGTGGGACAGCCTCTCTTTCCCCTCAGTTTCCTCCTTAGCTGTTCCTCCTGCTTCCTGAGGTATAATGAGTCAGTATTTAACTGCTGATTGCTAAACTGTAAATTCCATCAGGTCAGGAACCAATCTGTTCTTTTAAAGAGCGAACATGTATTTCTCTTTCCTCATTTTCCGTGCACCATGTTAAGTGCATTGTGTGTGTATTATGCCATTTAGTTTTCATAAGGATTATGAAATTATACTAATATTATACCCATTTTTTAATAATATTATACTTTTTACTAATATTATACCCATTTTGGAGCTGAGGAGACTGAGCCCTGAAAAGTTCAACTAATATTTCCACACTTTGTAGGTTCCCCTGTTATACACCCGTAACTTTAGTTTCCTTCGGAACACTTATCTCAAGTGTAATGAATTAATTATTTGTATCTGGAATCAGACTATCTGAGGCCATTTCTTTAACGGTTTCAAGAGGGTTGAGGTGGGCTCCCACCCCTGGTCAGATCGAACTTTTACCTAACGCTAGGAGGAGATGACAACAGTCATGGTGACTCACAGGGTTTCCGTGATTCTCCCTCACAACTGTATTAGCACTAAGAAAACTCACCGTGGCCTTGGCTGAGGCTACGGCCAGCTAGATGAACCAGTGCTGCTTTAGAATCCCCCTAAAATCAGCAAAAACACACATTTAGCTGAAGACCAAACCCCTTACCAAGAAAAGGAAAGCTCATCGATACTCACATCCTCAAGCTCGAGCTCTGTCGGGGTGTTTCCCATTGTCTCTGTATCTTTTCCTGCAGAATAAGAGAAGGACCCTCAAACCAGCATGAGCCGTCAGTCAGGATAGCCTCCTCTTAGTAATCGCTTGTCTTAGCAACACCAAGGAGGTGGAAACTAGCTAGAACAAGGGAGAGCTCTGCAGAGAGACAGATCTGAACTGGAAGCCTTCCGCTTCTGCTTCTGCTCCTCAGTGACTCCTTCACTCTCCAGCCTCAATTTTCCCATCTATATAAAGGGCACAGTAATAGTTCATTATGAGTCATCAACTTCAAGAGCTTCATGGAGTTCTTATGGGAATTATGTAAGGTCATGTAAATAAAGGCACTTAGCCCAGATTCAGGAACATATTAGTTTTTCTTTTGGTAAATGGCATTTATCATTATCAATAACAATAGCTCCTAGCACCCCTGCCCCAGCAGAGTTTCCCTGCCCCAGCAGTCCCTGCCCTAGCAGTGCATTCTAGTCAATTGCAGACACTGGTTTTCCCCTTTAGACCTAGAGATGTTTCCTATGAGACTACTGAAAGCTTCTCCAGGATTGAATTTCTTCCCTTATTCTCTCCCATTTCCCACCCATGGAGAAGTGAGACAAGGTTCAGTTACTTGTAATTATCCATCAACCCATCACTCACTATGCACCAAGCGTTGGGTCGTGCATTGAGAATCCATAAATCAATGAGACCCAGCCTCTGCCCTCTGAGATCTCCTCACTTAGAGGGAGCTAGTCATGTAGAAGGATAAGCCAGTATTATAATGGGATCTGCACAATGAGGAAGGATTACATAGGGAATCAGGTGAACTTTTGTTGAAATCTTGTCTTTTTTTTTTTTTTTGAGACAGGAGTCTCACTCTGTTGCCCAGGCTAGGGTGCACTGGCATGATCTCAGCACACTGCAACCTCCATCTCGCAGGTTCAAGTGATTCTTCTGCCTCAGCCTCCCAAGTAGCTGACATTACAGGCAAGCGCCACCACACCTGGCTAATTTTTTGTATTTTTAGTAGAGAAGGGATTTCGCCATGTTGGCCAGGCTGGTCTCAAACCCCTGACCTCAAGTAATCTACCTTCCTCGGCCTCCTAAAGTGCTGGGATTACAGGCGTGAGCCACCGTGCCCAGCCTGAAATCTTGTCTTTACCACTTACAACTGTGTGGTGTTGGGCAGCTTATTAACTGCTTTGAGCTTTAGGTTCCAGTCTATAAAATGCGAACAACAATAAAAGCTACCACATAGGGTTGTCATCAGAATTAAATGCAGTAATTTAATTTACTGTGTACTCAGTGCCAGCACACAAGCAGCACTCAATAAACACAAATACTAGCAGCAATAAGAAGACATGTCAGTTCTGCTTTTGTAGGGGAAGGTTGGTCATCAGGGAAAGTTTTGGAGAAAACATTTGAGCTGAGCTTTAAAGGAAAATCAATACTTTCCCAAAAGAAAGAGAGTGCCAACTGCAGAAACAGCAGATACAAAAGCATGAGGGTGTGAGCATGCACTTTCCCGTGTTCCCTGCTGCTTTTCCAGCATGGCCATAAGGGAGACACAGGCATCAATACTGAACAGGCGCAGGGGCTGAGTCTTCCTTTCTCCTTTGCTCACATTGTCTGAGCTCCCACCCACTGCTGCCACTTCTTATTGTTAGCTGATGTTTTTTATTTTTATTTCTATTTTTATTTTTTGAGATGGAGTTTTGCTCTTGTTGCCCAGGCTGGCATGCAATGGCGCGATCTTGCTCACTACAGCTTCTGTCTCCCAGGTTCAAGCAATTCTCCTGCCTCAGCCTCCCGAGTAGCTGGGATTACAGACATGTGCCACTATGCCTGGCTAATTTTGTACTTTTAGTAGAGACGGGGTTTCTCCATATTGGTCGGGCTGGTCTCGAACTCCCAACCTCAGATGATCCACTCGCCTCAGCCTCCCAAAGTGCTGGGATTATAGGTGTGAGCCACCGTGCCTGGCCTGGCTGATGTTTTATTCTTAATTGTACCCTCTCTGGGACAGACTGCTGTCACCACCAGTGTGGAGAGCCACTCCCTTCCAGTATCCATGAAGTCTAGGGTCATTTAGGGGCTTGGGGAAGGGGAGAAAAGAAGGCATGTGGGGGCTGAGCCACAGATAACATACAGGTAAGTCTAGGCAAGGACTTCTCCCTCTGCAGCAGTCCGGGGAGGATTCAGAGAGGGGAAGACCTGCTTAGGTTTATGCCAGGCTACCCAAGGATAAGGAAAGGAGATGCAAAGAGGCAGTGAGAATGTCCTCCTTGCCCAGCTGTCAGATCAGCATGTTGATTAATTACTTGCCTCTTTTCTCAAAGCGAGCAGACTAGACTTTGCCTTGCTCTTGTTGCTGTCACGAGAGCCCCAGAAGACACACTGGGGCAGAGCAATTTGATTCTGTGGTTCAGGCGTCTTTCCTGAATTAGGTCACCCAAACCCCCGCCCCTGACAGAGTTGCCCTGGCAGCTGGAGAGAGGTGGCCAGGCTCACTTAGGACATTGTTGATGCTGTCCCCAACTGTCTCATTCACCTGAACTCCTCATTACCCAGGTCTGAATGGCGCCAAGATCAGTCTGTTGTCTTTATACTACACCATCCTGTAGCCAAACGGACAATCAAGTCCTCTGGATTCTGTTCCAGACACACACTGAGGCTGAAGCAGCTCTATTCCAAAATACACAGAACTGGCCAACCTGGAAAATCCCCAAGGTTTTGGGAGCGCTCACCTCCAGGCTACTCTGACATCCCTTGACCCCACCCACCATTCCCACACCCAGAAAATGAACTCTGTTATCTTTGGACCAATATCTGAAACATCACCATCGTAATTTCATGCTTTTGACTTAAGACTGCATTCTCTGCTGAAATATTATCCCTTCCAAGTAGATTTGCCTCTAAGCCCTATCACTCATAGCACTTGCCATATGAAAATTATGAAAATATCAGGGAGTATGAATAATTTGAAAGCATGAGCTGTACCTCATTTACAGTTATATCTCCAGTGCCTGGAACCTAAGATCAAGAAGGGGCTTCATATGCAAACATGGCTCATTGTGATGTCATGGAAAAATATTTGGAATTAGACAGGCTTCACTCTGTATGTCATTAGGCAAGATACTCAACCATTCTTAGCCTCAGTTTCTTCATATTATAATAAGAATAATATCCTATTAAGCTTTCATGTAGATTAAATAACTGACAAAATGAAGATTACAGTCTAGTACATTATGATTGTTTAGCAAATCATAGATTTTATAGTGATCAAATGTACATATAGAAAAACCACTTGGCCGGATGCAGTGGCTCATGCCTGTAATCTCAGCACTTTGGGAGGCCAAGGCGGGAGGATCACTGAGGCCAGGAGTTCACAACCAGAGATGGGTGAAACCCTGTCTCTACTAAATACGAGAAAAGAAAAAGAGCCAGGCATCGTGGTGCATGCCTATAATCCGAGCTACTTGGGAGGCTGAGACAGGACAATCACTTGTACCTGGGAGGCAGAGGTTGCAGTGAGCTGAGATGGCGCCACTGCAGTCCGGCCATCTCAGAAAAAAAAAAAAAGAAAAGAAAAATAAAAACTCTCATGAGGAGGAATCCATTCTCCAACCAGGCTGTAAGTTCTTCATGCTTGGCTGTGGGGACTACATTTTTGAGAAGTCCTAAAGGAAGGACACAAGTTTGCCAGGTGACAGGTGGTTTCAAAAGCATGAAGGAGGGCTCTGCATTGTTTTGCTACCTTCCTTATGTGCACTGACACTTCCCAGGACTTTTGCTACCACCTAAATAATGTTCAGAGTTTCAAGGAATGGGTTCTCAACTAACCAACTTAGCTTGTTCTGGAGAGGAGAGGGTAGTGGCTGAAGATGGGTGGACAAGAAACATAGAGCTCTCAATGGTTCATTAAATCAGTTGTATTGTGAAATGTACAGAGTAGCTTTTTCACTGCAAATTTATTTTTAAAGTTATGTTTTGTCGACGTTTAAAAAAAATGATTGTGATACTCAAAAATTTGGATAGAGTTAAGTGTATGAGTCAGTAGAAACAATGTGTTTGGACCATGGATAGCTCCCAATAATACTTTTTTTTTTTTTTGGAGACAGTGTCTTGCTTTGTTGCCCAGGCTGGAGTGCAACGGTGTGATCTCAGGTCACAACCTCCGCCTCCTGGGTTCAAGCAGTTCTCCTGCCTCAGCCTCCTGAGTAGCTGGGACTACAGGCACACGCCACCATACCTGGTGAATTTTTGTATTTTTAGTAGAGATGGGGTTTCACCATGTCAGCCAGGCTGGTCTTGAACTCCTGACCTCAAATGATTCACCCGCCTCAGCCTCCCAAAGTGCTGGGATTATAGGCATCAGCCACAGCACCCGGCCAGCTCCCAGTAATTCTGTTCTCTCATTGAGCCTCTGTCATGAGGTAGTCTCCACTAACTCTGTATTTCCCCATGCCCAGATTGGGGACCGTGTCATGGCATTTGTCAATTACAATGCCTGGGCAGAGGTGGTCTGCACCCCAGTGGAGTTTGTCTACAAGATCCCGGATGACATGAGCTTCTCCGAGGCCGCTGCATTCCCCATGAACTTCGTCACAGCCTACGTGATGCTGTTTGAAGTTGCTAACCTCCGGGAAGGGATGTCTGTGCTGGTGCACTCAGCTGGTGGTGGCGTGGTAAGTCATCTGTTTGTAACTTCTCTTCTTTAAGGTCATGATGGTGGAAGTGGAGTAACACCCCCCTGAGGTCTTATGTTAGCTGTATCCTTTAGTAGGAATCATCACTGTGGTTCTGGTGGAGTTCACATGGACAACAGAGCCCATATAGATGATTGCATTGGGGATAGGATAAGCCTGAGAAATGATTTCTCTGCAGTTTTGGAAGGTCGCCAAAATGACCTGTGAGGACACAGTGGCTCTCAGAGATGGTTCCTGTTGAGAAGCATTCTCAACAGTCTTGGTATCATGATGAAAGGTTGTGTCAATCATTGTAAGATGTCTTACAAGTCATCTACTACTGCTATTATTTGAAATGAAAAAATGGTCATTTTGTCAGTGATTTAGTTTTTTCAATAAATTGCAGTGGACTGGAGATGGTTCCCATATTAATGACATTCTTACTAATTTGTATTCTACCATATTTTCTTGAGTGGGAGAAAGGTGGGCAGAGATTGTACTAGCACACTAGAAATCATACATAAACCTGAGTACATTCATGAAAGTGGGTGCACATGTCAATGTCATCAGTCAGGTGTGTCGCTGCCAAGGGGGAGAATAGTGGAAATCAAAATTTCTGCTGTGGATTTCAGGGATGGCAGAAGTGTCTCCCGTGGTTTGTCTGTATCTCAGTGCCAGTCATTCACTGTATACTGCATGCCCGCTACCTGGCAAGCACTATGTCTGTCATTGGTCTACTGGGGTCTGGGTGGAACGTTAGTGTTTCCGAGAGTGGAAAGTACTACCCACTAGTTCAAAACATATTTATTAAACACATAGCATGTTCTAGACTCTGTGGATATAGAGATTAATACTCTATCTTAGAGGCTTTGAGAGGTTCTCAGAGTCACTGATTCTGTGGTTTGATGGACTCAGAAATAAACTGTTATGATTTGGTATATCTCAGAGATATTTCACTGGAGGTTTTGCTAGCATACCATTGATTTGAAAAAAGAAAAACTTGGCTTTCTGTAACTATCAAAACTCTATATAGTGTGGAGCACATTTCTGTTGTTTCTATCTAAGAAAACAAGCTCACATCCAGAACCATGAAGGCAAAGATAGGAAACTTTAGGAATGCCTTAAGAAAAATATCTTCAATCACTTTAGCAAATTTGCTGATGTCTTTTGACCATGAATAAAGATATCATAAAAACTAAGCAGCCCGTAGAAAAGAAATGGCTTTCAGTTCCAGTGGATCTGCTAACAGCAAGCGAGCCATTTAGAATGCTGGCATTTATGATCTTAGTGTGCTCAGCATACAAAGCATTAGAGAGTTGTTTTCATACGATCAGCATAAGCTTCAGTCTTTACAATGATGCTGGACTCAGTTCTGCTGAGAATTCATGTTTATACATTGGCACCTATGATATTTCACTGCATGTTTTTATTTTTATTTTGTTCTTGGAGCAAAGAAGAATGTATCAGGGGCATGTGTCTTACAAAAGAGAAAATAATCTTGGAAAATAAAAAAAGTTTTTATCATGCTTTATTCTGGGCTTACAGATGCTACCAACAATACCAACTAAAGTATAAAACAGGTGAAGGAACTGGGGAAAGTGGATAATGAGGACTGGAAAATAAGTCAATGCACATAGCACAGGCTCTGTAGTCCTAAAGTTTTGCTGAAGATGAACAACATTTTCGTCTCTTAGCTTTCTAATAGCGAGTGAAAATAGGGGGAAATGGTCATCCACGTGAACTAGTGTTCATTTGATTGAAATAAAGCAGTTACTAGGGGTAACCATAGCTAATACTGGTTTTGGGGACCAGAGGACTCTTTCTTTCTCTGTGGTTTCTCATAAGAAATGTATGCTGAAATGCAATAAACATCCTCAACAAAGCTGTTATAGTAAATGCAACTATTTCCATGAAGTTTTTTCTTAGGGCGCACTCCTAATGTAATCTAAGAGCAACAAAGTAAAGCAAAATGTAGTGAGAGCATATATTCTGGGGCCAAAAGGATGTGGTCTGGTTGAATCTTCAGACAGAGTTGAAAAGCGCAGTTGGACCATCTCTAGGTGGGCTGGTCTCTCTGAATACCGTTTCTCGCAACCAAGATTTGATAGGTGGTGTGTGGCAGCTCAAGGTTAACGTTAGAGAAGAGACTTTTGGCCATGTGCAGATCCACATATGGGAGCACTCCACTGAGCTGGGATGGGTTGGGCACTGTCTTACAAAATCTAAGGAGTCCTGAAGGCAGCCCACACCGTCACACTCCCCCACAGGGAGAGACCAGTGAGTCCCTGGCACCTGCATGTTACCTTACCTGACAAAAGGAACTTTACAGGTAGGACTAAAGTAAGGACTTTGAGATAGGGAAGTTATCCTGCATTATTCAGGATGACCCAGTGTCATCACAAGAGTTCTTAAAGGTGGGAGTGGGGGCCGGGCGCTATGACTCAATGCCTCTAATCCCAGCATCTTGGGAGGCCAAGGTGGGCCAAGGTCGGGAGTTCAAGACCAGCCTGACCAACATAGAGAAACCCCATCTCTACTAAAAAATACAAAATTAGCTGGGCGTGGTGGTGCATGCCTGTAATCCCAGCTACTCAGGAGGCTGAGGCAGGAGAATCACTTGAACCCAGGAAGCAGAAGTTGCAGCAAGCCAAGATGACGCCATTGCACTCCAGCCTGGATAACAAGAGCAAAACTCCATCTCAAAAAATAAAAAAAACAAAAAATAAAAAAGGTGGGAGTGGGAATCTGAAGAATCAGAGAGAGACTGAGAGAAGCTGCACTGCTGGGTCTGATGGAGGAGGAGGCTGTGAACCAAGGACACAGGTGGCCTCTAGGTGCTGGAAGAGGCAGGAAATGGACTCTCCTCCAGAGCTTTCAGAAGGAACACAACCCTGCTAAGACCTTCATTTTAGCCCAGTGAAACCCATTTTGCCCTTCAGACCGCTAGCACTTTAATATCCTAAATCTGTGTTTTGAGCCACTAAGTGTGTGTTAATTTGTTACCACGTATGGGAAACTGATACTACCACTTTCCCTGGGGGCTGCCTCTCTCCCTCCCTTTTCATTATGGCCAGGCCGCAGAGGCCTGAAGAAAATAAAAGCAGCAAATTGCAGAACTAGGATTCCTACCCCAATTTGGCTGATTCCAAAACCTCTTTCCATTCAACAGCCCAAAATGTTGGGAGAGCCAGCCCAGATTCTTTAGTCCGTCATTTAACAAATATTTATTCATCCTCTACCCAGGGCTCAGCATAGATGTTTTCAAGGTCCAAAAGACTGGCCCAGGTACACATTTCCTAACTTGATGTCAGTAAGATGACAAAGAAGATTAAACTAGTAAGAGCTGGGGCAAAAATTTCCTAAATAGGGTTATGTAAAGTGTGTAGCCATAATGGCACCAAGACTTCTGGGTTTCATCAAAGGCTGGGATGGGGAATTTGCAGACAGCATGTAAGGAATACCCAACTTAGCTATGGTTTTAAGGAAACTTGAATACAGCATGGAAGCATAATTCAGTCCGGAGCAGGATACACTCTCACTGGAATTGCCCACTGCCTCCATGCTCTGTCATATCTTTGAGGACATTGTTTTCGTCTGACAATAGCATGACCAGATGGCCCCAAATGGCAATGCTCTTCTAAGATCTTTAGGAAGTGGTTGAAAATTGGCTCACAATCCTTTAAAGGAAAAATAACAGAATAAGTAACAGAATGAGACTCACGTCTCAAGAGTTTTGTTGCCAGTCCCGTTTAATGAGCCTTGTTGATGAGGCTGCTGTGACTCTGAGCCTCTTGATGCGGGTGTACTCAGTTTCTGAGTGGCATTACTGTTCCTGTGAGGTTATTTGCATTTGTGTCTGATATCTGATGCTTTGTAGTTTTCAGAGTCCTCTTACCTTTATCATCACATCATCTGAGCAGAGATTACTATAGGCAGTGAGCAAGCATCATTCCCATTTTACAGAAGTAGAAGCTGATGGTTAGAGAAGATGAAGTGAACCTAGGTGCCAGCATGTGCCCCGGCTTCCAGACCCCATTCGATGCTGTCACTGCTCCACCACCCCCAGCCAGACCCTCGAGGGAGATGAGATGCCCCTCTATTCTGTGCCTTTTCAGAAACTGCCTCAGGGAAGGTAAGGCAAGATTAGCACGCTTCCCTCCCGCCACTCTGACCTCACTCTACTCAGAGCACTCTTTATCTTATGGTGCGCTCCTAACGTAATCTAATAGCATCAAAGTAAGCAAAATTTGAAGCTCTGAACTCTGTGCCTTTTCACATGCTGTTTTTTCCTTTCCAAAACGGTATTCTCGCCCAATTCAGATGTCAGATCCTCTGGAAAGCCATGCTGTCCTCTCTTGTCTGGGTAGCCTTAGCCCTTTAATAAAAGCTATAGGAGAATCCTTACAGCCTTTTATTTGTTTATGGTTTGATATAGTTTGGCTGTGTCCCCACCCAAATCTCATTTTGACCTATGGCTTCCATAATTCCCACATGTTGTGGGAGGGACCCAGTGGGAGGTAATTGAATCATGGAGGCGAGTCTTTCCCCTGTTGTTCTTGTGATACTGAATAAGTATCACAAGATCTGATAGTTTTGTAAAGGGGAGTTCCCCTGAGCAAGCTCTCTTCCCTGCCACCATGTAAGACATGACTTTGCTCCTCCTTTGCCTTCTACCATGATTATGAGGCCTCCTCAGCCATGTGGAACTGTGAGTCCATTAAACCTCTAATTCTTTGTTGCTGTTGTTGTTGAGACAGAGTCTCAATCTGTCACTCAGGCTGGAGTGCTGTAGTGCAATCTCAGCTCACTGCAGCCTTCGCCTCCCGGGTTCAAGGGATTCTCATGCCTCAGCCTCCCGAATAGCTGGGATTACAGGTGCATGCCACCATGCCCAGCTAATTTTTGTATTTTTAGTAGAGACGGGATTTCACCATGTTGGCGAGGCTGTTCTCGAACTCCTGACCTCAGGTGATCCACGTGCCTCAGCCTCCCAAAGTGCTGGGATTATAGGTGTGAGGCACTGCACCTAGCCAAACCCCTTACTCTTTATAAGTTACCCAGTCTTAGGGATTTCTTTATGAACACTGTGAGAACAGAATAATACATGGTTCATCCTCCCAGCAACATTTCATGGGCAGAGTTATCTACTGAAGGCTGTGTTGTTTGGTAAGAAGAAGCCAGGCAAACCTGAATACAGTCTTCAGCTCTGTCATTTAATGGGGGCGGGGCAGGGGTTGGGTGCAGGGGTGCGGGGAGGGGGGACGCTAGGCAAAGAACTTAGTTTCTATAAAATGGAAATGGTAACATTTACCTCACGTAAGGATTAAGTGAGAAACAAAGGGCTTAGCAGAATATCTGACATATAATCTATAAATGGTAAGGAGAGAAGATGAGGCAGAGGAGAGAGAGAGCAGAAGGGAGGGAGAGGTTTCTTTATATTCATAGTACTGGGCACATATCAGTGGCTGAATAAATGTTTATTCAATTACTCCTGTCCAAATATTTGATGCAAAAAAGGTACTGCTTCCATGTATGTGTCAAACTCCCTGAGATGATGAGAGTGACATTTTACCTTGCTGATATTCTTTCCCCAAACCCATAACTCCAATTTAACCATGATAAAACATAGTACAAGCCCAAATTGAGGGGAATCTATAAAATACCTGACCAGTACTCCTCAACCCTGTCATGGTAATGAAAACCATAGGAAGACTGAGAAACCATCACAGACGGGAAGAGACAAAGGAGCTATGACAAATACATGTGAAATGTGGTTTCCTGGACTGAAAAGGGCCATTAATGGAAAAACGGATGGAATCAGAGTAAAGTCTGGAGTTTAGTTAACCATTTGGTACCAGTGTTGTTTCTTTAGTTTGGATGTGTACCATAGCACTGTGAGGTTGGCATTAAGGAAGTATGGGCAAAGGGTATCTTGGAAATCTCTGTTACTGTCTTTTCAACTTCTCTGTAAACTAAAGTTATTCCAAGATAAAGAGTTGGAGAGAAACACGGACAGACAGACTATTTTAGCCAAGGGATTCCATGAAGGCAAATGAATTTCCAGATTCTTTCACCTCTAAGCATATTATCCACCTCTGCCGTGATGTCGTCTTTGCTTTCCCTACCATAAGGACAGTTTAGAGACAACCTAAAGACAGCTGTATCTTTCTCTAGTCTGGCCCCAGTTGCAAGTCACAGGAAGGGCTGGAAGAAGCATCCCTGCATCTCCACCAGGCTCGGATGAGGTTTTCTTGACAGGCATCCAGCTAAGACATTTGGGGAAAACACTAAGCAGGCCGAGAGAAGCTTCTCTGATCACCACAGCCTGGGCTGGACCATAGACCTTGGAAAGGAAAGCAGAGCTTAACTTTCAGATGGAGTTAAATTTGGTAGCCATTCAATGATTAAATTCTATTCATTATGGATGAGGCATTTCCCAGTGTCATTCAAACTGGGAAACGGAACTGGTTCTTACTCTTTTTGTGTCTGGTCCCTGCCACATAGTAAATGCAGTAAATACTTGTGAATCAAAAAGCTGTCACAAGCCATTTTTTTTCCTATACTCTAGAAGAGTTATTTGCTGAACTAAGGACAGCCCTGTCAACTGAGTTAATCCCAGGGGGAGGAAAAATCATTCTCAGTGATCTTGTAAATTCAAATCTATTAAGCAGTCTTTGGGGTTCTTTCTCATGCTATCCAACAGTCTGAATATTCTTCCCAGATTTTTTGGCTGCCTCTGGTATGTCATATTCATTAAATGAGGTCCCCTTTTCATGGCCCCTGTGGCTGTCCCAGCATCACTCCATCGATCATCCCATGGTCCAGCTGTGCTGAGTACATTTCCTTCGAAGCCCCAACTAGCAGGCAATGCGTGGGATCTCAGAGCTGGAAGGGAATTAAGACATACACGCACTTTTGTCAGTCAAGTACTACGTACTAGGCTCTTCAAATATGCTGTTCATGGCTGGGCGTGGTGGCTCACACCTGTAATCCCAGCACTTTAGGAGGCCAAGGCAGGTGGATCATCTGAGGTCAGGAGTTCGAAACCAGCCTGGCCAACATGGTGAAACCCCATCTCTACTAAAAATACAATAATTAGCCGGGTGTGATGGTGTATGCCTGTAATCCCAGCTACTCGGGAGGCTGAGGCAGGAGAATCACTTTAACCCAGGAGGTGGAGTTCACAGTGAGCCGAGATAGTGCCATTGCACTCCAGCCTGGGCAACAAGAGCAAAATTCTGTCTTAAGAAAAACCGAATGCTGTTCATTTAACCCTCCTAAAATCCTCCCTGTTGAATAGTATGTGACAGAGAAAAGAACAGAGTATGAGCTCTAAAGTCAAACTCCTTGGGTTTAGTCCCAGCTCCATCTTCCTAACCACACTCAGACTCAGTTTCTTCATCTGTACAGTGCAGATGATATTAGTGCCAGCCTTAGGTATTACTTATGAACTTGGGGCAGTGCTTGGCACATGACTAAACACCCGCTGATTTCTGAGATTAAGAGTTTCAGTGTGATTTTCTAGGCTATAATGTTAATTAGTCAGAGGATCCAATTTGAACTCAGATATGGAGAGCTAGAGACTCCCAATTCAGTGCTCTTGACACTACACCATACGGTGGCCTCAGAAACATCTGCACCTCCCTCATTTCTTCGGCCTGTCCCATCACGAGCCCCAGGATAAAGGAGATTTCACTATGGCCAGATACCTGGTCTCCAGGGTCCTGCAATCATGGGAAACGGAACGCCTGAAACTTTAAAGAGAACTAAATGGCTCTATCAGGTCTTTCATGAATAATCAAAGCGATGAGGATTAACTGCATCTGCACATCAGCAGGAAGGGCTGTGGCTGGGGACTCAACGCAGTGATTAGGACCCTCTTTCCCTAACTGCTGACCCTGGGAAACAGGCCCTTGCCTTCCGAAATGTCAAAGACATTTCTGAGCAATGTTGTGGAACAAGGGCCCCGCCTCCCTGCTCCCAGAAATCTCTGATGCCCACAGCACGTGACTGGATTCCTCCTATCAGCAAAATACCTTAGGTTAAAAATATATAGATCTAAAAACACCTCTTCCGAGCCGTGTCTATTGCTGAAAAAGCATCACTCATTCTTTATTTTAATTGTTTTTATCTCCTCGATAGTAAATCATGATTGGCTCAAATGAACTAACTTTATTATCAATATTGTACAGGTGAGTTTGGCCTCTGTGACAGGATTTATTCATGCAATATTCATTGAATAAATATATAAGCTCAGGAAGACAGAAGAGCTACAGTAGATTGAGCTCAATAATTTCCATACATTGTCTATAAGAGACTGTCGCATCTCGTTTTAACAGAGGAAACTGAGACACAGAGAGGTTAAGTAACTTATTCCAGGTCACACAGCTATAGAGAGGAAGAGCTGGCATGTGTACTCTCTTTGAATACAGAGCCCATGTTTTTAAGTGCTAGGCTGTGCTGACAGGTAGGCAGTGCTGAAAGAAGCCATGCCTCTGCCTAGGGTGAGATGATATGGATTTCACTCCACGGGTCTTGTTGGTGGACTTTCCCCTCCATGAGTTGAGGACAGCCTGAGGTTTCCCAGGAGCTGAGGAAGTGGGGACGATCTTTAATTGACACAGCTGATTTCTCAAGGGGTCAGGCAGATTTGGTGCTTGGAACCACCTTGATGTTAACTATCTGGCTGAAACTAAACCCCAGGCTCCCATGTTCATAAATTAAACCTCAGGCTGCTATGTCCATGAAATTAAACCTCAGGCGGCTGTGTCCATAAATTAAACCTCAGGCTGCTGCATCTATGAAATTAAACCTCAGGCTCCTGTGTCCATGCAATTAAACCTCAGGCGGTTGTGTCCATAAATTAAACCTCAAGTTCCTGTGTCCATGCAATTAAACCTCAGGCGGTTGTGTCCATAAATTAAACCTCAGGCTGCTACATCTATGAAATTAAACCTCAGGCTGCTGTGTCCATGCAATTAAACCTCAGGCTGCTGTGTCCATAAATTAAACCTCAGGCTATTGCGTTCATGAAGGCAGGGATGGTGTGAACACTTCGTCTCCTGTATCCCAACCACTGAGCTCAGTACCCAGCACATGGCTGCTGCTTCAGAAATGTTTGTAGAAGAAATGAAAGAATCAAGGGAAAGAAGACAGAAAAGGGCCATAACCAGCAGTATGTACGTTATAAAAATGGTATGAAACTTTAGGTTCCAGGTTCTGGAGTCAGAGCTGGTTTTCATGCCAACTTCTCTGGTTTCTGGGTGAGAGACCTTGAGTAAGTACTTTAACTTCCTTGGACTTTATTTTTTCATCTGTAAGGAACAGGTCTTATACCTATTGTATCCTTATTAAATGGCATTTTAAAAAGGGGATCTTGTAATGGACTTAGAGGTTCCCTGGCACATAGAAAATTCAAATATTATCTGGAATTATTCCTATTATATCATTATTATCATTGTCTCATTAGATGATGTTACACAACGACACTTTGGCATTTACAGCCAGAAGCCAACAGGTTAGGCTGACAGTTGAAACCTAGAGGTAGAGGCAAAGAAAGCCGATCTGAGTTCCCTTGGTCTATCTTCCCTGACAGCCGCTGCTCCATGCTCTCATAAACTGGTGAGACTGTCTCAAGCCCCCTTCCAAACATCGCTTTCCTTGACCACATATGAAATAATTGGACTTTAGGGAAAATTTAGCTCTACAGTTCTGGCCGCTTGGATACATGCTGAGAACTCCAAACACAGGGGCTTCTCTTGGCTGGGTTTATATGACTCTGGGGACCCGTCCACTTTCCCAGCGACATACCCAAAAGGCCACAGTTGCTTTTATTATTGCCTTTATTAAGAAGAAAAATCACTTCAGTTGGGCAAGGGAGGTGTGTAGCGAGAAGCAGCAGCCTCATTGCCTTTGAGGCGCGTGGTCTCTGTACTTAGCGACCCCCACCAGGCTGTCGGCCCTGGCCCCCGCATCACCCAGGCTGCCACTGGTCACTCTGATTGTGTTCATTTTGCAGCTCACATCATGGCAAATTTGTCGGTTTCCCTTTTCCTTGCACTCAGCCTCCTACTCTCAACATGCCTGGGCATCCAACTCCACGACAGGACAGAGAGATGAAATCTGAGCTCTCCCCGCCCCTCAGACAAGCTTTGTCCCTCTCCCCATCCCACCCCAACAAACTGATCTATACTTCCTGTCTCCTTCCCTTTCCCTCCTCCTTTGCCTCCCTGCCTCTCTCTGTTTCTTTGTCTTGCTGTCCATTTTCATCTCTCTCTCCCTTTTTTCTTACTCTGTGTTTCTGTCTCCCTTCCTCTCTTTTCTGTTTCCTTCTCTCCTTCCTTTCTTCTTTTTCTCTTATTTCTCTCCTTCTTTTCCTTCTCTCTTTCTCTCCTTCCTCCTTTCCTCCTTCTCTTTGCCATCTTTATTCTCTTTCTCTCCACTCCCCACCCCCATCTCTCTCTTTCAGCATCTGTCAAGTACAAGCCCTGGGGGTAACTGTGTTGGTCTCTGGGTATTCCATAGTGAGCAAACTCAGGTCTCATCCCATATTCCTGAAGCCTGCAGTCCTGTGGATATGATACAGACTTACAAAGAGGCACATTAGTCATCGATGGCAGTGGTGATTGGTACTAGAGGGAGGAGTAAAAGCTGTCACAGAACATGAAGATGTAAGCGCCTGGTCTAGAGGACCCAAGATGACTGTGCTCAGGGACTAAACTGAGGACTGATGTCTGAAGGAGGAGGAGGAAATGGGAGGTGAAGGGAATGAAGGGGGAAAGGATAGAGTGTTTTAAGAATGGGCGATAACACGGCCGGGCGTGGTGGCTCATGCCTGTAATCTCAGCACTTTGGGAGGCCAAGACAGGCGGATCACGAGGTCAGGATATCAAGACCATCCTGGCCAACACGGTGAAACCCCATCTCTACTAAAAATAGGAAAAAAAATTAGCCAGGCCTGGTGGCGGGTGCCTGTAGTTCCAGCTACTCAGGAGGCTGAGGCAGGAGAATGGCATGAACCCGGGAGGCGGAGCTTTCAGTGAGCCAAGATTGCGCCACTGCACTCCAGCCTGGGCGACAGAGAGTTACTCCATCTCGATAAAAGAGTGGGCAACAACATGAGACCTGGGCATTTGACAAACTGACCAGAGTATGACAAGTGAGAAGGAGAATAGAGAAAAACGACAGTAAGTGATTGGGTGGTACATAACCTTGGGGCGGGGTCAGCAATCTGTGTTGTCATGAGCCCTCCAGGAGACTCAAATGCATGCTCAAGTTTGAGAACCACTGATGCAGAGCACTTAGAACACAACCTGATGTTCAGCAGTTCAATAAGAATTCAATATCACCGTCATTGCATGGAGGTGCTTTAGAACATGCAAAGCACATTAAATATGGAGTTAAAGAATGTGTTGTTACTCATGTCAATCCCTGAATGAGTGTATGATCATTTATGTCTACGATGGCATAGAGGTAAGAGTCTTTGGTGTGAGACTGACCTATGTTTGCATCTTAGCTTCCACACCTTGCTGGGTGATCTTAATCAAGCTGCTTCATCTCTCTAAGACTCAGTTTCCTCATGTGTAAAACTGGCAAATCATCTCCCCTCCTAAGGTTGCTGTGAAGTTTAATGAGATAATCTATGGAATCATTAGCTCTCCAAGAGAGCCTGCAGTGAACGGTGCCTGTGATTATGTCAATATCATGCCCTACATCAGAGATAATAGGTAACAGAATCATTATCTCGTACACGTTTTAGTGTTTGCTCATACAAGCAGATGGGCAGTCCAGCATATTCGGTGGGGAGGCAGGTAGTCAGGGAAGTCCTCGTAAAAGGGCCCATGTGAATGATTATTTCAAAATATTTCAAAACTAAACCTGTGACCTCTTCCCCTTTTAAACATC
Source organism: Chlorocebus sabaeus (assembly GCF_047675955.1). Taxonomy (NCBI): domain Eukaryota; kingdom Metazoa; phylum Chordata; class Mammalia; order Primates; family Cercopithecidae; genus Chlorocebus; species Chlorocebus sabaeus. The sequence continues at coordinate 74,502,478 of NC_132908.1, forward strand.
TCCGCATGCTGGCCCAACTGGTGGAAGGGCTGACCTCTCTCTGTAGCATAAAGCCAGTAGTTAGAGTATCAGGAGCATTCCATGGTGTAAAATAACAAAAAAAAAACCCATAAAGAGTATCTAGATGGTCTTCATCTTCCTCAGTTTCTTTTTTATTTTGTGTCCATAAAATCTGTCTGGCATTCAGATCTGCACCCCTCATCCTGGGAACATTCATTTGGTTTTGCATCTCAGAAGAAAATACTACAGACCAGTTGTATTTGTAAAATACACCACAACTTAGTGATGAATATGTTTACTCCCATGGTAGGAGAATGCAGTGGTCAGGGCTCTGAACTTGGCACATATGGGTTTGACTCCTGGTCCTGCTATTTGATGATTATGAGACCTGGGGCACATTCCTTCACCTCTTGAAGTCTCAGCTTCCTCATTTGTAAACACTCATTTAATGCATAGGGTCTAGAATGTAAAGCATACTTAGCTATTTTTAACTGTAATATTGGAAATCATCTTATTACACAATCCAGCATGGATTTCAGAAGGCAGATATTCAAATTACATAAGCATGGTTGTTGTACACTTTTTTCAGTCCTCTTCATCTTAAGGGTTACAGTAACTTTAGCTTCAAACCTTAAGCAAGCTACGTGGATTTAAAAGTTAACTGTTAAATCAAATGGCCTTGTATGCACCAATAACATGTCATTTTTTTGTTTGTTTGAGGCAGAGTCTTGCTGTGTTGCCCAGGCTGGAGTGTAGTAATCATGGTTCACAGCAGTCTCAGCCTTCTGGGCTCAAACAATCCTCCCACCTCAGCCTCCCAAGTAACTGAGACTACAGGCTCATGCCACCATGCCTGGTAATTTTTAAAAACATTTTGGTGAGATGGGAACTCACTATTTGGTCCAGGCTGGTCTTGAACTCCTGAGCTCATGCAATCTTCCTGCCTTGGCCTCCCAAAGTGCCAGGAATTAAAAGCATGAGCCACCACACCTGGCCAATAACACATTTTTTTATGAGCATTTAGAAATGTTCATATACAACTCTCTCATCGGACAGGAATGCCCAGGTGTATTTCCTCCTTGTTGACCCATCACACATGACAGATCGTCACCCTCCTACTGGTAGTCATGGGACACTGGAAGCATAAATTACTACCTCCTCTTCTCTCTCACAAATGTCAGACTTTGTCCATGCTACAGGAATGTCCTCTATGTCAAAGAGCTGACAATTCCGTCAAGATATCGCCCTGTCTCCTGGAAACTGTTAGAGTGGGCTTCACTGTTCTGACAGAGGGAGAAAGGTATGGGCTTCCTGCACGTTTGAAAAAGCCTGAAAACTGGAGCTCTACATGGGGTTGGAACATGGTGGCAAAATGCGAGTCTCAACTCATGCAAGGAAAAGCCTGGACTGCACTTTTTCTGAAAGACTCAGTGGCGTCTAAGCCTGTGTCCATCGGGAGAGGCTACCAAGGGCTTTCAAAATCAGTCTGGTTGCTCTTTTCCAAGGAGAAAGTCTAAAACTCTTCCTGGGCCCAAATGAACCTGACAGTCATTTGAAACAGACTCCTATAGATCTATAGATGGGTGCCTGTTCTGTGTCTGGCCCGGTACAAGCCCCTGCAGAGACGAAATGGGTAAGACACAGTGCTTGCATTGAGAGGGCTCCCAGTTCTCTGGAGGAGACCAGCAAGCAACTAAATATGTGCATGGAGTGTGGAGTCTGCAATGACAGAACCAACGAAAGTCATTCACAGGGAAAAAAATGATTAATTCCTGTGTGGAGTTGGGAATGATAGGTGAGCAGAGTTCTTAAACAGGAATTTTCCAGGTAGCCAAGAAACATGGTACAAGAGCCCAGGAGAACATGATCCTTTGAGAGAGCTGCAAGTATTGGGTATGGCCAAAGCCAGGGGCAGGTGGCGATAAGTGAGATAGGCAGCTAGAAATAAATCACGAGGGTCCTGGTTCTTCCTGGAATGTTAGTTTTCTAAAACACCTCTACTCTCCCTACTCCCAGCTCCACGAATTGAGTTTTCTTCGTAACTCCTCGGGTGGATAAATTGATGGATGGAATGAATTCCAAGATAATACCAACTAGCAATTTTTCAAATTTTACCGTGTAAATTTGTATGCATAATATATATGTAAAATTAAGCAAGGAAATGTATTTTTCCACATTCTGTTTTTGACAAGCATGCTTCCAGTGCTTGTATTCATTATTTCATTTCTGCTCACAACTCTGTGAGGTATAGTATATTCTCATCATCTCATTTTGAGGTTTAAAAACTCAGAACTTACTGAAATAAAGCCAGTCACCCAAAGTCACACGATTGGCAAAGATGAAGGTAGAATTCACACTCAAATGGGTCCTTCTCAAATCCTGTGTTTTAAGCCACAAAGATAGGTCAGGAAATGAGAAAGGAGACAGCAGGTATGGGTCTACCCATCTGCTCATTGCCTCTGCCCACTTAACTATTTTGGGAGCATCAAGGTGACCTTGCTATGGGCTGTCTTTTTCAATCCTATATAGGGTCATGTTGGCCTCTGAGAAGCCAGCTGGGCAGTGGGAGGGCAGGGGTGAAGCTCATGGGGCTGGCAGGGTGGTGAGGATGCACCAAGATGCCCCAGCTTAAAGAGGTGAGCACGTTACTCCCAGATCTCCAGAGCCCCAACAGAAGGTCGATCCCCAGGAGAGATGCTGGATTTAGCAAATACAAATTGTATCTGGCAAACCTTGCTTCCCAGGAACCCCTGAGTTCTCCCACAGAAAGTTCTAAACCTTCCAGGGAATTAATTACACCAGTGAGGCCGAAAGCCAGGATTTGAGTTGATTAGGAGATACGTCCAGTCAGGAATGCATTAAGAACGGGAAATATTTTAAGCCTCAAGAGCAGCAGCTAAAAGGAGCCCTGTTGTCTCGAGCCCATCCCCACAATGAGAAAAAGGCTGTGTGCTCAGCGCCAGATCTGGACCCCTCTTCACGGGGCCAAACAGAGGCCAGTCTACTCCCTGTCCCTTATGTAAACTGGTCCCTGCTAAAAACTGGTCTAATATTTGCATACAGCCTATGCTCACTCAGGGTCCCTCCCCAGCCACACGACCCCTCAGCATGGGGAGACAATTAGGCCGGGAAGTCTGGGCTTGTGGAGGAGGACAGGCGGGAGACCAAACTGCCTCTGACTTCCTCTGCCAGAGAGAGCAGGAGACAGGTGGTGGACCTTATTGGGCCACCCAGCAGATCTTTATTGAGCATGTACTATGTGCCAGGTGGCATGCTAGATATCTGGAATGCGATGGCAAGCAAAATAGTCACTGTCCTCAAGGACCGTCTGTGAGGGAGAGAGGCACATAGCTATACAGCAGACAAATATACACACACACACACACATATACATACTATACACATAGTATGTGTGTATAAATAAGATATAGTCTGCCCTTCTATCATGGGTTTCAAATCTGTGGATTCAGCCAACCACAGGTCAAAAATATTTTTTGAAAATGGATAGTTGCCTCTGTACTAAACAGGTACAGACTTTTTCCTTGTCATTATTCCCTAAACAATACAGTATAGCAGCTTATGGACATAGCATTTACATTGTGCTAAGTATTATAAGTAATCTAGGATGATTTAAAGTATACAGGAAGATGTGCATAGGTTATATGTAAATATTACACAAGTTTATTTTTTATTTTTTTTATTTTTTCTGAGATGGAGTCTTGCTCTGTCGCCCAGATTGGAGTGCAGTGGCGCAATCTCAGCTCCCTACAACCTCTGCCTCCCAGGTTCAAGTGCTTCTCATGCCTCAGCCCCCCTGAGTAACTGGGACTACAGGTGCCCGCCACCACGCCTGGCTACTTTTTATATTTTTATTAGAAACGAGGTTTCACTATGTTGGCCAGGCTGGTCTCAAACTCCTGACCTCAGGTGATCCGGCCATCTTAGCCTCCCAAAGTGCTGGGATTACACTGTGCCTGCCCTACCAGTTTATATCAGAGACTTGAACACCTATAGATTTTGGTATCTTGGTGTCCAGGGCTCCTGGAACCAATCGCACGAGGATACCGGGGATGGCTATATATACACACAAACATATACGCATACATACACATGTGATAAATGTGTGTGTGTGCGTGTGTGTATATATACATGTATATATATATAACACATACATATGAAAGGATCAAGATGCTATCAAAGCGAATATCAGGCGGAGAGACCTACTGCACATTAAATCATCAAACATGTCTTCACTGAGTGGGTGACATTTAGGCAGAGACAAGGAGGCAGTTATGTGAAAAGCAGGAAGAAAGCACTTTGCAAGGCTTTTGGAAATTGCAAACATCCCAGGCAGGACTTGCCATCAAGATTAAGTCATTGGAAGAGGATTTTCTTCCCAGTCACAGAGCTTGCTTGCTAAGACGTAGCCTGCTGGCCATTGGGCTGTGTAGCAGACGCAGCCATATTCGTCCCTGAGGTCAGCGCTGACACTGTCCGTTCACACAGGCAGATGCCAGCAGCTCTGCCTGAGGTTGTGTCTTGGTTTGCAATTTGGTCCACGCTCAGGCAGGTTGCAAGAGTCCTGACCGAATGCTGCAGGAGCATCCCTCAGCAGGTGTGGGATGAGAGTGGGGGATACGTTCCTGAGCGTGCTCCCCCTCCATGGGACAGTTAGGAGGGGTGTTCTATGTCACCTCTCAGAGGGACCCCACTAGAATAGAGCTTTGTTGTTGACAGGGGTAAGCCACTTTGTAGGCTTTCCTCCCTTCGATGCCTCACCACCCTAACTCGTTCATCTTACTTCCTGAGACCCATCCCAGCTAAACTGCATGCACCCACGTTCTTAGTCTAGGGGCCACTTTTGGGGAAAGTCAAACCCTCTGAAAAAGTCTTTGATGATCAGCCAAGATGAACACAAACACCTCTCCTCATAATCCCCTCCCCCAGTTGCTTTTTCTTCAGCCTGACCTGTCCGCTCATCCTCTCCATGTAATTCTGCACTGTCCAACCTTCCACCCGAAGAGCCATGTTCCTCTCCTTGTTCCTCTGCCTGGCAAGTTTCTATTCACCATTTAAATGTCACTTCCTCTTGGAAGCCCCTGCCGCTCTTCTGCCTCTATGCCATCTACCTTATCTTCCTGACATTACCCTTATTAGATTCATCTATCTGTGCATCCATCCATCCAGCAACTATGCATTAACTGCCTGTATAGCCCAGGCACTAATATGTGCAATTATCCCAGGTCTCCCTGTGCTAGAGGGGTCTTCTTGAAATCAGAAGGGGCCTTAGCATCTCTGTGCTTCCACCACATACCACAGGGTCTGGAATGGAGTGGGTGCTTGGCAAGTGTTGGATCAAATTAAATGGATGAACTTTACCTATCCTATGTAGTGATAATGATGTTCTTAATTACACAGGGGGAGGATACATTAGTATGTAGAATAAATGAGTACATTATCGTCAAAATGTGAGCTACATGTAGACACAGTTTCATGACTGAAAACAGCTTTTAAGCCGTTATGCCAGTGACTGTGTTTGATTTCCCAATACCAAAGCAGGAACAGCCCCAGCAGGTTCCACTCGATCCCTCCGTGAACCACAATGACAGAAATTCTTGCTTTGCTGCCCCAAATATTTTCTTTAGAGTTTTACCGAACCCTTTGACCTCACGATTTCATACTGGTAGGGCTGCCATATACTAATAAAAGACAGGATGCAACCTTCACTACTGGCAATATCTTCTAAAGAGATAACCAGAGAGTTAGTCAAACAGCCAGCTAGTCACTATGCAAACATTGAGCATCAGCAGTTCTGGCAACAATGAGTTAGACACAAAGTATACAGTCATAGATAAGGTGGACTTAGACTCTGTCTTCTGAAACTTAGAATCAAAGATATGTATACAAAAATCTTCACTGAAATACAGTGTATAATAGTTTAACACCATAATTTCTTGTAAGATAGTTGGTTAAAAGGAATTGTAGTTTATCTAGATAATAAAATATTCCACAGCCATTCAAAATGGGGGTGTTAAATAATTTGTCATGGCCCACAATAATGGTCACAATGTGAGCTTAGAAAGAAAAAGATAATCAGGGTACGTAGTGGTGTATTCAGTGTGATTCCAATTCTGTGGATTAAAAAAATATTGATAATACATATTAGAAAACTACTGTAACAGAAGAAGCCAAATTATTTAGAGTGTTTACCTCTGAGATATGGCATTGCAGTTGACATTTTTATAGTTTTCTGTATTTTCCAAATTTCATGATTTACAATGGCATAAACATGTTGCTTTCATAATAATACTTTTTATAAAGAGCTTAGTAGATGTCAGAGTAGGTCCTTCTGCAAAATGCAGCATTTCGTTCTCTGATGTTTACGTGTATCAGGAGAACTTACTAATATGTTCACAGTTTTTGCTGCTCTTGGAAAAGTAATTGCTTTCAGTCATGCCAAGAGCTTTTTGAGAATGAGAAAGCAGGGGGAAAAAACCTCTTAAACTGTGACTTATGTGCCTTTAACTTATTTTGTTGATTGTGACCTGCAACCACTATATAGTGGCCAAAAGCAGTGGGTGTAGGAGAGGTGGAAGGAGACAGAAACCAAACCAATCACCTTTCCCTTGGTCTTCCCATGCTTCTGATGTATAAGCCTGTGGTCCTGGAAAGGTGTTGCCCTCATCCTATGCTAACTGTGCACTTCAAAACTTCGGCAAAGTGGACCACCATATTTTGACCCATGTGTACATTTCATTTTTGGTACAACTGAGTATGCATGTCCTGCCTGTCCAACAGAGTGTGGACATGATAGAGCTCAAAAATGCAGTGTAACGTGCAATACCGCTGCTGTGAGTACTAAATTGAGGCTGTTGCCTGAGGAAGATCACCCTTTTACTGGACCATGTAAGACATTCGTCTTGTGCACATGCATCAAAAGAGCCAAGTCAGATGACTCAGAAGTTCTAAAGTCAAGTGACAAAACTAAGTGTCAATGCAGAGACTGTGAGATGTTGTTATGCTGTGGTTGTGAATGGCAATGTAATCTCGCCTAAGTTTTTAGTGTTATTTGAATTTATCAGTCAAGTGTGCTACCCAAAATTGTGTTATACAAAAGTAGGCTGTGAACAAAGAAATATCAGGAACTGCTGATGTCCAAGTGGAAGGAGATGGTTCTACTGTGCCACGTGGAAGAGGGTTATCACCTTCCAGGCCACCGTCCCCTGGATGTAGTGCCATTTGCCAAAGAGAAGAGTTGAAGGGATTAAACATGCTCAGATTGGAAAAGAGAAGATCCATGATGCAGAAGCGTGGTAGAAATATCAACAGGGAGTAAGAAGGGATATGACACATAGAAGCCTATAGTTTTGTGTGTCATGCTTCCTAAGAGCAAAATTTACAGGAAGGCTGAGGATAGCATATTATAAATAAGACCTTCTAACAATTAGAGGTACCTCAAAATAGAACCGGCTGACTAGAGAGGCAATTAGTGCACCATTTCCGCCTCATTAGTTTTCATCCTGGAAACATTACAGGAGGAAGCTGAGTCAGGAAGCTCCTCCTGCACCAGGTAGGAGGTTGGAGTGGATGACTCACCGACATTTTAGGTCCTAAGAGTCTCCAGAGCTGTGTTTTCAATGCTCTTCATGTTGTCTCCATCTTAGTCCCCCATGTGGGATTGCCCCATGTGGGACCATGCCTGGTCCATGATCTTGTTAGAGAGACAGGTAAGCAGCTGATGTCCTTACCATTAATATTAGCTGCTGCCAGGCAAGGTGTTAAGCCCTTACTGGGGCCATCTCCTTCACTCCTTACACCCACCTTCAGGAGGCACCAATACCATGCACATGGGCAAAAACAAAAGTTCTGAATGCTTATGTGATTTGCCCAATGCCAGCTATCTAGTAAATGTGATCAGGGGTACTTCCACAGGTGGTCTGCCTCTAGAACATGCCACCTCGTGTTCCTAGGACCTACCCAGCATAGGGCACTGTTCACAATAGCAAAGACTTGGAACTCACCCAAGTACCCATCAGTGATAGACTGGATAAAGAAAATGTGGCACATATATGCCATGGAATACTATGCAACCATTAAAAAGGATGAGTTCATGTCCTTTGTATGGACACGGATGAAGTTGGAAACCATCATTCTCGACAAACTAACACAAGAACAGAAAACTGAACACCACGTGTTCTCATTCATAAGTGGGAGTTTAACAATGAGAACACATGGACACAGGGAGGGGAATATCACACACCGGGGCCTGTCAGGGGATGGGGGGCTAGGGGAGGGATAGCATTAGGAGAAATATCTAATGTAGACGATGGGTTGGTGGGTGCAGCAAGCCACCATGGCACGTGTATACCTATGTAACAAACCTGCACATTCTGCACATGTATCCCAGAACTTAAAGTGTAATAATAAAAATAGTAGATGCACAGCGCATGGCACTTAGGTACATGGCACATAAATGTCCACTGAATGAAACAAGACACAAACGTGCAAAATTTCTGAGACAGAGACGATACCATGAAAGGAACAGGGCGTTGCATTACTAAGATATCAAAGGAGGGGAAATGTGAAGAAATCATCATTCGTTCATCCATTCACTCATTCATCTCCGTGTTTTTATGAACAAATTCTATGTGCTTGGCTGTGTACCAGGGGCTCCAGATAAGAGGTGACTGGCGACAGCATTGGTCTTGGTGATGCCGCTCTTTGAGCAAGGGGGATGGCTTGGTAAACAATATTAAGAGTGAAATAATTTTACTCTTACTACATTCGCAAAGAAAGCCAGTTAACTTTGAAAGTTTGTCATTGATAGGAAACAGCAGGACAAAGAGCTTTGAAAAGGTGCTGTCCTACAAAGAAGGCAGGTCTGAGAATGGAAAGGTGGCAAAGGTGAAATGAATAGAACTAAACATCCCAGTAGGAATTTCTGTCTGGAGACCTGGCCACGGCATTCCAGTTCCCTACAGGACTGACAGTTAAAACATACTCTGATCCAGAAGCCTCCGATGTCACCTTCCAGCTGCGATGGGTCCTGTCCCGCCCGGAACAGAACCTCAGCCGCAGGATCTAAAGTCATCGAAAGAGGCCCGATGTCTGATCTCTGAGGACTGGCAGAAACGGAGCAATGATGTGAGCATTTGAGTCATTCATGTTCAGGGCAGGTACTTTGAAATGGAATTCTTGATCACATCAGAAGGTGCTGAAACCAAGGTCAGGCTCCTGTTCCTGTTGAGAGGCCTTGTTAATGAGGTGCCTTCAGCAAACACGGACACCCGAGCCAGGCAGGAAGGCAGGCTGCTGAGCTGTGAAAACGATCGTCCGAAGTAAGCGCGCTTGCTTTCTGCCAGGCACTGCTGTATGCTGGTGTACAAATCCCTGTGTGTAGGGTACAGGCATTGTAGGAGATGGGTAAAGATAGGAGTAGGGGACATGAGCTTACATCTCCTAAGCCCCTACTTTGTGTTTGATTCCGTGCAAGGCAATATGCACATTTGTCTGTTGTACACTCATGGTAACCTGGTGAGGTAGGTAATATCATCCCAACTTTATAGCTAAGGCTATCACTTCAGAGTAACAAGGTCAAGTTCCCTCAAGTGCTTAGCAGTAGGTCCAAGGATCAGAATCCAAGTCCCACTGATGGGACTGCCCTCTGCCCTTCTCTCCTGGCCACCCTATTAATTATTTTCCTTGCCTTAATATTAGGATGACTATATGACCCAATTTGCCTAAGACACAGTTTGTGCCTGTTGATCAAGGGGAATTAATAATAGTATCCCCTTTCATTCTCAAAAAGAGTCCCAACTTAGATAATAAATTATATGGTCCCCCTACACAATAGTAGTTTCAGTCGTTTGGTTGTTTTTTCGTTTTGTTTTTGTTTTGTTTCGGTTGAAAGAGATGCACTCATCAAAACCACAACTTCGAACTGTGGGTACAAATTGTAATTGGGCTGGAAATGAGAATCCGGCATCCCACTATGCAAATATAAGCATCCAGGAAATTTATCCAAATGCACTAGATGGAAGGCAGCCAGCCTGGAAGTGACTCTAATACTCCTACACTCCTTGATTTAGAGCCCTGTGAAGGGGACTTTGCCATCTGGTGGACTGGCCTGCTCCACGGTTGCTGGAGTCCAACTGTCAAGCAATGTGTCAGTCTGTGGGCTATGGGTTGTCCTGTGGCCACGCATGGTGTCCCTCACTTGGAGAGTATTGTTGATGACAGACACGAGCCTTGATATGGTCTCTACAAGGTTTGATTAGCAGAGTTACCATGTGCAGTTGGACAGGCTGTACACTGCACAAAAACACCAAACCTTGGGGCAAGCAAGAGATGGCCACACTCTGGTTGCTAGGGCTCACAGTTCTGCCTGGCAACAGATACTAGCCTATCTTTCTAATTCACACAAAACTGTGGTAGGGTAGAGCAGGGGGAGCTATGGTTACAGATTGAACCTTTCCAACCCTGTCCTGCCATTGACAATCAGAAATCCCAGAGGGCCTGAAAAAATAGCTATTTAATCTGGAATTAGTAGACCGAAGATCATAACACAGAATGATACAGTCTTTAGAGTAAGAAGAGCAGAGCTGGCCAGGCATGGTGGCTCATGCCTGTAATCTCAGTGCTTTGGGAAGCCGAGGTAAAAGGATTACTTGAGGCCAGGAGCTTGAGAGCAGCCTGGGCAACACAGTGAGACCCTGTCTCTACACACACACACACACACACACACACACACAAAATTATTTTAAATTACCCAGACATGGTGGCAAGTGCTTGTAGTCCCAGCTATATGAGAGGCTGAGGTGGGAGGATTGCTTGAGCCCAAGAGTTTGAGTTTGCTGTGAACTACGATCATGCCACTGTACATCAGGCTGGGCAACAGAGTGAAAACCTGTATTTAAAAAATAATAATAATAGAGAGACAGAGAGCAGGGTCCTAAAATCTACCGAGCATCCACTATGCTTGGCACTGTACTAAGTATGCTAACCTGTTTGCATGTGAGTTCGCTGAGGCTCAGAGAGATGAAGTAGCTTTCCAAGGTCACACGGCCTGTCAGTGCCATAGCTAGGCTGCAAACTCAGGTTTGCCTGACTCCAAAGTCAATGTTGTCGTGTTTTCCCAGTGCCAAGCTACCATCACATAGAACCCTCGGAGACTCTCTCCTTTCCTTCCTGTACATCTGAGGGACGTAAGCTACAAATTTCCTGAAATGGCAAGAGCAGGATCAGAACTCAAGTTTTCTGCTCCTGCGTGTTCAAGGTTCCCTTCAGAGCCAGCTTGCTTTGGGTCTTGTTCTGAAAGCAGGGATCTCCCACAGTCTCTTCCTCCAGGGCCATATTAGTGCCCCTCTCCCACTCCCTATCTCGGGGCTGCCCATCCTTATTGCTCAAACAACAAAACTCTGTGCTGGCTTGACCCTCAAAAAGTCAACAGTCCAAAAGTGGACTGACCTCCCTCTCGGCTAGAGCAGAGGAGGGGCTATCACTGATGCGTCATCCCATAGGCCCGGGCTCATGGAGCCACCTCCTAGGAGAAGCTTTGGGAAAGCAAAAGTCACCTCCCTCCCACCCTTGTTCCTGAAGCTGCCTGCTGTGCTCCGTGAGGACTGGGTGTCAGGAAACCCAGCTGAGGGGTGTCCTGATCAGGCGTCTTGGGCACTGGCTGGCAGCTGAGTTTATGTGCGGAATGGGAGTCATTGTTGCCAAATCCCTTCGTGAACACATCCTTCTGTCCCCACAGGTGACCTGAGTCTTAGAAGCAGGCTTCCGCTTGCAGGTGGGTGTGGGGTGGGAGCAGCAAAGGGAGGGACAGGTCCAAGTTCACTCAGTCCAGCTCAGGAAGCATCTGCAAACTGCCCTAGGGAGAGCCAGCGTGACAGTCCAGCTCTGGTGGCTCTTTGTGGAATGTATTTCTACACCCACATCTGTTTTATCCTAACATTCTTCCTATGTTTCTCCCTCCATTGTCACCCTCATCTTACCCTTCTTTCAACCATACCCCAGCGTGCATGGTTGAAAAGCAAAACAACAAAATATTTGCCCTTGGCATGCACATAAATTTCCCCCATCACTGATGTAAAGTTGTAACCGTGCTACCAACAGGTTGTATCTCAATGGGCAGACCTCGTCCACTTCCAACCAAGGGATAAAGGAAGGGAGGTGACTGTGCAGCCACTGAACCTTCCTTTCAAGCCTCCACCTTCCTAGAAAGGACACACATCCTCCGCCCTAGCCCTCAGTTGCCCTCTGACCTACATTGTGGGTCCTTTTGATTGCCTTTGTCTTTGCTCACACTTCTGACTCTTCTGTTGTTTCCTCCATTCTCCTGCAGTTACTGAGACCTATGCAGTAGATAAATGCTGTGGATATAAAGGCAGTAAAATGTGGTCCTTTCCTGAAGGAGTAATGATTTGGCTGTGTACACACCCAAATCTCATCTTGAACTGTAGCTCCCATAATCCCCACGTGTCATGGGAGGGACCCAGTGGGAGGTAATTGAATCATGGGGGTGGGTCTTTCCTGTGCTGTTCTCATGATAGTGAATAAGTCTCACGAGAGCTGATGGTTTTATATAAGGGAGTTCCCCTGCAAACACTGTCTTGCCTGCCGCCATGTAAGACATGCCTTTGCTCCTCCTTTGCCTTCTGCCATGATTGTGAGACCTCCCCAGCCATGTAGAACTGTGAGTCAATTAAACCTCTTTCCATCATAAATTACCCAGTCTAAGGGATATCTTTATTAGCAGCATGAGAACAGACTAATACAAGGAGTTTACAGCCTAATGGGAGATATGAAAGAAATTTTTAAAGAAGAGAGAGACAGAGAAGAGAAGGGAGGAGAAGGAAGGGAGGAGAGGGGAGGGCAAAAAACTAGAGAAGAGAAGCAAACAGGAGAGGAGAATTAGGGTACAGAGTAAAGGATGGTTGGGTGGTGACATGTATGAGTCTGGGACAAAGCAGAAATAGATGAACTCTTCTGGGGAACTCTGGGAAGGCTTCCCAGAAGAGGTGGTCTTGGAGGACAAAGGGGATGAAACCAGCTTATTGAGCAACCGCTCTGGGCCATCCCCAGGTGAACACATCACATGTGTTACCCATACTGACCCACACCTGGCCTTGTGGAGTAGCCATTATCATCCTCGATCTAAAGAGGAGGAATCTGAGACTCAGCTAGGCTCACCTTGCCCGAGATCAACCAGGTAATGAGAGCCCCGGACTGACTCAGGTATGAGAACCAGAAGGTTTACCTCGGTACGCAACCTCTGCATCATCACATTTTCTGTTTCATTGCCTTAGATGCTGGTAACAAAGCACAAAGAACTTGGGCTCAGCAATAAGGAGGCTTGCATTTAAACCTCATCACTTGCAGTTGCTCGTACTTAGACTTTCTGAGCCTCGGTTTCCAACGATCCTGGCAAGATTACTCTGAGTAAATCCCCTTGCTCTTTCTGAGCCTTTCTTCCAGATGGCAATATGATGTTGGCTGGATAGAATGGGATGTGTGTAAAGTACCCAGCATAGTGCTTGACAAAACGTAACTTACCAGGAAGAGGTGGTTCCCTTTCCTTCTCTCCTTTTAGCCTACAGACCCACAGCTGTCCTGTCGCATAGGGCAGTGGTTAAACTGTGGAAGCTGGAGCCAGACTACTTGGATTCGGATCTTCTCCCTGGTATTGCTATGTGACTTTAGGCTGTTATCTAACTTCCCTGTGCTTCAGTTCTTCTATCTAGGAAATGAGGATGAATTAGTACCTACCTCATGAAGGTTATGATGAGGATCGAATGAGCTATTTATAGGGTATGTTGAGCCCTGCCAGGTACACAGTAAGCTCTGTGCAGCTGGAGTTGAATGAATCAACCTATATGCTTCACCACTTTGCCTCACTTGCTTCTTAATCCAGTACCTTTGCAATGAGCTGAGAGCAGTCTAACCAGAGGAAAAGGTTTACATTGTCATCTTTGCAGTCACTTGCTGGAGCAGAGCTGTGACGGGCTAGGAAAATCCGGTTCACCGTGGCCAAGCTTCAAAAGCCTCAGACCCTACTAATGGGGATGGGGGCTGATTTTCTCTTCCTGCTTCTCTGATCACAGAAGACTGTGATGGTCACGCCCTGATCTACAGGATCCCACACGCTAAACCCATAGACTCTGATGTCAGCCTCAACTAGGAAAAGAGGAAGTGGATTGTTACAATGCCATAATTGAGCACATTAGAAGAAGGATGCCTTTATAGAGCAGTGCATCTCAGCGCCGTCAGCACGTTAGGATTCTCCAGGGAATGTATAATTATATACGAATAGTCAGGCTGCATCCAGCTTTTAAATAAAATATCTGATTGTCAGATATTCTGAGCATCATGGGACCTTTCTCCTCTAAATCACAGGGAATGTGCCAATGATTTACCGTGATGATTTACGTCAGTGGTTCTCACCTCGAGCTGCAGCAGAATCCCCTAGAGGGCCTGTCCAAACTCAGGCTGCAGGGCCCCATCCTGGGAGTTTCTGATTCCATACCTCTGGGGTGGAGCCTAGGAATCTGCATTACAGCAATTGTGATGCAGGTGATGTTGAGGCTGCTGGCTCTGGCACCACACACTGAGAAGCACGGATCCGTACAATGAATAAAAGAGAAAAAAATAAGACACCGTCCACCAAGTCTTCCCAAAGAATATGTCTACTTCTTTTGGGGATTAAAAACAATTAGGCCAGGCGCCATGACTCACACCTATAATCCTAGCACTTTGGGAGGCCAAGGAGGGCAGATCACGAGGTCAGGATTTCGAGACCAGCCTGGCCAGCAAGGTGAAACCCCGTCTTTACTAAAAATACAAAAAGTAGCCAGGCGTGGTGGCATGCGCCTGTAATCCCAACTGCTCGAGCGGCTGAGGCAGGAAAATTGCTTGAACCCGGAAGGTGGAGGTTGCAGTGAGCCAAGATCGCACCACTGCACTCTAGCCTGGGCAAGAAAGCGAGACTGTCTCAAAAAAAAAAAAAAAAAAAAAAAAATTGTCCATACTTATATTTTGATCTATTGAAAAATGGCTGTCCCACTCTTTTCAATTTTTCTTCCCTCTCTCCTATCTCAGCCGTGCACCCCTGTAACTTCCTGCTGTTGAAATTCTCAGCACCTGTGTGTCACAGCACATGTCACGTGTAGGTCAACAGCTTTGCAGTGACAAACAAAGAAAAAGAAAAACTGACTGACGCTTGAAGCATTGTCAGTGAGAACATAGAATAGTCTTTGCTGCCTTCGGTGGCAGGTCACATGGATCAGCCCACACAGTGGGGTTTGAATTTCTTCTTCTTACAACAATTGAGTCCCTGAATTGTTGAGCAGACAAATGACAGCGTGATCTGAAAAAAATGTTTCTGACACTGTATCTAAACCTCAATATGGGAGCTTGTATTGTCGTAAGAAAAACGTAAGTATGGCTCGTGCATCCAATGGACTTGATTTTGTGATAATTTTCAGTTATTTTTGCTCATCTAAGTACCTCCATGCATTGATGAAGATGGAAAAATAAAGTGATAATCTTTGGAAGAAGAAAATCTTACCTCACCATCCCCTCCAGGTCTCCTCTCACAACATTCACAAATTCATTCTGCTCATTTATTTCCATTCTTTGACTACATTAATGATCTGCGGTTTTCATGAGCTGTTTAGTGAAAACAACTTTTAGAAGAGATATACAAAATTCTGTTTGTAAGATGATCTTGAAAATGGTCAAGTTAGTAATAGAAAGTTCCATTTTCATCAAACTTGAGATAGTGACTCAACTTTCATACTTTTTGGGAGATTTCTCCAAATAGACTGCTTTTGGCCCAGCTAAATAACTAGTCAATGTGATCAAGAAATTTTAGAACTGAAGAGACCATAGAGATCATTAAGTCCAAGTTCCCATTTTAAAAATGTGAAACTGGCTGCGCGTGGTGGCTCATGCCTACAGATCACGAGTCAGGAGTTCGAGACCAACCTGGCCAATATGGTGAAACCCCATCTCTAATAAAAATACAAAAATCAGCTGGTCATGGTGGTGTGTGCCTGTAGTCCCACCTACTCAGGAGACTGAGGCAGGAGAATCACTTGGACCCGGGAAGCAGAGGTTGCAGTGAGCTGAGATCACGCCACTGCACTCCAGCCTAGGTGACAGAGTGAGATTCCATCTCAAAAAGAAGAAAAAAGGGAAACCAAGGCACAGAGCGATGATGAGTTTGCCCCTAGTCACACAACCCATTTCAGAAACTTGACCACAGGTGAGTCCTTTCCTTTTCCTTATCTATCTCCCCGGACATGCCCAGACACTCCACTTTAATGCATGCCCCTCATTGTCTGCATATGTGCAAAAACATAGTACACCAATGTGGTCTTTTGCTAGTGGTTCAGTGGAATTGGGGCTCTCATTCTCATGGTTTAGGTGTATAATTGTACTTTTAATGGTTTATTTATTTTATTAATATCTGTCATCTTCATTACAATGCAAGTTCCAAGATAGGGACCATATATATAAATAATTTGTTTATATTTCTGGCGCCTCCGATAATGTTTGATCCAGTAGAGATGCTCATTAAATAGCACTGTAGTCACTCCTGTAATCCCAGCACTTTGGGAAGCCGAGGCGGGCAGATCACGAGGTCAAGAGATTGAGACCATCCTGGCTAACACGGTGAAACCCCATCTCTACTGAAAATACAAAAATTAGCCGGGCGTGGTGGCAGGCGCCTGTAGTCCTAGCTACTCAGGAGGCTGAGGCAGGAGAATCGCTTGAACCTGGCAGGCGGAGGTTGTAGTGAGCTGAGACTGTGCCATTGTACTCTAGCCTGGCAATAGAGTAAGACTCCATCAAAAAAAAAAAAAAAAAAAAAAAAAAGGCCGGGCGCGGTGGCTCACGCCTGTAATCCCAGCACTTTGGGAGGCCGAGGCGGGCGGATCACAAGGTCAGGAGATCGAGACCATGGTGAAACCCCGTCTCTACTAAAAAAAATACAAAAAATGAGCCGGGCGCAGTGGCGGGCACCTGTAGTCCCAGCTACTCGGGAGGCTGAGGCAGGAGAATGGCGTGAACCCGGGAGGCGGAGCTTGCAGTGAGCCGAGATTGCGCCACTGCACTCCAGCCTGGGCGACAGAGCGAGACTCCGTCTCAAAAAAAAAAAAAAAAAAAAAAAAAAGCACTGTAGTGATGGAATGAATGACTCAATGAAGTAACACAGAGGCTGGGATTCAAAGGATACAAGGAATAAACTGGGAGAAAAGACAGGAAAGAGGATTCCAAGCAGTGGGGACTGTATGTGCAAAGATCCTGCAGTGAAAGAGGGGGTGGCACTTAGGAAGAACTGATTGTTCTTCCCTGTGGTCAAGGTAGAGTTCTGGAATACGGTGAGAAACAAGGCTGGAGGAGTAGATGGTATTTACATTATAGAAACTTTCCTAAGCCATTCATTCTCTGTCCTTACTCAGTCGAGTTTCTGGTGCTAAATCCTGAATGTCAGTGCACTGGTAGGATCATCTAGCCTACATTCCTACTTAGAGGGTAAAAAGAATTTCAGCTGGGCCCCATCCCAGTCCCAAAACTGTTATAGCTAAAAACTGCTACTTACTCAGTACTTAATATGTACCAGGCAGCGTAGGAAGCCTTTGAAGAGATGGATTCAGTCCTCTAATCATTCATTTACATGCTTAGCTTTGCTGGAATATGATCTTGCTTTAAAAGGCTAGTCTGTCAATCAGGGTCATGTCTCAGGGACCCAGATCAGCTCCCTTGTTACCACAGTCCCTGGATTCCCTGCTGCCTGTGCTCTGCTTAAGGAGACCTCAGCAGCTCTGCAATAAGGACTGAGTTGATTAACATCTGGTTGAAAATCTCTTCGCCCATATGAACCTGAGACAAAGTCGTCCGAAGAGCAACTGATGGCAAGACCCGCAGTTGTCTCTAAGATGGCAACTCGAGTGCTTAGCTGCACAGATAAGAAGATTAAGCAGAGCGGCCTCGAAGCCAGGGATACCTGGATTTGATTCCCAGCTTTATCATTCACAAGCCAGGTAACCTTGGCCAACTTTCTTTTTCTCTCTGAGTCCCCATGTTTAGATATGAAAAGAAGACAAAAATACTTACACTAAAGCTGGTTTAAGGATTTAACGAAGCACTTTAGTACAGTATCTGCCCCATGGTGGGACAAAAGAAGCCGCAGCTGCTATTAATGCTCTATTGTTAGCCATACGGAAGAGAAGGGCAGATGTGGTGCAGAATTCTTACGTTTGAAAGAAGGAAGGAAAATCCATTAAAAACAAGTGCATGCAAATCATCATTTACTGCCGCGACGAGGAGAATGGATTGTCTTGGTCATTTTATGTTCTGGTTCTGGAGGTAAATTGTAAGGTCCTCTTTATTGAAAGTTCATTCTGTCTTCCACAAATGTTTATTGAGTCCATGCTATTTGCTAGGCACGTAGGAGAAACGAGGATAAATGAGCTGCTGATCCTGCATTCACCTCAGGAGCTGGGGAAGGGAGAACACGGCTTTTCTATAAATGTGTGGGAAGGCCCTTTTCCACTTAAATACAGAATGCTGAGCGTTATTTAACATTTACTGAAGATGTTATCAGGGCCTCTCATTGCCTAAGACAGGTGATGGAGAACAGAAAGGCTGCAAGTAGACGTGATGAATTTATGTTTTCCATCCATTAATCTTTAGGTAATAGTATAGATTATTATATATTATACATAATACTTATATAGCATCCTAATTTTAATTGTGTTATTAGTAATTCTATTTCTATATTATTAAATAGATGACATATATTATTATACATATACACATCATGGCTATATATATTAATTGTACATTATCTAGTTATAAGTAATTGTTATATATTTATTATCTAATACTCACATATTATATGTTATAAGTACATAAGTGATCTGGAATACCTATATTATCTCTCTCTCTTTTTTTTTTTTTTTTTTTTTTACCATGTGCATGTTTTTCTTTAAAATAGAAATAGTGAAGTTCTGCTTGAGTCAGAACCTGCATAGGTTAATTAAATCCACGCTTTAGTCCAACTCTACAACACTAAAGGACATGAAGGCTGCAAAACGATTGGGAAGGGCTGCCCCCATACACTCAACTCCTCCAGTTTCTCATGCATCTGTCCACCAAGTTTTACCAGACATTTACTGTGTGTCAGGCTCTGCCCTGGGCACAGGAGCAGAGGGCCAGTGGAGACACAGTCCCTGCCCCCACAGAACTCACAGATGGGGCAGGCAGAAGCCACAGAGGCCGTGGTAGCCACGCTTTGGGAGAAAGGAACCACAAGTCAACAGGGGCACAAAAGAGGGCAACCGACTCTATCTGGGATGCTGGAAAGGATTCCTGGGGATGGAGATGCCTGAGTGGGAAAGGCTCTGATTGGAAGAAAAAAGAGGAAGGGAGGGCATAATGAGAAAGAGGAAAGCATGTGGGGAAACTGGCGTTGATGCTAAAATAGCATAGTCATTGCAGGATCTGATGGCAGGATAATGGATATGCTGCTACTGCGAATATAGTAAGACCAAGAAAAATAGTAAGAGAGGACTTAGGAGTAGTGATAGCAAGCATGTATTGAGCATTGATTGTTCTAGGCACTTGGATGCATTATAACACGTAATCTCACAGTAAACCTAGACCGTGTAGAGTATTGCTATACAAATATTTTAGATGAGTGAACAGAGGTGCCAATACGTTGCTCAGCTGGTACGTGTGGCAGCCAGGAGAGAAGCAGATCAAGCTGTTACTCTAGTGGTGTTGGCGCAGGCACCTACCCTCTATAAACCTCAGCTTCTTCCTCAGTAAACTAAGGTGAGGCTGGGCACAATGGCTCATGCCTGTAATCCTAGTGCTTTGGGAAGCCAAGATAGGTGGATCACTTGAGGCCAGGAATTCTAGACCAGCCTGGGTAACATAGTGAGACCCCATCTTTACAAAAAAAAATTTTTTAAAAGGCTGGGTGCAGTGGCTCACACCTGTAATCCCAGCACGTTGGGAGGCCGAGGCAAGCAAATCACCTGAGGCTGGGAGTTCAAGACCAGCCTGACCAACATGGAGAAACCCTGTCTCTACTAAAAATACAAAATTAGCCGGGCGTGGTGGTGCATGCCTGTAATCCTAGCTACTCAGGAGTCTGAGGCAGGAGAATTGCTTGAACCCAGGAGACGGAGGTTGTGGTGAGCCGAGATTGCACCGCTGCACTCCAGGCTGGACAACAAGAGTAAAACTCTGTCTCAAAAAGAAAAACTATTTGGGTGTGGTGGCATGTACCTGTAGTCCCAGCTACTGGGGAGGCTGACGCAGGACGATCACTTGAGCCCAGGAGTTCAAGGTTGCAGTGAGCCATGATTGAGCCACTACACTCCAACCTGGGTGACAGAGTGAGACCCCGTCTCTAATAACAAACAAAAGTAAGATGAAAGGTCATTCTGAGAATGCCAGGGTTGAGGGCTGCATAATGCCATGGTCGTGGCAAACGCTAGTCGTGGTGGCTGAAGTTCCGTGTGTGTTAGGGAGTAGAGATTGGAAAAGTGGAGGAAATAAGTGAATGAGGAAGCCTGGGTCAGATAATAGGGGCCAGCCCTGTGTGATAAACTAGGTGGTATGCATTTTATTCTGAAAGCTGCGATGGACATTGGGAAGTCCAAAATAAATAGTGACATGTTCAGTGTTGTATTTGAGAAATGTCACTCTGACCACAGAAGGAGTTTTGGAAACAGCCAAGTCACGTGGAGGAGTGTTGTCATAGTCCAGGGTGAGAAGCGTGACCACCCAGACTAAGAGACAGTCATACGAGCTGTCAAGGACAAAGAGATAGCGCAGTTGCTGAATATAGGGACGTGGGGGTGAGGGAGGAAGAGGAGGCCAGGATGTGGCCCAGATTCCTGGCTTTAGCGCTGGGGAATGGTGCCGTCCATCCACTGAAGCAGGAAACACAGTAAGAGGAGTGTTACCGGTTAAATTGCATCCCACCCCCACCACTCCAAATTCTTATGTTGAAGCCCTAACCCCCAGCACCTCAGAACGTCACTTTATTTGGAGATAGGGTCTTTACAAAGGCAATTAAGTTACATTGAGGTCATTGGAGTGGGCCCTCATCCAATATGGCTGGTGTCCTTATGGGAAGGGGAAATTCAGACACAGAGCGTCATAAAGGGAAGACAGAGTGGAGAGACGCAGGGAGAAGAGGTACATCTACAAGTCGAGGAGAAAGCCCTGGAATAGATCTTTGGCTCACAGCCCTCAGAAGGAACCAACCCTGCCAATACTTTGATTTTAGACTTTGTGCCTCCAGAACTGTGAGAAAAGGAATTTCTGATGTTTAAGCCACTGGGTCTGTAGAACTTTGTTACAGCAGCACTAGGAAACTGACTCATCTCTGAATGAGTTCATTCAGAGATGGGCACAAGTTAGGTTTGGATCAGTTGAGTCTGATGTGTTGCTTTTGGGACAGCCAGGTGGAGACAAATGCCAAAATGATAGAGATGCAAGTCCAGGACTCAGTGGGCAGCTTGGGACTGGAGATTTACACATGCCAATCACTTTGGACAGTCTGGCATCCATAGCACAGTGCAAGCAGTACAGAATAGAAATCTGAAAAATAGTTGAATGAATGTATGTCCTATTTGCCTAAGGACAGAGGGCAGAAGGGAATACAGGGATACTGGAACTAATTGTAATTTCCTGTCCTAGTACTAAGAAAGTTATCATCGCAAGCCCTGTCCGTATGGAGCTGTAACTGTGACATCTCTGAGGCCAGCAAATTTTAGAGAATTGCTGCATTGGTTGCTGATATTTACACTCCCTAGAAAACATAGTCTTTTCTTTGTTTTATGAAATCTAGAAGGCAGGAGAATTAAATATCAATGCTATTCTTTGGACAGAAAACTATAGCCTGTCCAGAGTCTCAGGTTCATGCCCATATTCTGAAATGTTGACCTCCAAGGGGATGTGCCAGCAACATGTTTACTTTAGGTAGGAACTTTAGAGCCTGCTTAGCTTAAAATGTCAAAATAAGTAGACGGCATAACACAATGGAAAATGGCAATAACGGAAACCAGGACACCTTACTTTGAATCGCAGATTTGCCTCTGAAAAAATGGGTAACTTTAACCTTTCTGAATGTCTTTTCCTTTATCTATAGAGCAGTCATGGGGAGGGGGTAATTGGATGATCTTCCAACTCTGACATTCTATGATTCTCTCAATGTTTCCTTTAATTGCAACGGGGTGATAAGATAACATTTCCATAAATTGACCTGCCAACCTGATTAAGTCCGCCAGCATGAAGACATGAAAATAAGATGATAGGCAGAAATTAACATCGCAGATGACTCTAGTAGAATAGTTTTCCTCCTTAAAATGGCAGATGGAACACCAGAAATAGACAACACTTGGTTTTAGAGGCTGAGGTTTGGGAGGCTGAGGAGGGTGGATTGCCTGAGCTCAGGAGTTTGAGACCAGCCTGGGCAACACGGTGAAACCCCATCTCTAAGAAAAATACAAAAAATTAGCTGGGTGTGGCAGCATGTGCCTGTAGTCCCAGCTACTTGGGAGGCTGAGGCAGGAGAATGGCTAGAACCCGGGAGGCAGAGGTTGCAGTGAGCTGAGATCATTCCAGCCTGAGTGACAGAGTGAGACTCCATTGCTTAAAAAAAAAAAAAAAAAAAAAAAAAAAAAAAAAAATCAATAGTGCAAATGGAGAAATCCTGCTCTACACCCAGCAAGATTGGCTATGAACTGGTGGCTCCTATGTGTGACATAGCTATTGTCTTTTCCTTCCAGGGTCAAGCTGTGGCTCAGCTGTGTTCCACTGTCCCCAATGTGACTGTCTTTGGAACAGCCTCTACTTTCAAGCATGAAGCAATCAAAGACTCTGTGACCCACCTCTTTGACAGAAATGCAGACTATGTGCAAGAAGTTAAAAGGTAAGATGTTTGCTTTTGAAAAAGCACTAGGCTGGCCCTTGCTGTGCTCTCAAAGAGCAGTAGCACTTATTTAAAGGAGGGATCATCATAATAATAATAATAATAATAGTAATATATAACAAACATATATTGGGAGCTTAGTATTATTAGCTCTGTGCCAAATACTTCAAATGCATTAGTTCATTTAATCCTCTTAACCCCATTATCACCAAGGAACGGATTGACTAAGTAACTTGCAAAGGTAATGTATTAAAGTTACGCTAGCTCCTATTTGACCATCTTAATGCACAGAAGTTTATTTCTCATTCATTCACATGACAGCTTAAGGTGGATATTTCGTAGATGATCTTCTGTAAGAGCATTCAGAGACCCAGGCTCTTTTCATCTTGTGGTTCCACTGTTGTCTTGGGTCTTAAGGTCCTTTGCTTCTAGCCAACAGATGGGCAGAGAGCACCAAAGGGTCATGAAGAGGAGGTTTTATGGGCCAGTCCCAGAAAGAACACACACCCTTCTCATAGTCTAGCACTACTGCTCAGGTCATTGGCTACGCCTTACTGCAAGCAAATTGAGAAACCTTGTCATTGTGTGCACCCAGAAAGGCCTGGCACTGGCAGTAAAGGGTGGAGCCTGGAGTCAAGCCAGGCATTTCAACTTTGGAGCCCGTGATTTTCCTGTACAGATGGCACCTCTCTGAAGAGTGAAGCATGAGCCAGAATTACCCATAGGAAGAAAGGGGCAGGGAGGGGGCTGCTCTGGGAAAGGAAAGTCTTGTGCATGCATACTGAGGAACTCAAGAGCCTCAGAGGCTGGGAGAACTACAAGAAGGCTTACTGGGGTGCAAGTCCAGGGATGTCTTGTTATCTCATCTAATTATAAGTATTGGCACAGGGACACCTGGCGGGAAAGGGAAGGAGGGGCATGAGGTGAGGCTGAGCAAGGAGACAGGTATTATGCACATAAAGACCACGTACACCAATCTAGCAAATGTGGACTCCAACCTGGGTGTGACCAAGAGCCACTGACGAACTGAAGTGGAGCTATGATTGACTTGAGTTTTGAACAATCACTGGTGGTACAGAGGGGATGGATGGGAGGAGGGAAGCTGGGGCCGCAAGATCATGTGCTGGTTATTGCAGTCACCTGGGGGAATGGTGGTTTATAACCTGTGATTCTGAAGTCATTGATCATGGCTACATGTGTGTCAACACAGAGAATCAGATGGAGACCCAGCTGCCATCATGGTTTCAGATGATTTTGTGTGTCTCACTCTGGCTGTTGCTCTGGGCTCCAGGCTAGTTCTCAGGGTCCATGCCACTCACAGCTCCTGAGAGGATTCAGATTTGGGCCAGAGCCATTGTTTCGGCATTCTCATTTTCCAACACAAAATTGCTACGTACAAAGGTATTACGTAGTCCAGATAGAATCATAATAAAGAAACAAGGCTGGGCACAGTGGCTCATGCCTATAATCCCAGCACTTTGGGAGGTCCAGGAGGGCAGATCACTTGAGCCCAGGAGTTTGAGACCAGCCTGGCCAACATGGTGAAGCCCCATCTCTACTTGCGCTCCCCTCCAAAAATACAAAACTTGGCTGAGCATGGTGATGCATGCCTGCAGTCTCAGCTACTCAGAAGGCTGAGGTGGGTGGATTGCTTGATCCTGGGGGTAGAGGTTGCTGTGAGCTATCATGCCACTGCACTCCAGCATGGGTGACAGACAGCAAAAGCCTGTCTCAAAAAGGAAACGATTTTCTTCAAATCACAGATTAAGCTGGGAAAACTGAAGGACAAGCGGATGGGAGAGCTGGTTATTTGAAGTGATAGTTTTAGAACAGATTTGGTGAAACTTGGGAAGTTTCTTAAAAAGGTGGGGGTGGTTCTGATGGTCTGAGTTTTCAGATTTATTTTTAAATTTTGAATGCAGAGCATTGCATACAATTTAAGGTTGTCCCAATAGTTCCAGCAGGATGTGAAAGGAAAGCTTAAAGCTAGATATTAGAAGTTGACCCTCTGTTTCTCAGATGTCTAGAGGCTGCAGGCTAATTCTGAGGACATCCATTTGCCCAGTTCCGTAGCTCTCAGGTAGTTTTTTTTTTCTTTTGAGATGGAGCCTCGCTCTGTTGCCCAGAGCGCAGTGGTGCAGTCTCCACTCACTGCAAGCTCCTCCTCCCAGGTTCACACCATTCTCCTGCCCCAGCCTCCCAAGTAGCTGGGACTACAGGCGCCCACCACCGTGCCTGGCTAATTTTTTGTATTTTTAGTAGAGATGGGGTTTCACTGTGTTAGCCAGGGTGGTCTCGATCTCCTGACCTCGTGATCTGCCCGCCTCGGCCTTCCAAAGTGCTGGGATTACAGGCTTGAGCCACCACGCCTGGTCAGTTCTTCCTATCTTTAACTCAAGTCTCTTAAGCTATGGTCTGGAAAATGAACTATCATTGTCCCTTCAGTCATTTTTTCTTTGACTTCCTTAAGTGATATTTTTGCAAGCATTCTTTCATGTATGCATGCATACAATTGCTTAATACATCTGTGCTTTGTGTCTGTGGTGTCCTGGAGACTGTGCCAGGGCCAGAGATCCAGCAATACCACCTTGAGAGTCAGTGTCCTTGTGGAATGTAGTCTTAATGGAAGGAGAGGGGACAAAAAATAAAACCATAAAGAGAAATAACTGATTCACATTTTCGACATGTGCTCTGGTAGTGAAATGCAAGGTGCTAGCGAATACTTACTGATGGAGAAGTCAAAAACACTGTCAATCATAGACTGGGATTTTGGCTGAGAGTTGAGGGGTGAGAAGTTGGCCAAAGGAAGAACATTTCTGACTAGCAGGGATGCCATGGGCTAGGGTCCCACCTCGGGAAAAGCTTGCTGAACTTATGAACCCGAAAGGAGGCCAGTGCAGCAGGCAGGATGTGGGGAGTGGGAAGAGAAGGGAGATGGCATCTCTTCTGAAAAACTAATAGCCTGTAACCAGGGAACTCCTGCCTGCCCCATTTCCTCAGCCTCCTTCCCATCCTCTCATCTTCCCACTGCCCTAGATCTACTCTCTTAGCCCCCAAATCACTGGGGTCTGCTAATATCAGAGGAACAGAAGGCATTTGAGACCCACCTCACCCTCACCTTCCTTCAAAGGTGACTTCCCACAATTCATTGTGTTTTTAAATAGAGACCTTGGGATTACACTCAGAATGCCCAGGAAGTCACAAGTACGTTTACATGACCCTCCATCCCAGCAATCCTACACTCAGGAAATAAGAAGAGCAAAGCTACAGGTACAAGGCTGCCTGTTACAGAGCCAAACACTGCTTCTGCTTTGTTGTAAGTGCTCAGCACATGTTGACAGAGTGAATTACAGCATTGTCTGCAATAGTGAAAATTCAGAACCGGCCTCCACAATCAACAGAAGGGAAACAGTTCAGTCGATTATGCTACACCCACATACTTGAGTATTGTGCAGTCCCTTAAAAAATAATAATTATGAAGACAGCCACAAAATGAAAAAGATGCCCATGGTAGCACATTGAGTGAAAAAAGCAGAATGCCAAATTCCATCTACTCTGTGATCACAGCTTTGTACAAATTCTCGGTGCATGTAGACCTAAAATGAAAGGAAAGGGAAAATATCCAACTGCCAACATGCAGTAGGAGTGGAATGCAGAGTGATTTCTCTTTATTTTTCGATCACAGATATTGTTACCCTATTATGTGTACAATGAAGCAGAAAAAAATAAAAAGAGAAAATTTCTGGAGATGAAAACTCTTTTATAAGCAGGTGAATCGGGAAGCCTCCTTTGAACACATTCTCAGCCTTGAGGCAGGTGTTGTAAAGGGAATAGAAAAAAAAACATATTTATGATACAGACCTAACCTTTACGTCAGTTACTTTCTCTCTCTTTAGGAGGAGAGAGATGATTATGAGTGAAACCAAGCCAAAGCGTTAGAAACCTTGAGTTGTGTGTACCTAACTGCAAGGGCTTTAGAAATAAGGAAAAGAGAAAGATCAGAGAGAGCATGTCAAGATGGACAGCTCCTCAGGTGCACTTGAAGGTTGCAATCGATTTCAGTAGGTAGAGGGAAGCGTGAGAGAATCCACACAAGGGAATCTCGGACAGAACAGGGCAGATAATAATAGCCACGCTTTGTTGATCTCCTGCTGTCCTGCTACGAGTTCAATTAGACCATTTTATGTGCACTTGAGACAATCCGGCAAGGTGAACATTCCTCATTTTACAGATAAGGAAATTGAGAGGTAGGACTACATTTGGCCTTGGAGGTGCGTGATTCTATCAGCTTTCTATTCTGCAAAACTCCTCTTGGTTTACAAGAGGACTCAAGGCAACTTTTGGGTGTGAAGGATATGTTCATTACGCGGACGGTGGGGAGGGTTTCACAGGTGTGAACATATTTCCTCTCCCATCAAATTGTACACTTTAAATATGTAGTTTATTGTATGTCAATTATAACTCAATAAAGCGATTGAAAAAAACCTGCCTTTAAAAAAATCAAATAACATTTTAAAACTTCTTTGGCTAGAAATGGGTACACAGTATTATTTCAGAACATTTGTTCATTCATTCATCCATTCATTCGTGTAGAGATGCTTCTCGATTTACAATGGAGTTACATCCCTGTAAACCCATCAGAAGCTTACAATATCATGAGTCAAAAATATATTTCAGGCCGGGCTTCAGTGGCTCATGCCTGTAAATCCAGGACTTTAGGGAGGCCGAGGCAGGAAGATCACTTGAGGTCAGCAGTTCAAGACCAGCCTGGCCAACATGGTGAAACCCCGTCTCTACTAAAAATACAAAACTTAGCCAGGTGTGGTGGTGCACACCTGTAATCCCAGCTACTCAGGTGACTGAGGCAGGAGAATTGCTTGAACCCAGGAGGTGGAGGCTGCAGTGAGCCAAGATTATGCCATTGTACTCCAGCCTGGGCAACAGAGCAAGACTATCTTTAAAAGAAAGAAAAAAGAAAACCCACAAAACAGAACATTTTAAAACTTCATTGAGTGGGAAATGGGTACACAACACATTATTATTTCAGACCTTTTGTTTTTTCATGTATTCCTGTACAGATGCTTCTCAACTTACAATGGTGTTACATCCTTGTAAACTCATCATAAGTTTAAAATACCATGAGTCAAAAATGTATTTAATACACCTAACCTACTGAATATCATAGCTTAGCTTAGCCTACCCTAAATTTACATTAGCCTACAGTTGGGCAAAATAATCTAACACAAAGCCTATTTTACCATAAAGTGTTGAAAACACTAATGGATCCCATTAGATGCCAGTAGCACCCCCCTGCCCTTCAAGTCATGAAAATATGAAACGTCTCCAGACCCTAGTGGAGAACTGGGCTAGATTGATGAGGCCCTTGAAAGCTCTTAAATGGAGTAAACATTGCATTATGTCAGAAATGTAGAGTTCCTTGCAGATTTGAAGCACTTAAGCACTGTTTTGAAAGGCGAATCCACAAAAAAACTGATCTGGCTGCCATGTACAGGATGAGTAAGAGAAGAGATCTCCAAAATCAGGAGAATGAGTAGCAGAAAAGGGAAGGGAGAGGCAGTGCCTATAGTGATTTTGAAAGAGAACCAGACAGAATGACTGTGACTAGGGAAAATACTGCAAGATGAGACCGAGAGTTCTTTTCCTTTTTGGTGTTGTTAGACAATGAGCAATGGAAGCTTGACTTCCTTTAGACAAGAAAAATATAGTGTGAAAGTGACAACTCCAGGGGGCCTGCATAACAGGCCTGGGAAAGCGGGACTGGAGCTCCAGTGAGTACAAAGCCACTCCCTTAGGCTGGGTGTGGTAGTTCACGCCTATAATCCCAGCACTTTAGGAAGCCAAGGCGGGAGGATCACTTGGGGCCAGGAGTTTGAGACGAACCTGGGCGGCATAATGAGACTTCCATCTCTAAAAAACAATTAGTTGGGTGTAGTGGGGTACACCTGTAGTCCCAGCTACTTGGGAGGCTGAGACAGGAGGATCTCTTGAGCCTAGGAGTTTGAGGCTGCACTGAGCTATGATCATGCCACTGCACTGCAGCCTGGGCAACAGAACAAGACCCACTCTCAACGATTAAAAAAACAACCACCCACTTCAAACATTTTCCAAATGACTGACCTGAGCTGGCTCTGGAAGTTAGGGAACGGAGATAAAGCACAATCTCTAGCCAAAGGAGCACAAAGCCCACAGAGGAAAGATTCAAACTCCTGATCGAGGGGGAGCAGCTAATTGTTCAAATGACTTGAATCTTGCAGATTCCAGTCATAGGTGAAGCCAAGGGGTATAAGCTCAGAAAAGGCAGAGATCAGACCAACCTCCTGCATTTCTAGCATGATGCCTGGCACGTAATAGCAGCTTATTTTAAAACTGGTGGAAATTAATAAGAGTCTAATCACCTGGAGAGAATAGGGACAAAGGGATCTAGAAGGGATTCCTGGGGGTAGTACTGCTAAGTACATATGGGAACTACTAATAGTAAACACTTACCAAGAAGCCCAGCACACATCAGCACTGGGCTTGGCCCCCTGTGAGAAACCTGTCACGTGCTGGCTGCTGTGCTTGGCACTCTGTGAGAAGCCTACGGTGGAGTAGGTGTTGTGTCCAGTCCTCTATTAGAAGCCTATTGTGTACCAGGCACCGTGTTTGGCACCCTGTACAAAGCCTACTAAGTACCAGGCACTCGGAAATACTCTCATCCTGTGATGGTTAAAGCTGTGGCACAGATGAGTTCTGAGAAAAAGGGATTCAGAAAGAGAAAAATGAGAGGAGAGCCAAAGACCCAGCTGGACAGCAACGTCACCATAAAGGGGAATTCGTTTCTTGGCAAGGTCAAAGGGTTTCTCTCTCAGCACTGGCTCTGTTGGAACCTACCGCCACTCAAGAGAAATTCTTCCCTGATCTGTGTAATCAAGAAGGAAAGAGGCAGCATTCACCATCCAGAGGCCGGGGCTGGGGACACAGGAAGGACAGACATGAAGGTCTTGGATCAGCAACTCTGAAATATCTAGTTGCTGAATTTGGCTCATATAATCCCCGAGCTGGGGCTATTTGTGTTTGCTTTTTAAATCCGCAGAGATTTATGGCAGCAGGAAAAAGCACACAAAGGAATTGCTGCCTTTGGCCTTCTGCCCTACCTTCTTTGCTTTCATGTAATAATTATACATATGCAGGCAGTGGTGAACACCCCCAGAAACCAGAGTCGGGGGGCACAGAAATGATGAGGATGGTCCTTGTTCCTCTGATGAGCCTTCCAGCTCCACTTGTGATTTTCATGATTATTTCATTAAAAGGGCTACTGCAGCGCTTTTCAGTGTGGGAGTAACTGAGACAGGGCTAGTCCCAAGGCTGCTTATGGGACCAGGAACATTCTAAATAGATCCAACTGAGTCCAGTTCAGTACAATCCTTTTATGGGATTTGTCATGACTCAACAGAGATGGAGCGCTTTTCAATTTTGAAATTCTTACCCAAAGGAACATTTCTACCCTTGAAAGGAGCAATAGCTGCTGGAATGGTTTGACAGAAAGAGCCAAAGCATCCTCACCCTCAGGTCCTGAGAATGATATCTGCCTCCGCCCAACTTCTCCCCCTCAGAATCCAATTCCTCTCCCTCCTCCCACCCTCCACCTGGACACTGACCTTCAAAAGGATGCAATGACAGCAGGAAGGAGGGGATTTGTGATTCTGTTGACCCCCAGACATGCATGTGATTCAACTGTAGAAACGCCAAGAGAGAAGTGTGGAAGGGGGCAGGTGGCCTGAATGTGAAGGAGACCCACAAGTGTCTCCTTCTAGTGTTAAGCCCAAGGAAGCACCCCCCAGCTTTGCTCATTCCTGCCGGGTACCTGCATGGCATAGAAGTGACAGTGGTGGTCGCCTCGGGGTTGGCCACTACTTACCCTATGAAACCCTAGTTTGCCTTTGATGCCCTTGACTGGTTTCTAGATGTGATGGAACAAACTAAGGTCTTCCCACTCTATGCAGTGGGCCTTGGGGCGAGTCACCTGACCTCACTAAGTCTCATTTTCCTTGTCCATCAAATGGGGATAATGATGGCCCCAGAGTCAGAAGATCGGCATGAGGCATAAATGTAGCCTGGGCCACAGAGCAAGACCCAGTCTCAATGATGAAACAGGAAGTTCTTAGCGTTCTACTTGCGACATAGTAAGAGCTCAAGAGTGTGGCACACTCTCTTCGGAAGGTCAAGAGCATCAAGCCTCAACTCCAGTAATTTCTGGGTGGGTATCTCCACCCAACCTGAAGGTTGAGTTGGAGAGGTTTTGCATACTCTTTCTTTTCATGCCCTTTTCCCAACCAAAAGACTTGAAGTTGGGGCATTTTGAAAAATGGTAATCAGTCAAAGCTACCATGGACCCAGAGCTTACCATGAGCTGGGCTCTGTGTTCCATTTGCATCAATTCATTCAAGCTTCATAAAGAAAACGCAGGTGTTATCACCATCATCCCCTTACACAGTTGGGGAAACTGAGGCACAGAGAGGCTAAGTAACTCACCTAAGGTCACACAGCATGTAAGTAGCAGAACTGAATGCTTAACACTGATATAAAATGTATATTCCTAAGCCCAGTGCTATGTTGCCCTTGAGCCAACCCTCTCCCCTGCCTACCCACCTCCATGTTAGCTGTTGGTTGTGATAGCTAGTCTTAGGGTCCTTCTAGAAGGAGCCAGTGGCTGGGCCTCCTCATTGCCGTGGTTAGTGTCCCAAAGCCTTCTCACTGTCCTAGGTCAAGCTGTGATACTATTCTCTGAGAAGGGCCTTCCCTTTGTCACCTGGCCAATTTCTGCTCCGAAAACAGACCCGGGAAGAAGCAAGGGAGACAGGAGCACAATGACCCGGCCCATAATGCAAGGTGAAGACCTGACCACCAACCTGAAGCCCAGCAACCAAGAGTGCGTGTGGTTCAACTCCCGCCCGCCTCTGCAGCCCAACCTCAAAGCAATCGGCCCTTTGTTTTCATACTCCAGCCACACTGGCTGCTTCCCAGTCTTCCTTCCACCATAGGGCTTTGCACATCCTGTTCCCTCTGGTTCCCTCTGCTGCCAACCCTCAACAGAGGGTCATCTTCCAATGCTCGTAAGTTGCTCTATTGGAGCAGTGATCACTCTGCGCTTGATCCATTTATAGATGTCTCCTCTTGTAGCCCATGAGCTCCTGGATGGTCATGGCAAACTTCCGCCTTCTCTGTGTATTCCCAACTCAGCATGCACAGTGCCTAGCATGCAGTAAACACTCAGAAAATGGTTATCCAGTGGCTGGAAATTAAGGGTAAATTTGTGGGACTCTGAACTTGGGTCTCTCCTATAAACTCTGGGGGACAACCAGCTTGAAAAGAGAAATTTTTTGGTCTAGATGTTTGATCCAGGCCAAACTTTGATCAAATGTAATCAGACTCTGAATGCATGTGTATTTATCTCAAGACAAAATTTAAGCCTGAATTCTTCAAAGACTAAATTAAATTGCCTGCTTCTCAGAGCTGCTTGCTAAAGTGATGCTTCCATACTTAACACTGGCTTGAACATTTATTAAAGTCTTAAACTCAGAGTGGTGAAAAGGCCGTCATCTTTGGAGTTAAACTAGGCCTAGAATTGAATTCCAGCTATGCTAGTTACGTAAGCCTGGGCAAGATTGCTGCATCCGTAAGCCTTGATTTCACTTTTTAAAAAGTGGAGTTAAAATGTCTGCCTCATAGACTTTTTGTGAGGGTTAATTACAAAATAGCGTTATATAGGAGAGTTCTGAAATATGGGTTTCCTTTCCAAGGAAGCACACATATAGAGACACAGAATAGCAGTCTTAAACTGTTTTCTTCATCGTCTCATTCGTTCGGTTACCCAGTCATTGAAACACTTGTGCACTCCTCTGGTCAATCACTATTTCTTGAGAAGCAACACTATATCCAGCAGGAAGAGAAGGGCTACAGATATTATCATAAGCAGCACAAACATGCCCCATGGGGCTTAAATTTTGGTGGAAAAGAAAGTCAATAAATAAATAATTATAACCTATGGTACGTGCTAGAAAGTATCTCCAGTGTAGACACTAAAGTATAAAGGAAACTAAAATGGAGATACGTTTCAGGTGGAGTGATTAGTTACAGCTCCTCTGGGAGGATCCTATGTGAGTAAGATCTGAAGGATGAGAAGGAGCCAGCTCTAAGGAGAGCAGAGGAAAGGCTGTCCAGGCAGCGATGACAGCACATGCAAAGGCCCTGAGGTCAGAAAGTTCTAGGGACAATCAAAAGGCCAAATGCCAAGCTTGAGCTGTGGGTGGGAGGTGAAGATGGGGAAGTGCACAGGAGTTTACAGGCCACTGCTGGCTATGGACATGCCCTGCTTTTCTGCAGAACCAGAGTCCAGCAGACAGAGCAACAGGTCAAGGTGGGG
Organism: Chlorocebus sabaeus; assembly: GCF_047675955.1. Taxonomy (NCBI): domain Eukaryota; kingdom Metazoa; phylum Chordata; class Mammalia; order Primates; family Cercopithecidae; genus Chlorocebus; species Chlorocebus sabaeus. The sequence goes on from NC_132908.1 coordinate 74,535,861, forward strand.
CTAATACAAGGAGCTATGACTGGCAGTTCATGGGAGAGAATGTGGTCTGCCAAGTAGAATGCAGATATGAGGAGCATCAGGGGATGAAAATTCAAGGCTGGGCAGACCCATCGGGGTATAGCAGGAGGTATGCATGGCCTAATATTGGTGAGGCTGCTTCTGACCTCAGGTGGGCGTCCTGCTAGCAAGGGGAGAGGTCTTGGGGAAATGCAGTTCGCTGGGATGACCTGATGGCTCAGGAGGGCTGGCTGGTAAAAGCAGAGCAGGATCCCACTCCCACAAGAGTGAGCAGACTTGGCAGAAAACAGACCCTGGCAGAAGTGAGGGAGACAGGAGCACGATTACCCAGCCCATAGTGCAAGGTGAAGACCTGACCACTAACCTGAAGCCCAGCAACCAAGAGTCGTGTTGTTCAACTCCCACCTGCCTCTCCAGCCCAACCTCAAAGCAAGCACCCCTTTGTTTTCATACTCCAGCCACACTGGCAACTTCCCAGTCTTCCTCGACCACAGGGCCTTTGCACATGCTGTTCCCTCTACCTAGGACACTATTCCCTTCACTCTTTACCAACTTAACTCCTTCCCTTCTCCAGGGATGCCTCTCTGATAGCCCTGATTGGGAAAAATTCTCAATTTACACAATTCATGCCCTTAGTGGCATGAGACCACATTTCAACTTAACATTTATTTGCGTAATTATTGTTGAATATCTGCCTTTTATACGCTCCAAAAAGAGGAGAAAGCAATACACTACATCCTCCCGTGCCTAGTGCGGTACCCACTGCTGGATATTTACAGAACAAATTAGTTAATTTGTAAAACAAACAAACAAACAAAACAAGAAGTGCCAGTTTGGCTCCTTCGTAACTGGCTTAGATGGGTAATTCTCAGAGTGTGGAGCTGGAATTAGCAGCAGCAGCAGCACCTGGAAACAAACATTAGAAATGCAAACCCCCATCACAGACCTACAGAATCGGAGAAGAAGGCGAGGATTGCAATCTTCGTTTTAATAAACCCTGCGGGTTATTACAGTGCACACTTCGGTGTGAGATCCACTGTCCTAATTCCTTTGTTTTGAACTTTCAGGTGAGACTTAAAAGGACACCCCTGTGCAGATAAGAGCTCTATTAGGCAGGAAGCTAAGCTGATCGTTTTGGATGCACCTTGGTAGTGGGCTGGATTGCGGACATGACATGAGGGCTTTTGAAGGGCACAGTCACATAAAGACTCAGCTGCATGGGGAAGCTGACTTCGTCTCCGCACCCAGGAGATGTGCATGCAGTTTCCTAGTTAGCGACACTGTCGACACAAGACCCAGCTGTTGACACACGCTGCAATGCCTAAATTTTGCTAGGGTGAACTTGGGGGTAGAAAAATTGAGATATTTGCCAAGATAAGTTAATCCTGCAAACTTGCAAACACAAGGAATGCCATTCTTGTCCGAACAGAGCAGGGATCTGCGAGAATAGGATCTCTGTGGGCATGAATATCTTCCCCACAATCTCCAGAGCCTTCGTGTTCTGTAGGCCCCTCCTGTATATCTTCTAACAGTGGGAGCCCAGTAAAAGTTGCTTACATGCATTATTGAGTGAGTGAGTGAATCAATGAATGTATAAATAAATAGAAGAAGAGATCAACAAATGCTTTGTGTAATGCAGTACAAACGTGGCTTCTTTCTACTCCACAGTCTCCTATTGCTGGAGGAAGTTCATCTCTATTTAACCCTCTTCCTCTTAGCATTAGTTTTAGGTTGGACCTGGACGTTGGAGGAAGAGAAGCTTGCAAGTTAGGTTAACGTGCTTTACGTTTTCACTGTAAAGGGAAGTTAGGAGGTAGGAAGGCCAGTCCCTGCTGGAGAAGCAGTCCCACGAAGACAGGGAGCATACTGGTTTGGTTCACTCTACCTCCAGCACCTTGAACAGAGCTAGCAACTAACCCTTGCTCTGCACATAGCAGTCGCTAACTGGAGGTACTGAATGACTGTTCTGTGGCAAGCCTGAGCCTCCTCTTTTGTCACTTCATGTCATTCTTACCACAAAGAAACATACCAGCTCCACATTACAAAGGAGAAAGCTGAAGCTAGAGAATTTGAGTAAAGGAGCTAGATACAAACTCAGACCCACTGACCCCGAGTTCATTTCTCCAGCCCAGGCTGGTTCCCAGTGCCAGCTACCAGCCAGATTCTTAGCTGCCTCCGGTTTTGTGACATTTTTATCATTGGATCCGGGAAGATAAATCCACCTCTTGGGCTCCCGCCCTGTTTGTTGCTACTCCTGGAACTCTCAGGGTTCCTTATTCTGGGAGTCAAACAGTGTGACACAGGAAAGGAAAGGGATTGGTGCTCTGGCTTCTGACAGGTCACAGAATTTTGCTTTGCCTTCTCACCATTTAGAATCTCTACTGAAGGCGTGGACATCGTTTTGGATTGCCTCTGTGGGGACAACACTGGAAAAGGTCTCAGTCTTCTCAAACCCTTGGGAACCTACATTTTATATGGTGAGTGCAAAACAGCAGCAGGGACATGGTCGGCAAGAGGTAACTCTGCACGTGCGCCTGCAAAGACTCTGAAAAGTGAATTGTGCTGATATGTTGGGATAGTGGGATGGGGGTGTTTCATTTTTTTAATGTCTCCTATAATGTTTCTATTGCTGTGAATTCTTTTCAGTTGTAAAAGAACATGTGCCTACTGTCCTAGGTCCTATTATTTCAAATGGGGTAAAGCAAGACCAGGCCAATGTGGTCACTGATATGAGTAGAACCATTACGGGGCATCACTTGTAGAAGGTAGCACAGGTGGAAAATAGGAAGGTCTTCAAAGGAAGTTCAGAAATAAAGAAGGCATGAAGGACCCACAGTAGGTCGGGGAAGAGTGGCTAGGATATGCGGGTTTTAAGGGAGGATCTTCACTATTCGAGAAGTTGCGAAGTACACACTCTTCTTCCCCTAAACTACTCCTGAGCGTCCCACTCAAGACAGAAGCTCTGGATAGATGAAACTCATGTCTGTTTCCATCTCTTTCTACATTCGCTTCTGTGCTCTTAGGAGTGGAAGAGATTTGTGAAAAACAACTGGGAGAAGATTTTCTCCAGCAAAATGAGGCTCCAGGGCCTCCTTTCTTTTTCTTCTCTCCTGTCATAGGCATGCAAACTAATTTAAACATTAGTCTCCACAAACTAAAGTAGGAGTATTTGAAGCTAAATGGCATATTCTGACACTAAACAATATTGGATTTATCCAGCGTTTGAGATTCTTGGTACCTTAGTCCCCTGTTGGTACAACAGAAGAGCCTTAATTCTGGGTAACTCAGAAAAAAACACTAATTCCCTGCTATTACCTGTAGAGCTTATAAAATAAGTATTTGAGGGGTATAAATATGCAAGCATCTCTTTGTCATCTTCAGATCATTGTAACAGAAAGAAAGCCGAGCTCACCAGAGGCAGGGAAACATCCCATTGCTGGAGTGTTCCAGTAATTTCAGTCATGGCCATGTATTTCCTTTGAAGTGGATGTGTAGCTTATTATTATCAATGAGAGTCCCTGCACATTGCGAGGATATCAGATATGACTAACATGTAAGTAAGTCAAATGCAGATGGATAATGTAGTCATCCTTGCTTATCATTTACCAAGAATTCTATTTTTGCCCCAGTTTCATGGTGTCATTTTGGTGAAATTCAACTTGATTATTCAATTTGAGTAGTTCACGATTATCTAATTCATTACATTGATCACTTGGTCACTAATTGATCGAAGTCTAGTACTGTGATGCCCTGTGGTACTCACCCCATAAAAACAGAAGCAATGGTTCGCTATTAGGTTGGTGCAAGGCTAGTTGCGGTCTTTGGCATTAAAAGTCATGACAAAAACCATAATTACTTTTGCACCAACCTAATAACTGGCTACTAGTTTACCCAGGCTAAATAGTTTAAAATACACATGATTATGTAATTAAATAACTCCTCTCTGAGAACTTACTCCCAAATCTTTGGAGACAAGGCAGGAAAGTCGTTGAAAAAGCACCTGTATGGTACTTGAATGTTCCCCATACTATTAAGAGCTCTCTCATTCTCCCCTGCCCCCAAACCCTGTAAAGGATCTTTTCTCTCCACATGAGAATCTTAGGGAATCTTTCCCAACTCTACCTCCCATCTGCCCTCTGAATATTGCTTGTCCAATTGGCAAAAGTGTTTCTCATACCACTTGTCTCAGACCTCTTTGGAGCTGACACATAGGTCACACCATTTTCTTGGTCCCTGGGCCTCTTTTCATTCTCACCTGCAAGCTTCTATACCCATTTTTTCCAATCCATCTATAGTCTAACTCTGCTCCACATCTCCCACCAGTTAGGTACCCAGCCCAGGTCAGAGCCCCAAGCTCCTCACTTGCTAGGGAATCAAATTCAGAATCACAGAGAAGGTTCACTAAGGAGCTCCCTTCTCAGTCTCAAAGAACAGACCTAAAGAGACATTTCGGCAACTCATATTTTATTCAAATGTTGGCCTACATCATATTTTTGCTACATGCCCAATTTTTCAAAGTAATGAAACGGTCACCATGAGAAATGTCACTTTCTCTTTGATTAGGGACACTCAGCTAAAATAGTCAACTTGATGCCTCATTCTCATTCCCCTCACTTTGCCAAGGCTTAATTAAATTTGTTTTCAAGATTTTGCCAGTTCCGGACCAAACAATTGCCATTTTTTTCATGCATAACAAGAGATGTCAATTTTCATTAGCAGTTGCTTAATGTGGGAATCTTTCATTTTCAGGCTCATCCAACATGGTAACTGGAGAGACCAAGAGCTTCTTCAGCTTTGCAAAATCAGTAAGTATCCAGGCACATCTGATGTACTGTTGTGGCATGTTGATTCACATGTTGTGAGCTTTTTGGTTTTTTTTTTTTTTTTTTTTTTTGAGACAGAGTCCCATTCTGTTGCCAGACTGGAGTACAATGGCATGATCTCAGCTCACTGCAACCTCTGACTGGTTCAAGCAATTCTCCTGCCTCAGCCTCCCTAGTAGCTGAGATTACAGGCATGCGCCACCACGCCCAGCTAATTTTTGTATTTTTAGTAGAGATGGGGTTTCACCATGTTGACCAGGATGGTCTCAATGTGTCCTCGTGATCCGCCTACCTCGGACTCCCACAGTGCTGGGATTACAGACGGGAGCCACCACACCCAGCTGTGAGCTCTTCTATCATAAGGCACTGACTTAATCTTGTCTTTCATTTTCATCATTCATTTCCAATAAAGCCTTCACTCCTGCCCTGCTCCCTGCAAATGGACAGGACCAGAATTTAGACTACTTTTGTCTAAATGAAACAGAAACGTGGGAGTGTCAGTGAAACTCAAGAAAGCTTCAGCTTTCAGTCAAAATTGCTTAAGTGTTGGTGTCTTTAATCATTGGTCAAAAATGAACTTAGCATTAGCGAATTTTCTTTGCTCCATAGAGAGGACAGCCTTTCACTTTGCCACTTTCTGACTAGGTCTCTGGGGGTACTGGAGATTTCTCTGTGTCCCCATCCTCTTGAATTGGAGATAGAAATGAGGACCCTATGACCTTAACAAGATACTGGGGTGACTCTTACACTTGGGCAAGCTCATGAACCACTCTCTTGGGTGATCATGCTTTAAATATGGTGGTTCGTTTGTCTGCCATTGCGAAGCAATATCTATCTTCCTATCTGGAGCTATACTTGCTAGAATCATACTAATGTGGGCTTGAACCTGTTTAAGACAGAGTCTAGCTCTCTGCACACAGGTTGGAGTGCAGTGGTGTGATCTTGGCTCACTGCAACCTCCACTTCCTGAACTCTAGCAACCCTCCTGTTTCAGCCTCCCAAGTAGCTGGGATTACAGGTGCGTGCCACTACGCCCGGCTAATTTATTATTTTGGTGGAGACAAGGTTTCACCCTGTTACCCAGGCTGCTTTCGAATTCCTGGGTTCAAGAAATCTGCTTGCCTCATCCTCCCAAAGTGTTGGGATTATAGGCGTGATCCATTGCACCTGGCCAAACTTAATTTTTAAAGTATCATTTCGGCCAGGCGCAGTGGCTCACGCCTGTAATCCCAGCACTTTGGGAGGCTGAGGCGGGCAGATCACAAGGTCAGGAGATTGAGACCATCCTAGCTAACATGGTGAAACCCCGTCTCTACCAAAAATACAAAAAAAATTAGCCGGGCATGGTGGCGGACACCTGTAGCCCCAGCTACTCGGGAGGCTGAGGCAGGAGAATGGCGTGAACCTGGGAGTCAGAGCTTGCAGTGAGCCGAGATCGTGCCACTGCACTCCAGCCTGGGTGACAGAGCGAGACTTCATCTAAAAATGAAGTAAAATTAAATTAAATTAAAATATCATTTCAGCACTCCTTTCCCAGTCCAAATTCCTTCTCTTCTTTGAAATGAACCACCAGTACCCCAGCACCAGCCAATATTCCTTATTTTTATCTTTGCACATTCCAAGGTGTTTTTAAAAATAATTTCAACTTTTTAGATTCAGGAGGTACATGTGCAGGTTTTTTGCCTGGGTATATTGTATGATGCTGAATTTTGAGGTACATATGATCCTCTCATTCAGATAGTGAGCATAGTACCCAATAGTTAGTTTTTCAACCCCTGTCCCCCTCCCAGTCCCCTTTAGTGGTCCACAGTGTTAATTGTTCCCATATTTATGTCCATGAGTACCCAATGTTTAGCTCCCACTTATAAGAGAGAACATGCAGTATTTGGTTTTATGTTTCTATATTAATTTCATTAAGAAAATGGGCTCCAGCTCCATCCATGTTGCTGCAAAGGACATGATTCCATTCTTTTTTATGGCTGCATAGTATTCCATGGTGTATATATCTCACATTTTCTTTATTCAGTCCACCATTGATGGGCACCTAGGTTGATTCCATGTGTTTGCTATTGTGAATAGAATGGCAATGAATATACGGGTGCATGTGTCCTTTTGATAGAACGATTTATTTTCTTTTGGATATATACCCAGTAATGGGACTGCTGGGTCAAATGGTAGGAACTTTCATTTTTACCCCTTCCCAACAGGGGATTGCTACTTTTCACAAGGGTTTGTTTTAGCCCCCTCTACTTTTGGACTTCTATGTGCCAGTGCAGCGTCGATTGAGCCACTCACTTGACAAGCATTTTCTGAGCACCTGCTGTTTGTGGTATTGTGCCAAGCACCAGGCTATCACAGTAAAGAAGATAGGTGCACTTTGGGCCTTTTTGGTTCTTATATACTAATGAGGGAGATGAACCCAAAAGAAGCAAGATGTGTTAATAACATGATTATAAATGGCTACTAAACCTCTGAAGGGGATAAAAATGGAGTGCTAAAATAGAAAATAGCAGGGTGGATGGAGGCAATTAAAACAAAGTGGTCAGGGAAAAGTATGGTAAGGAGTTTGGAATTCATTCTAAGTGTGGCACTATGGGGTATTCATATGCTCTCAAAGTGCCAACATTGGCTGCCAGAAACTTCAGCTCCAAACATTCTGGAATGGATAATAACTCCCTACACTTGTGAGATTTGAATCAAAGGTCCTCTCTATGCATTTGGGCTTTAAAATATGGGTCAAGGATCATCCTGATTACAGAACCTACAGGAGGAGCAAGAATGGAGTATAATGAAGGATGCTGTCTGGAGTGTGTCCCCTGAAGACAGGCTTTGTGCCATGCACAGCTGCTGTGTTGCTGTGACTGTAATTAACATGATATTGACAGACTGCTGTGGGTAACCACACTGGTCCCAAATTACATACAATTGTAAGAAGTGTTTTCCCTTTCTCCCCTAAATGCACAATCCCAACACACACTGTTAATGAAATAATTGCAGCGTGCCCATGCTCAGCGAAGGCATTCATAAATGCACAGCCAGGATGGAGATGGAGATTCCTCTGCCCAAAGCAGGGGTTCCCATTACCAGAACACTTTGTACCTGGAGGTCAAGAATGAGGATGTTTTCTTTCAGAGGCCTGCTCAAACACTAAGGGTCATTTGGAAGAAAACTGAACAGAGGGCCTACCAAGAGGTGGAACTTTGCTCTGAAAAGTTCTAGAAAAAAAAATTTGCATGTATTCAAGAGAGGCTTAGAAATTAAAGGTCGACGGAAATTATACAGGAATTTCCCACTCAGCTATCTTAATGATGTTGCATCTTAAAATTGCTGCAGAGTTTATGCCTCACTATTTGCCAAACATGCCATTTTCTTTCACGCCATAACGATGATGATACTCATAGAGGAAGTTAACATTTACAGAGCAATCTGACTCCATATTTGGAGCTCTTATTCACTAAACCAAAAACATCTTGTTCAAATTAAGATAAGAAAAATGGCATATGTTTATAGAGCACCTCGTATGTAGCAGAGACAATTCTAAGCACTTCATATGCATTAACACATTTACTCCTCATAACCACCTCATGAGGATCAGGGAGGAAACTGAACACAGAGAAGTTAAGAGATTTGCCTAAAGTCACACAGCTCATGAGTGACAAAGCTGAGATTCAAAACTAGGCATTCAGCTCTATAACCTTCTTAACCACAACTGTGCAGCAAGTGTACATTTGCAGCAAGCATTCATTCCACAAATATTCACTGAGGCATTGCAGATACACTGTGAGTCAAGTTATTATTTTTCTATATTTGCTGTATTTCCCAAGTTGGTTTGTTTTCAACGAGGGTCCTAAAAATCACTGTCCCATAGAATAGTATTTTGGATGTAAGGAATACTTTAAGTTATTTGGTGGTTTCCAAACCACATGCCTCACCACACCTTCTGTGCCACGAACCCTTGCCAGGTAAAACCATCAAAATTGGAAGCCAAGAAACCTAAGGTCAAATGCGTGGCTCTTCTTGGTCCCCCAGCCCTCTCCAAATGTGCTTTTGTAAATAATTTTTTATATTAACCTCATCATTGGTTTCACCCTATCTTTTCCACGCTTATTCTCCTAATGACATGAGCTTCCCAATTTAAAAAAAATAAACATTTTCACTTTAGTCAGTCTCCTTAATTCTTTTTGGAAAGAGGATATAAATGAGCTCAATGATAACATAAATACTATCAATGTTTCTAAATGCCCATCACATTCCTCTTTGCATCCTGTATTGAAATGATATTGAACATCTTATCTCCTAGAATCCCCCAGAAACTGGACGTTTGGATTTCTAAGCTATAACCAGCACCAAAGGAAAAGCAATTAAATCACAACAAAGCAGTTGGATCCCCATTTCTCTAGGTTTCTAGTGGATTATTTACTTATTTTGATACTTGAAGGGAGGAGATGAGAGACTGGAAAAGAGATGGCCATACTGAATAGTTTGTAGGTATTTCACCCAGAATTTTAGTCCAGGGCATCTCGGCTTTAGTGCTATGGATATTTGGGGCTGGGTAATTCTTTGTTGTGGATTATTCTTTGCTGTGAATATTCTTTGTTCTGAGCATTGTGGGATGTTTACTTGCATCCCTGGCTTCTACCCAGGGTTGGGGACAAAACTACCCCAGTTCAGAACCACTGATTCAGTCCCAACAATTTGACCTCATCATTTCTTCATGCTGTCCCTTCTTCCTAAATCACCCCTCCTCCCTCTTCTTTATCCAGTGGATCCCTACCCACCTCCCCAGATTTAGCCTTGTCATAACCACTCCCCCAGGAAAGCTGCTCCTGCAGTCAGAGACGCCACCTCAGTCATGTCCCCCACCACACTGTGTAAACTTTCCTGCCATCCTACTTCCTTTAACCCCATCATCACCACCACCATTCACTGAGCCGAGTGCTTTACACTTAATAACAGAACATTGTAGAGCAACAGTTCAACTCCGAAGCTGATGAGCCTGACCGTGTACTTAATGTTCCAACTACATGTGGCCTTGTAGTTAGTTTTGATCTCTCTCTCCCACTTAGACCTGAGCGTCTCATAAGCATCACTATCTATGGCTTCCTATGAACTTGCAACAGTGCCTAGCAAAATAGATGCTTTAAAAAAAATACACCACTGTCCAAGGTAGGTGGATCACGAGGTCAGGAGTTCAAGACCAGCCTGGCCAAGATGGTGAAACCCCGTCTCTGCCAAAAATACAAAAATTAGCTGGGCATGATGGCAGGCGCCTGTAATCCCAGCTACTCAGGAGGCTGAGGCAGAGAACTGCTTGAATCTGGGAGGCAGAGGTTGCAGAGAGCTGAGATCATACCACTGCACTCCAGCCTGGGTGACAGAGCGAGACTCCATCTCAAAAACTAAAAATAAAAAATAAAATTCACCACCAAGAGCAACCCCTTGGCCAGCTGGAGTCTGCTGAGCTGCAGCCCCACGCTCCCCCTGTAGTAGCTGAGGACATCAGCAATGCTGCAAATGTGGCCTTAACCCTGATATTGAGTTCCTATAACCCGATACCACCTCTCTTTGCAGTGGTGGCAGGTGGAGAAGGTGAACCCCATCAAGCTGTACGAGGAGAACAAAGTCATCGCGGGGTTTTCCCTTTTAAATCTGCTCTTCAAACAAGGCCGGGCGGGCCTCATTCGGGGAGTGGTGGAAAAACTCATAGGGCTCTACAACCAGAAGAAGATCAAGCCTGTGGTGGACTCCTTGTGGGCTCTGGAGGAGGTAAGAATGGTGCTTTTCCTCTGAAGATAATCTCTAACTCAGGAAGGTTTGGGCAGCCAAATACAATGTTCTACTACATGATTTTTTTCCCAGATGGGTTTGTTTTAAATGAGGGTCCTAAAAGTCACCTGTACCATAGAATAGGACTTTGGATATAGGAAATACTTTAAGTTCTTTGGTGATTTGCAGACTACGTGCCTCATCACACCATTTGTGCTATGAACCTTTCCCAGGTAAGGCCACCAAATTTTTATGGATGTCTATAATTTGGTGTGGTTACAAGAGCGTGTGTACATTGTTGAGGCATCATATATTATTGTCACTTTGTGAGTACATAAGAGATCAATGTCAGAGCAGATAGTGGCTCTGAGCTAAAAAGATTTGTGTGCTCAGCTGGATGCCTTGAGCCCCGATGAGATATTAGCTATCACGATGGACTTTGGAATTACTACTGAATTGTTGGGTCTGATGTTGGATGGAGTCTTTTTGTTAGTTGATCTTCCAAAAGTTATAGTATTTGAAAGCATTCGTTGATCACAAGGACATTCAGAACCCCTAATGGAGCCTTGAAGGATACTGAAACATGAACTGCTTGTATTAGTTCATATGACCCTTGCTAGGAGGAGGTAGGGTCTAGAAAATCCTTTAAGTAAGGGGAAGGTTTGGGCAGTTGGTAAATCAGTTAATGGCAGCTAGTAGAAGAAATGAAGAGATGTGGCCTGAATTTTAAGAGGCATTTCACTAAGAAACCTAAGTCAGGATTTTGTAACTTTGGCTTCAGGGAGCCATGAAGCCCCTGAAAAATATTTTAAAATATGTGGGAATGTGTTTTTTTTTTTTTATTGTTTTGCATTTTGTCTGAGGGAAGGGCCTTATGATACAATTACTTTGTTGTACTTTTGCAAGTCACAAATATCTTTAAAAAAATAACAAGTATGAAAGTTCTAGTGGGTGTGCTTCTGGCAAGAAGGCTGTGTCTGTTTGCCTAAATGATTACATTGGTCCAAATCCAGTGGCTTCTCTAAGCACAGAAATACCACTAGAAAGGCTCTTTGGGGGTCACTGTATATTCAAATATAACTGGTCCTAGATCAGTAGACCAGGAATGTGCCTATATCTCTCTTTAATACTGCAGTGTCATGGATGGACTTAAAACCTTTAGCCACCAAAAACCTTGTTTGTTTTTTAAGATTAAATAAATACGCATTACAGAAATTCCTCAATTAACCAGAAACTTAAGGAGAAAATAAACTGCAAGTCCACATTCCAGAGAAGGATAACATTGTTAACATTTTGGTTTGCTTCCTTCCAGTCTTTTTTCTATTGCAGATGCTCTCTGTGATTCAATTTGGTGCTAAATCAAATCAGATAATTGTGCATGCCTTCTGCTGTGTAATTGCCAATACAGCTAGCCTATTGCTATAATTTTCTTTAAATGTTTTTAATTCAATGAGTCAGACACCCATATGGTATTCACTATCATATCTCAATGGAATAGGGAAAGGGCTGGGCTACCTGGTTACTGGGTTCTCAGTGGTTAGGAAGGAGAGAAAACTGGGAATCATCAAGAAAAAAGGTAAGAGGTTAACTTGTCCATGGGCCAGAGAAGGTGACTTATACTTGAACTCAGTGTCCAAAAGGACCCAACAAATCTGTCAGCATTTAAGTGAGAATTGAAATCCAAGAGGAGTCCACTTGGCCCAGTGGGTTCCTGTTCCAGTATTTGAAATCACCCCTTGGTTACAATGGTAATTGAATCACCAAATATTTATTGAACAACTACTGTGTGCCCAGTACTGAGCAAATGCTGGAGATACAATGATGAACAAATGGCCAAGATCCCAAGACTTCATGGAGTTTGCATTCAGAGGAGTAGGAGGAGATAGGAAATACTGAAATACAATAAGCATGGTAGTTGCCTGTCATAATAAGTTCTTAGAAGGAGATAAATTAGGATATATCTTGGTGAAAGGAAAGGGGAGACTTAGTTTCTACAGAGCAATGTTGCTTAACTTATTTTTCATTGTTGCTCCTCTAAGGAGGCTTTTTAGATATTATTTTGCCTAATCAATAAACTCATGAAGTTTTACTACCATATGTGTGTGTATGTGCAAGTATGTGTATGTTTAGGTCCTGTATGTATGTCTGTATTTTGTATATTAAAAGAGCAATTTTTTTTTATCTTCCAAGAGTCAATGTTCACCCCACTAGGGTGATACCATGCTTATTGAGAATGCATGCTGTAGAGAAACTTTAAAGAGGGAAGGTTTATCTGAGTGGGTATCATGTGAGCTGGAACATGAAGGAGGCAAGAAACTAAAGGGAGAGAATTCTACACAAGGAGACCCCCAAAAACAAAGGGGTGAGGAACAAAAGATTTTGGTAAATCCCAAAGGTGGATTATTGTGAGCCAAGGAGGGAATGGTACAAGGAGACTCTGAGTAGGTTAGCAAGGGCTGGATGGAAATTTGGGTTTTACTCTAAGCAGCATGGGGGCTGCTATAGGTTCGGAGTCAGGAGGTGCCACCTCCTGGTCCCAAGGGTGTTATCCATCAGGACAGAAGCTGAAATTGCCAGGCAGGATCCTGGGCAACTAGGCAACTACAGAAGTCTCATATTCAAGGAAGATCTCAATCCAACTAAGGAATAGGAAAAGCATGCTAACTACAGACCAGGAAGGCTCCCAATGGGAAAGCTCAGCTAGCATTAAGGAGGGTCTGACCAGGCACAGATAGTGCACATGAGGCAGCAAGACTCATCTCCAACCCTCAGTGCTGGGGGAAATGGAGCTCCATGCATGCTGGGGTTGTCAGCACTGGCTCAAAGACTGAGTCCACTAAGGATGCAGAGCAAAGGTACTCAGGACCAGCAGTAACGAGAGATGAGAAAGCCAAGGCTGGCCGCTTGCTTGACTGAGTCATGGATCATATGCAAGCAAGTCTGGGACTTTACCTTGAACATACTTCTTCCATCTTTATTCTTAGTTCTGTCATCTAAGCTGGGTGGACTCAAGAAATACCTAAACCAGATCATGTCTAACCTAGCTTAAAATCCTCCCACGGCTTCCTGCTATACCTGAAGTGCAGTCTAAATTCCTCGTTGAGGTCTGTAAGGCCCTGCACTGTCTGACTCCTGCCCATCCATTACCCTCACCTCCTCCTTCAACCTCACCTCCTCCACCCAAGCTTCAGCACCATGCATGTTTTTGGTCCTTGAGCCTACCCAGGCCTTCCCTGTCTTGAGCCTTTGAACGTGTTGCTCCTTCTGTTTTGAACACACCTCTTCCCAATTTTTGACAGTCTGCTTTCTTCAAGTCTCAGCCTCAGTATAACCTGTACAGAGAAGCCTTCCCCAGCCCCACTCTTGAAAGTAGCACCCTGCACAGCCACTGCAACCCAGGCCATTCTCTCTCCCTTTACCCCATTTATACTCTCCATTGTATTTACTGCCAGTTGAAATGATCCTCTTATTCGTCAACTTGTTTGGACTCTTGCCTCCCCTCCACTAGAATTTAAACCCTACATGAGGGAAGACCTAGATTATATTGTTCCAGACCCCAGTGCCTGGCATGGAATAGATGCTCAATACATAACTTACTCTGTGAATGAAACAATCCACCAACACAGAGAAAGAGGACTAGTTGGATATTTTCTTTTTCTTTTTTTTTTTTTTTTGTTGAGACGGAATCTCGCTCTGTCACCCAGGCTGGAGTGCTGTGGCTAGATCTCAGCTCACTGCAAGCTCCGCCTCCCGGGTTTACGCCATTCTCCTGCCTCAGCCTCCCAAGTAGCTGGGACTACGGGCGCCCGCCACCTCGCCCGGCTAGTTTTTTTTATTTTTTTAGTAGAGATGGGGTTTCACTGTGTTCGCCAGGATGGTCTCGTAGTTGGATATTTTCCATATTTTAACAATAAATATTTGTTGAATGAGTGAATTAATGAATGAATGGATGGGTGAATGAATGAATGAACAAGCTATAATTTTAAAAGATTATGTTAAGACAAGGTTTCTCAAAATAAGAAAATAAATAAATAAAAGGCAGGGTTTCTCAGCCTGGGCATGACTGAGATTTTGGGCTGAGTAATTTTTTTGCTGGGTAGGGAGGGACCGCCCTGTGCACTGTAGAATGGTGAGCAGCAACCTTGGCCTCTACTCCTGTACTGCCAGCGGTGGCAACAGAAAATGTCCCCAGACATTGTCAGATGTCTCCTGGATGGGACAAGGGTAGGGGCAAAACCACTGCTACTTGAGAACCACTGCTTTTGAAAGAAGCCATGATGGCAAAGACAGTCACCAGCAAGACAAAGGAATTCTAGGTTCCTGTAGCAGAGTAGTCCTCCACAGAAAGGAGCGAGACAGCTGTAGCCTGTTTGCCAACAACAGCACCCACAGCCAGTCATCAAGAACGCCCACCAACTTTCTGCCGGCTTTCTGCAATATTTACAGACACCTGTTTAGCGCTGCAGTCAGACCAAACGTGGCTATTTATCAAGCCCACGCAGCTCTTCCGGGCCTGAGGAGAGTATAACATGCTTATTACTTGCAAACCTCTGAAGGACTATAATGATTTTTCCCCTCCCCTTCGGTAAATGATTGCACAAAATTGCTTCTCAAGCCAGCTCTATAACTTCATCTATGGAATAGAAAGCCCATAGGGATTCAAAGAAAATTTTCTTGGGCTCTCTGAGCCTCAAACTAGAAGATTTAATAATATCAGAGACGATTCAAGTTTCCTCTTAGCCATCTGTCTTTGACTTTATTGTAAATTTAATTCACAAAGCAGAGTGGGCCTACTTCAGCCTCGGGTTTGCTTCCAGATACTAAATGTGCAGCTGTACATTAAGTTGGAAGAAAGTTAATCTCACCAAACGGTTTAGAGATGGAAAAGAAATAAAAACTACTTGCGTTTTTCAACCAAGCAGCCGTAACAGTGTTGAGCGCCTACTGTGTGCTGTGTTCTAATCTGCTTTTAGGATGTCAGGTCTACAGCAGTCATAGACAACATGTTAATACTTGTATTTGTCCACTAAGCAGCAGTAACATTGCTGAGCACCTACTATGTGCTATATGACAATCCTGTTTTAGAATGTAAAATCTACAGAAGTCATAGACAACGTGTTTCCTGCCCTTGAGTTTATAATTTAATGTCTGAGACAAAAATAAAATCTATAAAACAATTAGTAACGTAGTATGCAATCACAGAATATTAATTTCAACAACTGGATTTGAAAACAAGAGAGAACAATATTAAGAGTGAATGTTAGCCAGGCTCAGTGGTTTACACCTGTAATCCCAGCACTTGGGGAGGCTGAGGCAAGTGGTTAGCTTGAGGTTGGGCATTCGAGACCAGCCTGGCCAACAGGGTGAAACACCATCTCTAATAAAAATACAAAAAATTAGCCAGGCATGGTGGCAACGCCTATTGTCCCAGCTACTTGGGAAGCTGAGGCAGGAGAATCACTTGAACCTGGGAGGTGGAGGTTGCAGTGTCCCAAGATCATGCCACTGCACTCCAGCCTTGGCAACAGAGCAAGACTCCGTTCCAAAAAAAAAAAGAGAGAGAGAGAGAGAGAGAATGTTGAGAGATGGATTTTACAGATGAGGTGGGGCTTCCTTGGGATGGGAAGGATAGGAATGATTTGGATGATACTGGAGTTACCAAAAATAGATATTACAAGCAGGAGGGACAATGTGAACAACATCACAGAAGTGGGAATGAGTATGGAGTGGGTGGAGTAGAGAGAAAAGCAGAGATTGTTGACTACAGACGAGAGGAATTAAGATTGGTTCGGTCAATGGAGTCAAATCATGGACCCCTTTGCTGCCAGGCAGAAGAGTATGAGCTGACATCCCGAGTGGCGGGATTGCTGTTGGAGAATATGGGGCCTAAGAGGCATGACACCATTTCATCTTCTCCTTTCCCTGAGGCCCACCCTGGCCCCAAGTATGATCACTGTAAAGATTCGCACTTAGATACACCTGTGGTCTCTGATTAAAATTGCCTTCCCCCATCTGCCACTTCATAGCACACAGAGGGCTGCACAGAGATCTCAATAATTTTTTAAATGTTCTATTGAAGACAGGATCTGGGCCAGGCATGGTGGCTCACACCTGTAATCCCAGCACTTTGGGAGGCCAGGGTGGGCAGATTGCTTGAGCCCGAGAGTTCGAGATCAGCCTGAGCAGCATGGTGAGACCCCATCTCTACTAAAAATATAAAATATTATCCAGGCGTGGTGGCACATACCTATGGTCCCAGGTACTCAGGAGGCTGAAGTGGGAGGATGACTTGAGTCTGGGGGGGTGGAGGCTGCAGTGAGCTGAGATCGCACAACTGCACTCCAACCTGGGTGACAGAGGAAGATCCTGTCTTTAAAAAAAAAAAAAAAAAAAAAAAAAAGACATTGTCTTTACTATTTTACATTATGTATATGAAAGTCTATGGCTACACTCTCCGGTATGGTACCACTGGTCACATATGGTTATTTAAATTTAAGCTAATTTAAATTAGGTCAAATTAAAAATTCAGTTCCTCAGCCTGGCACAGTGGCTCACACCTGTAATCCCAGCACTTTGGGCACTTTGGGAGGCTGACACAGGTGGATCACAAGGTCAGGAGATCGAGACCATCCTGGCTAACATGGTGAAACCTTGTCTGTACTAAAAATACAAAAAATTAGCCGGTTATGGTGGCACATCCCAGCTACTCGGGAGGCTGAGGCAGGAGAATTACCTCAACCTGGGAGGCGGAGGTTGCAGTGAGCGGAGATCACACCACGGCACTCCAGCCTGGGTGACAGAGTGAGTCCTTCTCAAAAAAAAAAAAAAAGATTAATGTGGGACACCAAGGACAGAGAGGGTGGAATGGCCTAAGTCAAAGCTGTGTGGCAATGTGATTGTCAGTTCTGAAGAAACTTCAACTCCAGCACCAGATTGAGAAGGGGACAGAGAGGATGAATGAGGCCAAGCATCCAAAACAGATACCCCACCCCAAACTAGGAGGCAAAGACTCAAGGAGAAACTGTGGAAAGTCCAACTTAACTGTGGTAGATTTCAACTAGCTGGCATGGACCCTCTTTAAAAATTTAGAAGCTCCTTCTGAGGCACTGAGTACAGTGTGGGGTGAGTATTTAAAAGCATCTCCTGGCTTTGCAGACACTGCTGCTGCGCCATGGCCAATCCCACTATGTTGGGGTTGACAGTGCGGTTGATGGTGAGCCCTTGGGCCGTGTCTTCTTCGAGCTGTTTGCAGATAAGTTTCCAAAGCCAGCAAAAAACTTCCGTACTCTGAGCGCTGGAGAGAAAGGATTTGGTTATAAGGGTTCCTGTTTTCACAGAATTATTCCAGGGTTTATGTGTCAGGGTGGTGACTTCACACATCATAATGGCACTGGTGGCAAGCTCATCTATGGAGAGAAATTAGATGACGAGAACTTCATCCTAAAGAATATAGGTCCTGGCATCTTTTCCATGGCAAATGCCGGACCCAACACAAATGGTTCCCAGTTTTTCATGTGCACTGCCAAGACTGAGTGGTTGGATGGCAAGCATGTGGTCTTTGGCAAGGCATGACGATTGTGGAGGCCATGGAGCGCTTTGGGTCCAGGAATGGCAAGGCCAGCAAGAAGGTCACCATTGCTGATTGTGGACAAGTCTAATAAGTTTGACTTGTGTTTTATCTTAACCACCAGACCATTCCTTCTGTAGCTCAGGAGAGCATCCTGCACCCCATTTGCTCGGAGTATCCTATCATCTTTGTACTTTTGCTGTAGTTCCCTTTGGGTTCCATGTTTTCCTTGTTCCCTTCCATGCCTGGCTGGATTGCAGAGTGAAGTTTATGATTATGAAATAAAAACTAAATAACAACAACAAAAAAAGCGTCTCCCAAAAGCAGGCTGTGTGTGTTGTGTCATGTACACAGTGGCTTGGAGGGTGAACTGGTGGCAACCGGTCTGGCTGGGAGGCCGTGGCAATTTGGGGGGCATGAATGTAGGTAAACCACCAACCCAAGTGGGGGTGTGGGATGGGAGAGAATAAACCCATCTCAGCCATTGACAGAAGGGAAATCAGAAATAAAGGACAAAGGGGAAGCAAGAGTCAGAAATGACCAAGGGTCTTTTAACCTGGGAGGTTAGGAACAGGGAAGCCAGCAATGGCATTTTAGTTAGCGGGGATAGACACTGGTGTGAAAAAGTTGATGAGCTTAGATGTGAGTTTGGTTTCAAGTCATAGGAGGACATGCAGGTGGAGCCGTCCACAGACAAGTCAAACCCTCAACCACATTCAGGTGAGAGAAACTGGATAATTATTACTACGATTGATACTACTATTACTACTACTGCTACTACAGTACCAACATTTCTAGAGGATTCGCTAAGTACTAGGCATTTTTCTAAGTGCTTTATGTATTAACTGATCTAAACTTCCCAACATCACAATAGTACCCAGGTATTATTATCCCCATCTTACAAATCACAAAAATGAGGCTCTAGAGAGATGATACTTGCCCATAGTCCCTGCTTACCATTGAATTTGATGGAAATTGGAACCCCAGGACATTCTGATGCATAGAAGTTTTTGGAAAGGGATAATGAATAAACTCACTGAACAAAAGAATGAGCAAAATAATTCTATTAGGAAATGCTTAGCATAGCATGTTCATATGTGCCAAGTACCTTGCATTTATTAATTCATTAAATCCTCATGATTACCCCCAGTGGTGAGAACTGTTACTCATGTTGTGATACAAATGAGGGAATGAAGGCATACAGAGAGGAATAAGTTTCCCAAGGTCACACGGCCAATGCATGGCAAAACCATTGAGACCTAGGCAGTTTGGCTCTCAAGTCCATGCTATGGACATTAGCGTCTCCACTATGGTGGGAAAGACTAGAACCCTAGCACCCCACTTTATTGCTGCTTGTCTGTGAATCTTTCGTCCTTGGGCACAGGATGAGGCATCCACAGACAGGCAGCAGTAAAGGAACCCCCACGGCCATCTGACAGGTCATTAGTGTCGGCTGTTACTGACAAGCCAGTAAGTACATACAGAAACAGCCTTTGGATTTGGCCCAGGCTCATTGTTGACCTTTCAGAAAGCAGTGTCAGTAGAATGATGGGGGCGGAAGTCTGAATGCAGAGGTTCGTGAAGGGAAGGTGCAGGGAGGACAGGCCAACAGCTGGCACAAGCATCCCACCTCCCAGCACTGAACAGGACAAATACACGGAACTCAGCCAGGAGGAACAGAGGTCACTGGAGGGCTATTTAGAAAGCCGACTCGTGGTGGCCTAGGTCTGGGGGACTTGGAGAGAATGGAGAGGAACTGCTGATGGGCATGGCATTTCTTTTTGGAGAGATAAAATTGTTCTAAAATTAATGTAGTGGTAATTTCACAACTCTGAATATGCTTTAAAAAAACATTGAATCATACACTTTAAGTGGGTGAATTGTATGGCATATGAATTATATATAAAGCCAATATAGAGATATCATATATATGCTAAGATAGATAGGCTAGTATACACATATATTATACATGCAAATGGGAGAGATTGAAGGGCTATTTAATGCTGGGATCAAGGGAACTTGGGAGATGGGGAAGAAGCACAGCCTTAGAATCTCTGGATCCCTGGCCTCAATCCTAATATCCTAGCTGCATGGCTTCGTAAAACCATCCCACCTAGTCCATTCTCCCAGTTTTCAGATGAGCAAAATGGGGCACCAGAAGCAATTGCTGTGTTTGCTGTAGGTCCCTACCCTTCATTTTTTCCTTCTTGAGTGACTTCTTTCCCTTAAGTGGAATTGTAGATTTTTCATTTCAACATAATCACCCCAGTCACTTGCCCACACACACACATTTCCGATTTCCACGCACATTCCCCCAGCTGGCCTTAGTCTCATGTGTTTTCTGCAGCTCGAACTTCCCAGCACCATCACGCACCCAGGCCCTGCCATGCCCTTGCACCCAGCTCTGCTCCGAGCTGCCCAACAGGCCAAAGAAGTTAAGGCACAGCTCTGCTTCAGCGTATTCATCTGTGACAGGCTGAATGATGGCCCCCTAAAGATGTCCACATCCTAATCCCTAGAATATTTGAACATGTTACTTCATATGGCAAAAGGGACCATGCAGGTATGATTAAATGAAAGATTCTGAGACAAGGAGACGACCCTGGATCATGCAGATGAACCCAATACAATCACAAGGGCTTATGTAAGAGAGAGGCAGGAGGGTTGGAGTCAGAGGAGCAGATGTGATGGCAGAAGCAGCGGAAGAAGGGTGATGTGATACTGGCAATGGGAAGAGCCTGTAGAAGCCAGAAAAGCCACAAAAATTAAGGAGCCAGCCCTGCTGACACCTTGATGTTAGCCCTAAAGAGACAATTTCAGGCTTCTGATTTACGGAACTGTAAGAGAATAAATTTTTGTAGTTTTACCTAAATTTGAGATAATTTATTGTAGCAACAACTGGACACTAATACATACCACTAATGCCACTCAACAAATACTTACAGAGTGCCTGCCTGCTGCACGCCAAGCACCGGGCCAGGCTTTGCAAACACAGTTGCAGGTGAGAAAAAGCCTGGGCCTATGCTCAGGGGCAGCCGGGATGGTGGAAGTGAACAGTCAGACCATTACATAAGCAGGAAATGAAGCCTGGAGGAAGAGAGCTGGGCGGGGGTGAGACCCAGGCCTGTGCCACACCAGACTCAGCTTTGGTGTTGACTCTTCTGCAAAACTATTCCTCCCTCTTGCCATTATCTCAACCCTGAATTAGGAGGTACTGCTTGGGCAAAGGCCTGGAAGTTGGAGAGAGAGATGGAGGTTGGCACATTTAACAGAAAAAAGGTTCATCAGGCTGAACACAGAGTGATGGGGAGGCTGACCTTGAATGGAGGGGAGAGGCAACAGGATGGGAGGAACTCCCACCAACCGCCAGAATACACCCATCGCTCTGGTCTTACTGGACCACTGTGGTTTTCAGAAACCTGAGTCCCTGCGCCTCCCTGCCTTTGTTCCAGTTGTTAACTTGGCCTGCATGCCCTTCCCTCTTTCTTGTCCTCCTGCAAAATTCCTTTTAATACTCAGCCCTGGTGTCGACTCTTCTGCAAAACGATTCCTCCCTCTTGCCATTATCCCAACCCTGAGTTAGGAGGTACTGCTTTTAGATCCCATGGGCTTGCCTCCCTCATTGACATGCGCCTGGGTAATTTCCTATGAAAAATGGAGAGAATAATGCTACCTTCCTTCGGTTTCTATTTGGAGGAATTAAATGACCTAATGTACAAAAGATACTTAGCTTAATGACTGACAGAGAGTAAGTGCTCAGCGTTAGCTGTTAGCATTACAGGGCATTGCAAATGCATTTCCCCCAGAGAGTTAAGATATTTGAGGTCAGGGACTCTTTGGCAAGGTGCCAAAGGAGGAGAACACAGGATACGCCCTGCAAAAGATTTCTGGGGCCTCAGGCCGTGCATTTTCATCAGCCTGGTGCAGCATCTCCCATCAAGGTTCTAAGCAGACAATTTCATCTATACCACGAGACCAGCGTGTTGCAGGATTAGGTTTATTCACAGCTAAGCACTCCTTGTTAGGAGTCTGGGAGCTCAGCTCTGAATACATTCCTGTTACAAAGGACATGCTCATCCTTGCCTTTACGCCTGTCATTCAGACGAAAATACTTCACAAAACTGAATTTCCCTGTGAGCCAGGGACAGAGTCAACTCACACTGCCCTTGGCTGTGTTTTAAAAGATACAGACCAGGATTCTGCTGTTTCCAAAGGCTGGAAAGGTTCTGTTTGCCTTTGAGGTTGATGGAGAAATTACTTTATATGTCTTATTTGCAGAAAGGCAACAGAGGACCAATTTCAAGATTTTTCCAAGATATCTGTACTGATATGTTAATCACAGATTCTTTATTTGCTAGACTAAATAGATAACTGTGCTGGAGACCAACATTCATGAATCTTGGGACATACCTTCAAATCCGATAATGCATGAATAAAAGGTCACATCCTGGCAGATAAACATGCTGTGGATATTACCACTGCTCCCACCTCTGGAATACACACTCCGGTCTGAGCATCAGTATCCTCCATTAGAAATGGGGATACTACCATGTTCCTTGTTATTGCCTAGGATTTTATGGTTATTGTGTCATCAATTGAGTCCATATGTGGTGAATTCTTGTACACTGTAAACCACTCTGCTGACATGAGGCATATTATAATGTGCAGAAGCAGCTCTGATTGGATGGGGCAAATACTTGGTCCAACAAACTGGGTTTTTTGTGTGTTTGTTTGTTTTTTGAGACAGAGTTTCACTCTTGTTACCCAGGCTGGAGTGCAATGGTGCAATCTCGGCTCACTGCAACCTCTGCCTCCCGGGTTCAAGCAATGATCCTGCCTCGACCTCCCAAGTAGCTGGGGTTACAGGTGATGCCAGCCACCACGCCTGGCTAATTTTTGTATTTTTAGCAGAGACGGGGTTTCACCATGTTGGCCAGGCTGGTCGTGAACTCCTGAACTTAGGTGATCCACCTGCCTCGGCCTCCCAAAGTGCTGGGATTCCAGACGTGAGGCACTGCGCCCAGCCCAAATTGGGTTTCTTAACCCTTCCACTCCTAGCGGTTTATCCTGTAGCACTTCATTTTTCTCTTCCTCCTTTTCCTCCCCTATAAAATGGGAACAGCTGACTTTATTTCCCAAAACAGTTGTATATGAGTTTACTAGGGCTGTTGTAACAAAGCACCACAAGCCAAGTGGCTTACACAACAGAAATGTGTTGTCTCACCATTCTGGAGGCTGGAAGTGTAAAGACCAAAGTGTCTGCAGGGTCCGTTCATTCTGAGGGTCACAAAGGAACCTGTTTCATGCCTGTCTCCTAGATCTGGCAATCTTTGGTGTTCTTTGGCTTATAGACACATCACCTCTATCTCTGCCTTCATCTTCACAAGGCATTCCCTCTGTGGGCATCTATCTCCAAAATTCCCCCACTTTATAAAAACACTAGTATTGGATTAGGGCCCACCCTACTTCAGTATAATCTCATCTTAAGTAATGACATCTCCAAAATCTCCATTTCTAAATAAGGTTGCAGTGGTGTCGCTGGGAGTTAGGATTTCAACATATGAATACTTGGGAGAGCGGGGAAGGACACAGTTATATCCGTAACAAATTGTAGGTCAGATATGATCAGAAACGGAAGATGCCTTGCAAATTATAAAGGGTTAAAGAGATAACATTTTGCAAGAGAGTTAAAAGGGCAAAGTGCAGATTAAGTTCAAGTCCCCCCTCATCCAGTTATAGCTGTGATTTCTTGGAAGAGTGGCTTCACTTCTTTCCTAAGCCTTGTTTTGTTATCTGTGAAATGAGGATGGTAGCAGGGCCTCCTCTTTGGGGTTGCTGTGAAAACATCATGAGGCTGTGCCTGCAGGGCTTAAGGCATGCCCTGGCACCCACTACAAGCCAGCCTCTGTTACCAGATCAGATGGGGTGGGCCGGGTGTGGCCCTGCCTTTCCATCACCTTGCAGTCAAACCTCCCAGAGCTGGTTTCCTCCCTGATGTGCCACTGCTGTGGTGCAAACAGGCTTACCAGTGCCCTTTCCTCGTGCTTGTACTCATTTCCAAAGGCAATTGTGGGAGCTGCTTTATGGAACAGAAGCTCCGAACAGCACAAATGATAAACACATGCTGGTGTTTGCATTCCTCCAACCCTCCAACCATCTAGTCTCTGATGACTAAACTGTTGGCTTGTTTTGGGAGGTTCTGCCAGGAAAGTGCCACGCTCCAGTTAGTCATTTAATAAACTCTAAGTGAGCAGCTGCCTGCAGAGCCATGGACAGATGACAAAGTAGCAATCATGGCTAAAGAGTGATGTCTGCCCAGAGCCAGGCATTGTGCTGAGCACTTTACGTGCATTGGCTCAACTAGACTCATGGCAATCCTGTAGGGAAAGAACTATTGGCCGGGCGCGGTGGCTCAAGCCTGTAATCCCAGCACTTTGGGAGGCGGAGACGGGTGGATCACGAGGTCAGGAGATCGAGACCATCCTGGCTAACACGGTGAAACCCCGTCTCTACTAAATATTACAAAAAACTAGCCGGACGAGGTGGCGGGTGCCTGTAGTCCCAGCTACTCGGGAGGCTGAGGCAGGAGAATGGCGTGAACCCGGGAGGCGGAGCTTGCAGTGAGCCGAGATCTGGCCACTGCACTCCAGCCTGGGCGACAGAGCAAGACTCCGTCTCAAAAAAAAAAAAAAGAACTATTATTGCCCCCATTTTACAGATAAGGGCACTGAGGCTTAGACATTAAGTGAGCTGGTGAAGGTTACACAGACAAAAAGTGGTGGAGCCAAAACTCAACTCTCAGACTGACTCTCTCCTGAAGCCGTGCTTGTCACCAAGGCCTCAACCCCCTCCAGAAGCAGCGATGACTTTGTCCTGAGCTCTTCAACCTGGTTGCCCCATCTCCCTGATTTGAGGCATCCTGATTTGCAGTGGAGAGATTGGCTTGAACACCCTGGTTCATCAGTTCCTAACTTCTGTGATTAGACAGGTGACACCGCATCTCAAACCTTTCTGCATCTGTAACCCTTGCTCTTCCTGCCTGTTTCACAGTCTCTTGCAGGCAGTGTGTAAGCTGTAAACTGCATGCTGTGTATGGAAATGCCACCGAGTGGGTGCTTGCTACAACTTTAGCTTGCTTCTTCCACTTCCCTTCCAAAATGTGTGTCATTTTCATAGCTTCCCTAGCACATTCACACGTGTTATCATTCAGTGAGTTTGCTCAACAGACACCAAGTGAGTGAGGATGGGGACATGGTGATTAAGCTCTGTTCCCATGACCAGGAGCTGAAAACCACGTGATGCTCACCCAACCTTTCCAGGGTTGATAAAAAGACCGAGATGAGGAGAGCCGATGCTTTCTCCAAGACACACAGCTCTACTAAGTAGTAGCACAGATTCCCTTGACTTTAAGGCCAGTACTTGAGCCTCACCACCTCCCTTTCAGCCTCACCCAAATGGCTGCAAATGACCAACTAGTTGGGCTCCAATTCCATTGCATTTTATTGTTTGGCAGTAGGACATACTCCACACGAGCGTGTTTACCTCCCAAGCTACCATACGCAAGGCTGTGCTGGGAAGTAAAGAGGTGTCAATTCAAAGAGGCTGTATCTGACTCTACACCTTCTATTTGCACAGCATTTATTTGCCTTTATGGGGATCAAGCCCCATGGTAAACCCACAGAGATAGGCAGGACAGGTGTTATGTTCAATATACAGATATGTGTGTGTTACAAACATAGACTAAGGTAATTCACACAAGGTAGTAGAGCTGGGAATCCAAACCACATTCCTTATTCCAGAGATCGTATAAGTATGTGTGTGTTTGCGTATATCTGTGTGTTTGTGTGCGTTGCTTATGTGCTTCTTTTGCCCTTTTCCCCAGCATAATTTTTTTCTTGCAATTAAAATAAGTTACATAAATATATAACTACAATATACAACATTTAGAAAATAGGAAAAAAGGGCCAGGCAATGTGGCTCACGCCTATAATCCCAGCATTTTGGGAGGCCGAGGCGGGTGGATCACTTGAGGTCAGCAGTTTGAGACCAGGCTGGGCAACATGGTGAAACCCTGTTTCTACTAAAAATACAAAAATTAGCTGGGCGTAGTGGCAGGTGCCTGTAGTCCCAGCTACTCGGGAGGCTGATGCACAAGAATTGCTTGAACCCGGGAGGCGGTGGTTGCAGTGAGCTGCAATCGTGCCACCGCACTCCAGGCTCAGCCTCAGCAGCATAATGAGACTCTGTCTAAAAAAAAAAAAAAGATAGAAAAAGGAAAAGGAAAATAGAAAAAAAGGCAAAAATATTGCCCAGAATCATGCCACCCGAAACAAAACCATTGTTATTGTCAGACTGTGCCCCATTGCTGGCTTTATTCCCATACGTCTTTTCCCTCTCTGACCCCCGGCCCCCAACAGTTGTCATTTAAATGCCCCAAGTCTGCTCCTGAGCCCTGAGCAAATTAAGGGCATGTTATGATGCTTTTCTAAGCAGGGACACAGGGTCACAGCAAAATGCAAGAGGCATTTGCTTTGGGCCAGCATTGTTGACAGAGCAAGGGCGAGAAAGTTCATGACTGGCAAGCATCAAGTTCAAAGGGTGAATAAGGACTGGAATGGGAGAAGACACGGCAAGTGATGGCCAGAGGGCTCAGAGGTGGGGCTGATATTGTTGAAATATACAAACAAGATGGTGTTAGGTGTGTGTCCAGTAGTTTACCTTTTTTTTTTTTTTTTTTTTGAGACAGAGTCTTGCTCTGTCGCCCAGGCTGGAGTGCGGTGGCTCAATCTCAGCTCACTGCCACCTCCGCCTCCCGGGTTCATGCCATTCTCCTGCCTCAGCCTCCCGAGTAGCTGGAACTAATAGGCGCCCACCACCATGCCCGGCTAATTTTTTGTATTTTTACTAGAGACAGGGTTTCACCCTGTTGGCCAGGCTCATCTCGATCTCCTGACCTCGTGATCTGCCCACCTCAGCCTCCTAAAGTGCTGGGATTACAGGCATGAGCCACCGCACCTGGCCAGTAGTTTACCTTTTAGTGAGTAGAATGCAATTTTGCTGGTTTTCCTCCATAGTCACAGAATCATTCAAAAGAATTGTTACCTGAGTCCTATCAAATGCCTCTTCCTTATTCTCCTATCAGAGCAGGTGGAATATATTTCTCTTTAGACACAATGTGGTTCTACTCCCAGGTTTGCAGGCTACCAGCACTTCCTTCTACACCCCACGGCAGACATCACTAATCCATCCCACTTGGCGTCAGATCTCTCTCAGTACAACATCCCACTCCCACTCAATCAGAGAAGTTACATAAAACGAACCACTGTGGGTCACTCTCACCCCCTAACCTGAAATAACCTAACCAATGTCCAGCGCAACCAAAGTGGGCAGAGCAAGAAAAGCTACCAATTTCAAGAACAGCTCTCAGTGGTGGTCTTGTTCTTGCTATTTCTCAGGATAATTTTCACCTCACTTATGGTTTGCCGAGGAAGTGACCGTCTTAACAGGCATTTTAGAGAAGCTATCAGCCACAGTTTTTCAGCCCAAAGTCATTCACCATTTTCCTAACTCTGATTTGTTTGTGACAGTGTTTTCCCATAATAGAAACACCAGTTATTTCAGGTCTTCCAATGTGCTGTATTTTAAAAATCTAAACTTTTGGGGTTTATGTATAATTTACTAAAATTCTATTAGAAAACAAAAAATCATACACAGCCCTAGACATTACTGGTTGATGAGCTCATCTTATTCCTTTCTTTATCCTTGGTTCTAATCAGGCAAGAAGGAGCAGAAGGCCATGGATGGAATAAGAAATGCATGGTAATATTCATTTCTGAGTAATTAACCCTACCTGTGTATGTCAGGGAACAATAGTGAATGGGGTTGTTCATATAATTTATCACATTACCATAAAAACATTGAATAGTTATCTTGGTAGATGCCAAGGCATCTGATGAAATTAAGCAGCTATTTTTTATTCAGTCACTAAGTTTTTTTCTTAACCCGATAAATGCTTTAAAATAGAATTAAAACCAAAACCAATTTAAATACTTTAAAAGGGAATTTAAATGCCAAACAATATTATATTCGGTAAAACAATGTAAGAACCTCAACAAGCTGTACAAGACAAGGATGGCCCCTACCTGAAGATGTGCTAACAAGAAAACTGATCAATCAATCAATCAATAGAATAAAAAGGCCGAGCATGGTGGCTCATGCCTATAATCCCAGCACTTTGGGAGGCCGACAGTGGGGTGGGTAGGGGCCGGGGGGGTGGATCACCTGAGGTTAGGAGTTTGAGACTGGCCTGGCCAACATGGTGAAACCCCACCTCTACTAAAAATACCACAAAAACCTAGCTGGGAGTGATTGTCCAGTCCTGTAATTCCAGCTACTCGGGAGGCTGAGGTAGGAGAATCACTTGAACCCGGGAGGTAGAGATTTCAGTGAGCCAAGATGGAGCCACTGCACTCCAGCCTGGGCGACAGAGGGAGACTCTGTCTGAAAACAAAAAGAAAAAAGAAAAAAAGAAACAAAGGAATAAAAAGATTATACCTTACACTCTCATAGTACATAATGCTTTTAATGTGTGGCATTCCCTTTCTTAAAAATTTCCTTGAGGATAGTCCATCTTTGTTTTTAATAGACATCTCCTAGGTTTACTCTCAGATCTCATTTAGTAAATGAGAATTCACCAAGAAACTTACCCTCACTGAACTGGATTTTCTCATCTGTAAATTTGGGATGAATTACAATAGATACAGCATATGACAAGCACACAGAAAATACGATATTCCCCCGTGCTATGTAAGCTCTACGTGTGATTTGCTTTTGGTTGTTCTTTTTTGAGTCCAAGGCTTAAAAATGCATTTGCTTCTTAAAATAATTTTGGAAATAGACTTTGCAATATGTAGTTAGTATATATAATACAATCTTCCTGAGCCTTAGTTTCTGAGTGAAAATTAATATACATAACACCTATAATAGATACTAAAAATAATAATAGCCCTCCTAGTTACTGAAGACTTATTCTAAGCCAAGCATTGGACTGGACCGGGGTATACAAGAATAGAAAAACCAAATATCTTACAGAGAAATTGCTTACAACCACCCTATCTAGACTTGGAAATTCTGATTTGGAGATCACCTTGGGTGTTTTCTGTTTTTAGAAATAATCATTCAATGCCACTTGATGTTAAAATTATTAGGTTGGTGCCAAAGTCATTGCGGTTTCTCTCATAACGTTTAATGGCAAAAATTGTAATGACTTTGGCACCAACCTAATAACACATAAAAGAATAACCATATTCCCCCATCAAAAGAGAAACGCTTCTCTATGTATTATTTTACACCACTCTATTTTATTCCTGGTGTTATTGATTTGTTTTTTTTTTATTTTTTTTATTTTTTATTAAAGGCACCAATGGTGTATTTATGTGGTTTGTCTGTTCTGAGGTTTCATTTATATCCTGCTTTTTTTTTTTAATGGCTTTTAATTTTAACACGATTTTTGGCTTATTATTTCCTTCCTGTATTAGTCTTTCCAGGCTGCCATAACAAAATATCATAGACTGAGTGGCTTAAACAATAGAAATTTGTTTCTCAGTTTTGGAGACTGCGAATTTCAAGATCAAGGTGTCAGCTGATTTGGTTACTGGTAAGGGCTCTCTCTGACTTGTGGACACCCTCTCACTGTGTCCTCACGTGGTCCCCACTCTGTGGAGTCTCATCTTTTAAGGGCACTAATCCCATCATGGGGGCCTGCCGTTATGACCTCATCTAACCCTAAGTGCCTCCCAAAGCCTCAATCTCCAAATACTTTAACCATTGCATTGGGGTTCAGGGCTTAAACATACGAAATTAGGGGGAACAATCGTTCAATCCATAACACTTCCTAAATTCCCTAGGGAGAGATTTAGAGCATTCTTTCTTCTCTAACTAATACGAGAACTTTGGACCAAGAAATGTGCTTCAAATATTGTTTGGACAGCAGATGGATTCCTTCCTTGACCCATATTTTTACATAAGAAAAACTTTTTTCAATGTACACACAGTTGCACTTCATTGTTTTCATTCATTTGTAAGCCCACTTGTCTTCATTGAGCACCTACTACTCACCAAACCTGGGACAAGGCCCTGAAGAGTTAGAAAATCAAAATACCTCAAGGAAAAAAAAAAAACTGGTGGTAAAGGAGAAATGGAAACCAATGATTAAAATACAGCATGGCAAGCTCAATAAGCAAAGAGGTTCATAGGAAATACTGGTGTCAAATAAGAAATTCAACTCTGCTGAATGTGGTTATGAAAGGCCCTTAGAAAACATCCCCTACCTATCAATATATTGGGTATTATTTGTATGCCTCTTGTTGGCAACCTGTAAAGAAAATTGAATGCTTTAGATGCACCGAATCTTGCAATAATTTTCCTATGGCTAAAAGAAAAATAAGGAGAACATCGAGTTTGTTGGCATGGCTTGCCTGTCTTCAAAGAAGAAAAGAATTTGAAGCATATTAAATTTGTTGGCATAACTTGGTTGTCTTCAAAGAAATGAATTTGAAGCAAAATCAAGAGAGGAAAAGCAATAGCTGAGAGGAGATGCCTGAAGTTATTCTCGCTGACCTTTTCTTTTTGCCAGGATTCTAACCTTATTTTTTACACTTAAAAATTTGACAAGGAGGTTTTTTCAGAAGTTCCCTGAAGGTAGCTTCTGAGTGCAAATATGGAGTAGCCTTTCCACCCCTGCTGAGATCATTTTTCTGTTCAGATCCATTTTTATGTGATTGTTTTCCTGCTTCAGGTTTCCACCTAGCTGCTGTTTTTAAGTGTCCTCTGTTGTACCGTTATTCACAGGTTGACGTTCCTTGTTTTATTTTCTAGGTTGGCAGCCTTCCCTGCATTATTATTCTGTTTATATCATTAGCTGTAACGTAGGTTTGTTCTGCTACAGCATCATACGGTATTTGCTTTGCAAATATGACTCACTGTCTCTAACTTTCATCACCTATGTTTGTGCGTCCTCTGAAGTGTTTATAAGCTTATCATAGGCCTGCAGTGTTGAGAATCATGCTTCTGAAAAATAGTCATTACAAAGAGGCAATAGCTACTGCATCTCTCCCTGACATTCCAAGCATTCTGTCGGATGTAGGAGGTTTAGGCTTATATTTACTACAGACCTAATTTTTTACTTTTCCTTGTCTAATTCTTTTAGGTTTCTTTACCAAAGCTTCCTTGATGTTTGAGGTTCCTCCCACCATCACTCATGAATTTTGGAATGCCTTGGCTCACATCAGGAACTCACTTCATTACTGGGGGGACAATGTTGAATTAATGCTTCTTCTGAGATGTGCTTAAACATTCTTTAAAGTACCTTCTTTATTCACTCTTCATAAAGTTTGTCACCTACTCTGTGCTAGGGGATGTTGTAAGCTGAGGACAGCAAAGCCCCTTTGTCTTAATGTTGAGAGCCTGGAGGGAGAGATTTGATGTTTAACTTCATTTGATAATTACAGCGCAAAGCGGAGAGTGCGTTCAGAGCTCCTTTGGAAGCAAATCATCATCAGGTTTGGGGAAAACCAGGGAAGGCTTCAAAGACGAGGTTGTGCTTAACGTGGTTCTCCATCACCAGCATACTTACCATTTTACACTGTGACTTGCACAGCAGGACAGTCATATGATTGATGGACAGATGTCAACACTTAGCTTGGGATCGCCTCAAATCAGAGGCTGGGATACAGACTTATGTGCAGGAACTTATCTGAGAAATGATCCCAGAGAGAAAAAGTGAGGGAGAAGAAGAGTATTTGGAAGATGAAGGAAGGATGGGTTATCAAAGGCAGCTACTGCTGTGAGTAACTGGTTTTTGATCCTAATCCCTGGGAAAACTAAGCAAATGCAACTCAGAACTGTCTTCCTGAAAAACTAAATGGGGAAGCATTTGTCATTGATGGTCACTCCCCGTTAGTCAAAGGTGGCCACAAAGCACCAACTCCCAGTATTTTAGGGTTGTGCATGCATGTGAGTGGGCTGCCCTCTCTCCCATCAGAGATACCTCCGGGTGAAGCAGAGCTACAGGCAGGGCCCAAGGAACTGCCATCTTGCACGTGCATGAAGTTGATCAAAGTCTGTGTGGAACTGGCCCTGGCAACAGTAGCTAGAGTGTAAAAGGGCCCAGAAGATTTAAAGTGATGTAGACGAGGTATTCAAAAACAGTGGATTCAATCCAATACATTCAATTTCAATTTTGTAAAAAGATACAGAGACCTATGAAGTTGGTTACATCTTGCAGGAGGCAGCAGAGAAAGCTCCCAATTGAGGGTCTACACAGTGAAGTGCTGGTAAATATTTTAACAACCAGCCCTAGAGAAAAGGAAGGGAGGGAGGGAGGAAGGGGGGGGGGAGAGAGAGAGAGAGAGAGAGAGAGAGAGAGAGAGAGAGAGAGAGAGAGAGAGAGAGGGAGGGAGGGAGGGAGGGAGGGAGGGAGGGAAGGAAGGAAGGAAGGAATCCCTGCTGTGTAGCATTTGCCAATTTCCATGCTGTAAATACTGCCGTCATCACCAATAACAAGTTACCAACATGATGTCACTGAACACACAGTTGGAAAGAGATGTGTACAATCGGCTCTCGGAGCGAGTGCCCCATATGTATTCCTTAACTCCAGTTCCCCAGGGTTGGCTGACAATATGATGGCTTGAAGGGCAGATTCCACCAGGCATGGAGCTCACTTTTGCTGGTCTCCTGTGTGCAGAAGCCCTGGCTATGTCTGTGTTTGACAACCTCGTACAAGGTAACTGGGGAAAATCTCAGAACGTTCAGAATGTTTTTCTGTGAGGCTATATAAAGAAATCAATATCCAGGCAGAACCTCTGTCAGCAGCCCTAGGCACCAGGCCTGCCTTAGGTCCATTGCTGCATAATTCTTTAGGTCTCTGTTTTGCTCTCACTTCTTGGATATCCCATGCCCAGCTCAAGTCCCTCCTATGTACCCCCAGCACCCTGCACTTTCAACACAAAGATATAATTTTTTTTATTGTCCATATTTTCCATTAAGCTATAAGCTTCCTAAAAGCAGATGTAGACATCAAGTTCAGTTTTATATCCCCAACAGTTAATTTAAGAGCTCAGTACCCAAAACTTCATAGTTCTCCTCCTCCCCGTCCTTCAGGGAGGAGTGGTGCCAAGTGCTGGATTTGCCCCTGAGCTAGGCAGTTGTGGTCTATCAAAAGTGAAAGTGCTTAGCTATGTTTCTCGCCATCCATCATTTCAGTGCCTGTTTAGAGAGAATCATAATAAAACCAGAGAGTAGCAGTGAAAGATTGAAATATCCACTTCAGGCGATTATAGAAAAGCCATCACAAGGGCCGGACACAGGGGCTCACGCCTGTAATCCCAGCACTTTGGGAGGCTGAGGCGGGTGGATCACAAGGTCAGGAGATCAAGACCATCCTGGCTAACACAGTGAAACCCCATCTCTACTAAAAATACAAAAATTAGCTGGGCGTGGTGACGGGCGCCTGTAGTCCCAGCTACTTGGGAGGCTGAGGCAGGAGAATGAAGTGAACCCGGGAGGCGGAGCTTGCAGTGAGCCGAGATCACGCCACTATACTCCAGCCTAGGCAACAGAACAAGACTCCGTCTCAAAAAACAATAAATTAAAAAAAGAGTTCAAGACCAGCCTGACTGACATGGTAAAACCCTGTCTCTATTAAAATTACAAAAAAATTAGCCAGGCGTGGTGGTGGGTGCCTGTAATCCCCACTTCTCGGGAGGCTGATGTAGGAGAGTCTTGCTTGAAACTCAGGAGGCAGAGGTTGCGGTGAGCCAAGATCGCACCACTGCACTCCAGCCTGGGGGACAAGAGAGAGGTTCTGTCTCAAAACACACACACACACACACACACACACACACACACACACAAAACAAAAAAAAAGCCATCACAAGGCTCTTCATGATTTACTTGTCAAGTAACAAGCTCAGATAATAGGCCCGGTTGGAGTGTAGAAAAAGCCAACGACACTTCCTGAACCCACAGAAGTACTGGTGCTCATTATCTGATCACCGTGACCTTTCAGTGGCTCAAGACAGGAAAAGGAAGCCAGGCATGGTGGCTCACGCCTGTAATCCCAGCACGTTGGGAGGCCGAGGCAGCTGGATCACAAGGTCAGGAGATCGAGACCATCCTGGCTAACATGGTGAAACCCCATCTCTACTAAAAATACAAAAAACAGCCAGGCGTAGTGGCGGGCGCCTGTAGTCCTAGCTACTCCGGAGGCTAAAACAGGAGAATGGCGTGAACCCAGGAGGCGGAGCTTGCAGTGAGCTGAGATCAGGCCACTGCACTCCAGCCTGAGTGACAGAGCAAGACTCCGTCTCAAAAAAAAGACAGGTAAAGGAGAGTGGAATTGAGTAGGAGGATGGGATGTGGACAAAGGATGATAATAATATGACAATAACATACAGCAATGATGATAATAATCAACACACATTAAACACTGATCATGTACTGGACACTGTCCTAAACATTTTATGAGGACTGTATTTTATTTAATCCTCAAAATAACCATAAGAAGTAGGTGATATTATTTATCCCTATGGATTATAGAAGAAAATGAGGCACAGAGGAGTAAAGTCACTTGCCTGAAGTCACACAGTAAGACATGAAAGACAAAAACTTATATTTAAACACCTTTTGAAAATCAGGTGATGACATTCTGTCATAGGCTATATATTTCTTCTAAACCTTACCTCCTCTGCCCTTCTTTTTCTTGTCTCTCTGCAGTAAGTACTGTAAAGATTTCTTGGCCAGGTACAGTGGCTCATGCCTGTAATCCCAGCACATTGGGAAGCCTAGGCAGCTGGATCCCTTGAGGTCAGGATTTCGAGACCAGCCTGGCCAACATGGTGAAACTCTCTCTACTAAAAATACAAAAATTAGCCAGGCACGTGGTGGAGTGTGCCTATGATCCCAGCTACTCAGGAGGCTGAGGCAGAAGAATCACTTGAATCCAGGAGACAGAGGTTACAGGGAGCTGAGATTGCAACACTGCACTCCAGCCTGGGTGACAGAGGGAGACTCTGTCTCAAAAAAAAAAAAAAAAAAAACTTCTTGAGCTACTGAGTGATGAGCACTCTGCCTGTATCTTCCCGTACAATCCACTCACAACCAATCAAATTTTGGTAGGTAAGGTGGTGAGGGTTCAGAGAGGTTCAGTAACTTGTCTAAGATCACACAGTTGCTCAGTGGAGGAGCTGGGATTTGAACAGACATCACTGGGGCTCTGAATTTGTCCATGCCTGCATACATCCCTGCCCTTCAACCCAGTCCAGCCTGCTCACCCTCCCTTCTTGCCTCCTAAGAGCAGCTCCTGTGGGAACACCACAGACCTGTAAAAGAATTCAATCTGAAACCACTTTTCAAGAATGTGACAACAGCCAAATTGCTAGAGAGGGCAGTTTTAGGAAACTTCTCATTTCTTTTTAGAAAACAAGAATGCCCTTTAAGGTGAAATTCAATTAGAGTTGGAATATTCTTTGCAAATTATTCTCATAGGGGGAAAAGGCATCCCTGAAGTCCTACTTGATTCCTTAAGGCTCTGGCTAGGGTCCCAGAACCTGATGTGTAAGCATGGATAGCTTGTCTGCTTTGAGAAAAGAGAAAATGAAATCTTGGGAAATGGCAGCTGCTCTTTTTCTCATGAAGGGACATTTCACAGATGTCCAGTTAAAGCCAAAAAACGAGTCTCTCGGGGTACGTTTCACAAAAGTGGATCCTAGTAGTTTGGAAATTCATTATACAGTATCATTTCTTAAGAATATAGTAGGCGGCCAGGTGTGGTGGCTCACGCCTGTAATCCCAGCACTTTGGGAGGCTGAGGCGGGCAGATCACGAGGTCAGGAGATCAAGACCATCCTGGCTAACATGGTGAAACCCTGCCTCTACTAAAATACAAAAAAAAATTAGCCGGGTGTCGTGGCGGTCACCTGTAGTCCCAGCTCCTTGGGTGGCTGAGGCAGGAGAATGGTGTGAACCCGGGAGGCAGAGGTTGCAGTGAGCCGAGATCACGCCACTGCAATCCAGCCTGGGCAACAGAGCGAGACTCCTTCTCCAAAAAAAAAAAGAAAAGAATACGCTAGGCATCAAAACATCTAAAAGACTCTGAGAAGCCCTGCATTAAAGAAATCTCATTGACATTAGTCAAGCTACCACTTAACAAAATTGTTAGTGCATCATCATTATTATACATTATTTGAGGATGTGCTATATGCCGGGCATTGTGCTAAGAGCATTACGACACTACCTCTTTAAACAACCTATAAGATGCAATTGCTATCCCCATTTTAATAGATAAGGCAAAAGAACAGAGAGATTAAATAACTTTCCCAGAGTCACATTGCTAATAAGTGGCACAGCAGGGATCTGAACCCATGCAGCCTTGCTTGTAACCACTACATGCAAACATTTACTATCATCCCACAGGCAGGGACCTGGAACTGGTTTGCAGTAACCTGCCAGTGTACACCAACCTGTACCACCCAGTAAGACCAGTGTTCAAACCAGAATCCTAGGTGATTCACAATGAAAAACATAACCTCCATCTCAGAAGTGCAACATCATTGGTTATCCCAGTGTCCCAGCTGGGAAGAAAAAGGAGAATATACATTGTAAACAGCCAAGCTCCTTGGTTATGATAAGGGAGCAGCAAAACAATGAGGTGATTGGTGGCTTTACTTACTTCATCATTTCCCCCACTATCAGCCCAGGGGAGACCAGACCTTCTCATCCTGTGGCATGGTCCCTGTGCGGTACTGAGGATTCAGTACTTCTCTTAAATTCATAAGAACAGGCCCTTGCCCAAGGCCCTGGGCTTCATAGGACCCTATATGGACCCTCCCCCAGCCTCACCCTTGCTCTTCTACAAGGCCAAGGGATACAGGCCTATCCAAGACGTCAGCATCCCCTGACCAAATGGCCCTAAACCGTCTTGCAGTGTCTTCACAAGCTTCTTTTCTAGCCCATCCTCCTGTGGGTCAAATGTGCCACCAGATTGCACTTCCCAAAGCCTGAGGAGTGGGTATTTGTGGGAGTTGGGGAAGGAGCTTGCACGTGCATGCTGGGAGTCGACATGAGTGTACACAAGGCACCCCATGGGGATGGACAGGGCTGGGATGGGAAGAAAGGGACTCCCCAGTGGGTGGGGTCAGCTGTCCTCACTCCCCACCTCTGGCATAGAACTCGGGAGGATGAGAATTCTAAACGAGAACTTGGTCCTCCTGGGCTTAGTGATGGTTTGTCAAGGGAGGAGGATAGAAATAGTTCAGTTAAAACTAATGGTATGTGAGGTTGATTTATGTCCACTAAATATTTAGACATATGACACATGGGCCCACTTTTGTACTCTTTGTGCTCTCATCTTGGACCCTACAATATAAAGGATTGGTCCACAATACCTCTTCAATTCCTCTAAGGCAGTGTGACATAGCAGAAAGACAAAACATTCAGTACGCATTTACAGAATGCCTACATTTTACCATGAGCCACCTAGAAAGAGTCAAGCTTGAGTTAAAGTCCTGGATTTACCACTTCCAAGCATAAGTGAGTTCTCTTCAGTTGTTTTCAACATCAGTTTCCTCATCAATAAAGTGGGATTGATCACCCTCTGCAAGATACCAGCAAGATAGGGTGAAGTTAACATAAGTAAAGTGCCTGGGATTGAACCTTTCATATAATATGTGTTCGATAAACAAAATAACATGATGAAAAATAATGAAAACAGCAAAGTGTTAATAATTGTTGAGGCTAAGTGAATGGAGACAAAGTGGTTCATTATACAAGTCCACCTTTTTTATTTTCTGCACCCAGGCTGGAGTGCAGTGGCACAATCACAGCTCACTACTGCCTCAACCTCCCAGGCTCAAGCAGACAACCCTCCTTGGCCTCCCAAAGTCTACTTTAATTTTCTTTTTACAACAGAATGAAATTTTAAAAATTAAACATAGCATCCAATTTCAAATGGATTATTTTCCCTGGCAAGGCAAACATGTTGCTATTTCTCCTATTGTAAAGTAGCTCTTAACCTCACCCCACCTGATAGCTATTGTCTTAGTTTGCTCAGGATGCCAGAACAAAAAAACATAGACTGTGTGCTTAAACAACAGAGGTTTCTTTCCCACAGTTCTGGAGGCTCGGAAGTTCAAGATCAAGGTAATAGCAGATTTTGTGCTTGGTGAGGGCTCTCTCCTTGGCTTGTAGACGGCTGCCTTCTCACTGCATCCTCATATGGCAGAGACAGGAAGTGGTTTTTCTTCTTCTTCTAAGGGCATCAATCGCATCTCGAAGGCTTTATCCTCATGACTTTATCTAAACTTAACTCCCTCCCAAAGGCCTCACCCCCTAATACCATCACATCGGGTGTTACGGCTTCAACATATGCATAAGTGGGGGCGGGGTCATAGGCATTCAGTCTATAACAGCTTTTGCTGTTTCTCTGACCCCCTTTGCTACAAAACGTTTAAAGAGTTGTCTATGCTTTTTTTGGATTAAACGATTTAATTTTAATTTCATTTGAAAGTAATATTTTTATTGTGGTAAAAAAACAAACTTACCCTCTTAAATTTTTAAGTGTGTAGCACAGTGTTAACTATATACACAATGTTATATAACACACCTCTATAACATTTTTATCTTGCAACTCTAAAATTCTATACCCATTGGAGTTGTCTATGCTTTTTGTCTCTAATTCTTTCCTTCTATTCTCATTTAAATTTAGTCCAAGCAAACTCCTGCCCCCACATTCTTCCAAACCCACTCTTGTCAAAGTCAATAGGGACCCCCCTCACTGACCCCGACACAGTTAAATCCAGTGATCAGCTCTCAATCCTCATCATCTTGATACAGAGACCCCCTCCCTCTACCACGATGCTTCCTCCACTTGGCTTCTAGGACACCCTTCCTTGCTTGTTAGTCTCCATGGTTGGATCTTCTTCTTGACCGTTTTATCTTGCAATGTCCCAGGGCTCCGTCCTTGGGACTCAACTCTGGGACATGTTGGCACCTGGACTGGGCCAGGTTATTCTTTGACATGGTTGGAGGAAGACAGTTTATGCATAAATGTGTATTGTAACAATGGCCAGGAGTTGCCTAAGACAATATTGGACATCAGATATAAACGGTAAGTTTAAGATCCTAGTCAGACATAGAATTAGGACATAAGAAATACAATACATTTGGGGATGAAAGTTAGGGGAGGTAGAAGAGCTGGGACCAACTCTACGAACCTCATGAGGATATGGAGGGCTCCCTCTTGGTAGAAAGGCTGTTATTCAGCAACATTGACTGAAAAAATGCCTGAAGGCTGCATTATTTTCTCAAGTTATTTGGTCATCTGTTCTTTTGAAAACTAAAGCCACTCACTCACACAGCAAGTATTCAGAGAGCTTTTACTGCAGCCCAGAATCACATTAGACAATCTGAATTACAAAATAGATGCAGCATATGCTGGAGCTGGCTCATACTGGCTCACAAGAGCCAATTGTTAAATATTCAGGAATTTTGTGAGCCAGTCATTCAACAAAACTATTATAGTTATTGAATTATATAAACTAATGATTTAAAATATGTATTAAAAATAAATGGAATAATCATTTATAACTTACAACTTTTTAGTTATTGTTCATTTGGCTATCTATGCTTTTGAGGTTGTATGCATTCATTGTACCTGTATGGTGGAGTACTATAAAATAGTGTTACCATGCATTGTGTCCCAACCCCACTTTCAGTTACGTCATTTTGGTAACCTGAAAATCAGCCATGGTGGGAGCATTCACACCAAAGAAATCAGCAAACGCTACAATGAGGGCTTGATTTGTCACTTGGTTTATTGTGTAGATGAAAGAAAGTAATGGAAAAAATGTAAATAATGCAAATTAAACTTGAAAACATATCACGTGTATTCCTGAAGCTGAAAGAGGTTCATTGAATGAAATTTGTATGATGGTAAGAAAGGGTGTTATCATAGATCAGTTATCAGTCACATATCAGATTTAGTAACACCAAGTTGATTGGGTAAAGAGTTGTTGGGCCGGTTAGTGAAGCTGAAAGAGGTTACAGTTCATTGAAAGAAATTTGTATGATGGTGAGAAGTAGTGTTATCATAGATCAGGTATCAGTCACCTATCAGATTTAATAACACCAAATTGATTGGGTCAAGAGTTGATGGGCCGGGCATGGTGGCTCACGCCTGTAATCCCAGCACTTTGGGATACTAAGGCAGGCAGATCACCTGAGGTTCGGAGTTCGAGACGAACCTGACCAACATGGAGAAACCCCATCTCTACTAAAAATACAAAATTAGCCGGGCGTAGTGGCACATGCCTGTAATCCCAGCTACTCGGGAGGCTGAGGCAGGAGAATCGCTTGAACCCGGGAGGTGGAGGTTGCAGTGAGCCGAGATTGTGCCATTGCACTCCAGCCTGGGTGACGAGAGTGAAATTCTGTCTCAAAAAAAAAAAAAAGAGTTGTCGGATTGGAATGCAACTCAATTTGTCAAACTGTGATTGAATTGTAACCATAGATTGGCAAAACTCAACAAAAGCATTCTCTGGAAACAAATAGACTCTATAGACTTTACAGTAAAGAGTATTGTATGTTTTATTACTGTTTGTAAATTGTATACTACACATCCTCTATGTCAGTAAAAAATTATCATAAATGTATGTATGTGCATATATGGATTTTTTCGGAGAGTCAGTTATTAAACATTTATCAGCACACCACTGGCTATGAGCATGATCTTGATACACAGATGTTTAAAGTCCATTTGGGGGGAAACAAATAGTATAGATACAATAAGAATTAGAGGACAAGGCAGTATGTAACGTTGTTTAGTGTAGGGAAATGTCGCAAAAGGCCTGTGAGTTGGTCTACCTATGTGTGAGTCACCAAGAAGGTTTCCCCGGAGGAGTAGGATTTGAGCAAAACCTTGAAGCAAGTGCATGAGTAAAAACTGCAAATGGAAAGGCCTAGAGGCAGGAGGCCCTGTTGTTGGTGTTCCATCAGTTGCAAGACCAAGCCTATGGGAATGAATGAACCAATGGAGAACTAATGGCAAGTGAGGTTGGCTAGAAGATGGAACCAGATAGAGGGTCTCACAAAGCAGCAGCTGACCCTGAGACAGAGAATCACGTGCAGGATGTGTATTTGGGCCCCCAGAACACACTGGTGGAAGAGGTGGGAAAGTTAGAGAAGGAAGGGAAGGCAACTTCTGCGAGGTGCATTGTCAAGTCAGCTACTCCTGTGGGTAAGTGGAGGTTAATCCTACTGGGGCGCTATGAGAAGCAGTGCACAACCCCCAGCTCGGATGAGGAGCTGGCATACTTAAGCATTAACTCCCAATAGTCATTCATTGCTAGCTGTTCTGGGAATGGGGAACATTAATTCCCTGGCACTTCTGGCCTGCTGTGCAGGCAGCATCAGCAAGAGAAAGCCTTCAGATGAAGAAATGGGGGTAGAAGCACGGTAGGGTCTGTACGAAAGGGGGCCGAGGGCAGGGAAATGACAACCTCTGCTGTAATTCCTGGAAGTCAGTTTGGGTTTTGTGCACTCAACAGTGGGGACTCACTGTGTGTTCTTGAGCAAAGAAGAATCCTTGGAATTGCTGCCTCCTCTAGAACTCTCCCTGTGATAGCATCCTTATGACATGGTATGGTGCAAGGGGTTCAGGTTCAGAAGAGCAGAGTTCAAGCCCTACCTGAGCCAGTAAGTAGCTGTAGCGTTGTGAATCTTTTGTCTTCGCCGCTTTTGTAAAACAGGAATATTACTACTCTCTCTCCACTGGGTTTTTAAAATTATTATTATTGTTGTTTATTTCTTGTTTTAGAGATGGAGTCTTGATATGTTGACCAGGCTGGTCTCAAACTCTTGGCCTCAAGCAATTCTCCCTAGTAGCTGAGACTACAGGCCTGCAACACTGTGCTTTGCTCCCATTAAGTTGTTCTGAGCATTAAAAATACACATAAGAGTGTTTTGGAAATTGTTATTTTGTTATTTTTTATCACCTATAGAATGTCAAAGAAAGAATGAGGTTTTCAAATGAATCGATGTTGGAATCATCTTTTACTGTTGCTTTTTAAATCTACTCTTACAGGGAGCCTTCTACTACACTGAACTTTCCCCATTTTTTTTTTTTTTTTTTTTTTAAAGTCAGACGCATCTTCAAAGCAACCCCTGGCATTCTTCCATGTTGTTGTTGGCAAAGAGTGCCCTCTGATTGGTAGCGATTGCACTCATGGTGATATTAGTCATTTTCACAGTAACAGCCATGCCAGTTGGGAGTTCTAATAGACATTGTTTTGATTTTTAAAAAATCATCTTTGTGTATTACTTCAGTGATCAAAGTTTATTATTCATCCATCAGCACTTGAAAGATTTAGATAAAAGATATTGCTGAGTAATTTGTCCCTTGGCCTAATGGAGCCTCTGATATATAAGGTAGATTCTCAGAGTCACCATGAAAACCTCACTTCATTAATTGAAGACCAATTTAGAGAGATGATAAGAGGGAAGAAAAGGAAAGGTCAGAAGAAATCTAAGCTCATCTTCCCAGTTAGCAGTAAGATGAGAGACAGGAGATGAGACCAGAAGGAGAGAAAAATTGGAAGCAATGAAAAAGGAAGGGGGAAGCCATCCTGAGCTCCAAAATGTAGCCATTATGTGGAAAGGCATATCTGTGCTCCATAATTTCACGGATATTACCTTTTATTAAAGTACTGCCCTTAACCACATTACCTTTAATATTGAAAAATAAAGATTGCTAAAGGAACTCAGGTTTCAGTGCAAATGTAACAGAGATAATTAAATTCATCCTAATTCAGTCTCAGTGATCCCTGTTCAACTTCAAATCATTGCAATTAAGAAAGCACTTTTTCATTCAGCTCGGAGAATAAACCATAGTTTCTTTATGCTTTGATTTGTTTGTAGCTTCCATTAACAGCCAGTTTACAGGGCTGCAGAGAAGAAAACGGAGGCTTGAAAGAACTGGAAGAGGATGGAGTAGAGACTTGGATTCTATCTGAATAATCTAAGGTCCCTGCACTCTGCAGCCTTGTCTTTCTGGTTCCAGTAAATTCCAGAGAACACAGGAGAGATTATTAACAAAGTACACTAAAGAGTAATAAGGAGAGTGTGTGATTTCTTCTGGCTTTGAGGGGAAGATACATGATTTGGAAGGACTCTGAATCCCCAGACCTCCCTAGTCTTTGTGCTTAGGGGAGCCTCAGAGATGGAAATCAGCTGAAGCCAGACACTGAAATTCTGTATATACAAGACTCTCTAGGTCTGGGTTGCCCCTTCTCTTCACCCTAGGAAACCATCAATTATTTGTCACCCAACTAGGCAGGGAAATAGGGAAAGAAAGAGCAGAGACACATGCTGAATCTTTTCTATCAAAAAGAAACAGTTTGAAGAATTTCATATCCAATAAATGTGTGAATGGGGAGGTGTAGGGATGCAAATTAAAGGCATTAAGGAACTTGCTAATTGGCTCAAGAAACTGGAAGCTTCTCTCACTGACACCAGCTGGTCCAGCAAGCTGTTTATTCTGTGGTGTCTGTGAGGCCAGGAAAAGGTGATACAGTGAGCCCAATAAGCTAAGTAGTGATTCAAAGATTTAGAAACATTTTTCTTGTTACATCCCAATTAATAGTGCTACCATCCATGCAGGAAACCAAGGTAGAAAGTTCTTCTCACCAGGCACATATTCAAACACATACTATCTTTCCTTCTTCCTTCCAAATGTCTCTTGAATCTAGTCCTTTCTCTTCATTCCACAGGGCCTGCTGTAATTCCAGCCACCATCGTCCTGCTGTTAGACTCCTTCGCTGGCCACCTGTCTCCCTGCCTCCTTGCCCCCTTCCTCAACCCTTGCTCTCCTCATGTCGCTGTGACCAACACCAGAATGTCAGGTCCCAGTGTCTGCTGGGAGCCTGTGACCCATGATGCATTTGGCTGATCCGTGCTGTCGGGAGGATGGAAAACTAGCATCTTCCAATTGCTCCTCACTATCCAGCTCAACCCCAGAAACTGTAGGTTTAATATGGGAAGGCAATGAATGCATCAGCCGTCCCAAACTGATCATTCCTAATTCTTACTTTGCCCATTTTTCTCCTCCTTCCATCTCTGAGCTCCCCGGAGGAAGGAGCCTTCCCTTATTATAACATCTCAGGGTTCAGAATGCATAGCAGAATACCCTGCCCAAGATAGGCTCCCAGTAAATGTTTGTTCAGTGGAATAAGTTCTCTCTCTCCTGAGCTTACCATGACTATTAGTTAAAATTAAGTTGCTCGGGAAGCAGGCACCATCCATCACTCCTTCCTATCTAGCTTCTTGTTTATTCAAAAGAGTCTTGGCTATATAAACAGTGCTGAGGTATTCTGCAGTAGAAGCTGTGCCAATCGGGGAGAGGAAGGGCATTGAATCCAACTAGCCACTAATGAAAGGCTGAAAGTCCTTCTGGAGTTTTGAGGGGGTGTGTGTGCATGCATGTGTGTGCACACATATGTGTGCATATGTGTGTGTTTCAGGAGCTTTCTCTGCA
Organism: Chlorocebus sabaeus; assembly: GCF_047675955.1. NCBI lineage: Eukaryota > Metazoa > Chordata > Mammalia > Primates > Cercopithecidae > Chlorocebus > Chlorocebus sabaeus. The sequence goes on from NC_132908.1 coordinate 74,580,619, forward strand.
ATTTAGGTGTCCAGGGGAAAACAGCCCCTTGTGCTTCCTGATTTGCAAACCAGACCAGGCCTTTCAGTGACAGGTGTTGTGCCTAGACCAGGAAGCTGTTTTGATTGGAAAGGATGCTGGACTGATTAGTTGAAACAAAACATTCTCCAGTTAACAGAAATAGAAGCGGTAGCTGGAATGTGAAGTGTTCAACAACAGTGTTGCCAGGCAGCCTATTTAAAATTAATTAGAGGTAGAGATACATGGAACTGAAAAACACCACCCCCTTCTCTGCTTAAGAGAGCTAGGGTCGGATGAATAGGATGTGGGAATTTGCAAGCGTTCCTGAGCGAGTTTGAACCGCCTTCTCAGATCCCATTTTTTCAATTGGTGGCCCTCATGCAGATGAGCACAAGTGAGTCAATGTGTGAGATAGAGGAGAGATGACTGTGATAGAGAAAGACAAAGATTACAAAATATCCCTTGCTTTCTAAATGCCCTTAGCTCCTGAGTTTGCAGAGCAAGAATTCAGAAAGTGAGAAGAGCAAGAATTCAGAAAGTGAGAATTCAGAGAGGAAGAGATACCTGTCACAATTAAGAAAGGTTCAGTATATCTCATTTATCTAAAAAACAAACCTTGGCCAGGTGTGGTAGCTCACACCTGCAATCCCAGCACTTTTAGGAGGCTGAGGCGGGCGGACCACTTGAGGTCAGGAGTTTGAGACCAGCCTGGCTAATGTGGCAAAACCCCACCTCTACTAAATAAATAAATAACCGGGTATGGTGGCGGGTGCCTGTAATCCCAGCCTCTTGGGAGACTGAGGTACGAGAATTGCTTGAACGTGGGAGGTGGAGATTGCAGTGAGCCAAGATGGTGCCACTGCACTCCAGCCTGGGCTACAAAGTAAGACTCAAAAAAAAAAAAAAAAAAAAAAAACATTGCAGAGGGAAAAGCAAAGTGATCTGTGTAAGAATTGCACAGAGCTACCAAGCATATGCCCATTCAAGCAGGACCTAGTCAGTCCCTGGGAACTTTTGCTTTTCATGCAAGTCTGGCCACTGCAAATCTTGGCTGTGTCTAATCTGATTTGGTGTGAGTTACGAATGTTCAAAAGGTGGAGGAAACTGATAGAGGCAGGTCCATTTAAAACTGCCAGAAGTGATAGCCTGTAGCCCAGCAATGCAGGAGAAAGGAAGCAGATTAGACCTCTAAAATGACGTCTCAAGGACTCACCAAAACATAGCTGCCGTTTTTAGTAGGAACAAAACAACTCCATACACCTCATCAGCACTTGAAAACACCCTCTGAATTATACTCAGAAGACTGAATATCTAAATATATATACGTGTGTGCATGTGTCTATGTATATATATGAATATATATAATATATGTGTGTGTATAGAGTCATGCTCTGTATAATGACATTTCGGTCAACAACAGATGTTTGCTTAAGACGGGTGTCCCATAAAGTTATAATACCGTATTTTTACTGTGCCTTTTTATGTTGATGTGTTTAGATACACGCTTACCACTGGGTTACAATTGCTTAGAGTACTCAGTCCAGTAACATGCTGCACAGATTTGTAACCTGGGAGCAATAAGCTATACCGTACAGCCTAGGAGAATGGTAGGCTATACCATCTAGGTTTGTGTAAGTACACTCTGTGATGTCCACACAATAACAAAACCCCCTAACCGTGCATTTCTCAGAATGTATCCTCATCATTAGATGACATACGACTGTGTGTATGTGCATATATACACACACATACATACATAGGGAATTCATCAGAAGTTAACACAAATATCCATTTCATTAGATCAGCAGTGGCAAATCAGCTTTATCTCATTTGCCAGTTTCGGTGGGTTGACAGGGACTACCTGGAAATCTGTTTGCACAAGGACTCTGATGCCAAATCTTATCTCAATGGTAAGAAGGGCCATTACTGATAGGAATAACATCACGGGGTTTGGCAAGGAAACAAGCCAATCTTTCTTTCCAGTTGGAATAAGTCATAGCCCAAGAACACTGTAAATCAGGACTATTCCTCTGACTCCTCATGGAATTGCTTTTACTGAACAATATGTTGACATTTCCCTATCTTTGCATTGAGACATGTTGCAATAAGAAGAATCTCTATTGTGTATCTCATAGGGGTGCTTGATAACTTTATCCACGGAAGTGATTCTCCTTTATGAGAACCCATGGAAGAAATACATCCTGTGGGAGAGAAAACTGTTTCTCTTGAGAAATGTGTTTGCTGTCATCTTCTGGGGACCACAAATCCTTTAATTAGTTACATTTCTCTTTTTGCATCGGCTGTGGAAGCCAGATATGCACTCTCCTGTAAACCTCTGCAGGACCTTTCGTATCTATTTTATCTGTTCCTCTTACCTGTGGCTTAATTTTATGTCTCTATTACTATTTTCCCTTTGTCCTCATTTGGTCACTTTATTTGTGACTTTCAGGCACTTGTACTTTCTAAGTCACCTCAAATCCTACTTGAATAAATAACAATTAAGGAAACGGGTACACTTTTTTCTTTTTGAGACAGGATCTTGCTCTTTTGGCCAGGCTGGAGTGCAGTGGCACAATCACAGCTCACTGCAACCTCTACCTCCCAGGCTCAGGCAATCCTCCCCCCTCAGCCTCCCGAGTAGCTGGGACTACAGGTGCATACCCCCACACCTGGGTAATTTTTATAATTTTTGTGGTGACACTATGTTGCCCAGGCTGGTCTTGAAGCCCTGGGATCAAGCAATCCTCCTGCCTCCGCCTCCCAAATTGTTGGAATTACAGGCATGACCCACTGCGTCCTAGCCACACATACTTTAGAAAAACCTTTTTTTCAGGTTAGCACCTACTGAGACAAGTTGTTACTATCTGGCAAATTTAAGCATGTGGAATATTTTATTTCATAAATGAAGAATCTCCCCCTGTGTGAGTTTGGGATGGCAGGCGGGGGTCGCGGGGCGGTGTCTGTATGTGTCTGTATCAGTGTCTATGTCTGTGTGTACACATGCATGTATAACATTCATATGATTCTTTTTAGGTCTTGGAATTAAAAGGTTCAAGCTGAGCTTCTCAGAGCCACATAGTTATAGTAATTACCAAGGCCAGTTCCATCAAGGCAGCAGAGTTAGACACGTTTCAACTGAACAGACAAAGGGAGCCTAAGCCATTGTTAGAAATGTGCTGCTTATTAATGGCTGCAAAGGAACATTCTTTTCCTGCCTTAGCCTCAGAATGCAAGGAGATTAGTTCTTAATGATGAAAAGACAGGCAGCTGCTAGCGGCTTGTCACAGCTGGACATGTGATGAAGAGAGGTGCTGTGACATATGCCAGCAAGGACAGGACTTATGCAGTGGAGAAGTAGGGAAGCAGCCTCAAAAATAGGGCCAAGGGAGAGAACGGTATTAAAGTGAATGCCACTCTTACTTACTATGTGCCTGGCACTGTTTTAGGCACTTTTTAGAAACTCTCATTGGATGGATAAAAATGCTGAGGAACAGAGGGCTGAAACTCCTTCCCCACGGAGGGAGGATTTAAACAAAAGTTTGCCTGACTTCCCATCCTATGCCACTCTCACTGTGCCAGTGGCCCTCAAAGTGTGCACTGTGAACCATCTGAGTTGGAATTTTTGGGGAGCTTTATAATGCAGATTCCAGAACATCAACCTAGACCTGTTTGTTCCATCTTGGTTGACTTCTATAAGCACTAAATCTTGAGAGCCACCATTGTACCTTACAGCCTGTTAAAAGCCAGCAGTTCCTTGCCACAGTAGTGGGCTTTGGAGAGTTCTCCCAACTCTCAATTCCTCCTTCAGCAGCAGACACTGCAAACCTGTGTGACCCCCCAAACCTCTGTTCTGGAGGACAATTCTGAACATTCGTTAAAAGCAATAACCTTGGCCAGGCACAGTGGCTCACGCCTGTAATTGCAGCATGTTGGGAGGCCAAGATGGGTGGATCACGAGGTCAGGAGATCGAGACCATCCTGGCTAACATGGTGAAACCCCGTATCTACTGAAAATACAAAAAATTAACTGGGCGTGGTGCCACATACCTGTAGTCCCAGCTATTTAGGAGGCTGAGGCAGAAGAATAGCTTGAACCCTGGAGGCAGAGGTTGCCATGAGCCAAGATCATGTCACTGCACCCCAGCCTGGGAGACAGAGCGAGACTCTCTCATGAATGAATGAATGAATGAATAAATGAATGAAATAACCTCAGGGGCCCAGAATCAGGTCGTAAAATCCTGGTCCCGGGAAAGATTGATGTTAACAAAATTAAGCCAGCATCCTCACCTATCAGGTTTTTTCTGCTCTCTGTTGGACTTCTGTAGAATTTCTTTGGCAGTTTTCAGAAGCCAGCCTCCTGCCTAGTCACATAGCTTTCTCCTGCGGACCTCAGTTTCCCAATCTGTAAAATGAGGGAGATGGACAAAGGCTTCTCCCAAGCCGGCTTGTTTCTCAAAGTTTGTACCCAGGCTGGTTTCATACAGTTTTTAAAAACGAAGTGCCTTCACTGGAGAGGGAAAAAAAAAAAAAAAAAATCATGTTGCTGTGAAAACCATCCCTGGACAGCTCATATGAGCTTAGCAGCCCACACACTGGTGTACACAGGACCCATTTGTCAAGCTGACTGTGTCTCCACAAGCCTGGATTTCTCCCTCATGGTTTGGGGTCTGCCTTCCCACCCTCCCTTCCGCTAGTAAAGATGAGGAAATCTATGTATGCAGCTCTGAAACTAGACACACCAGAAGTTGCATCCCCACTGTTTCTTACCAGCTGGGAGACACTGAGCAACTGATTCAACATCTCTGAACCTCCTTGTCTCCATTTGCACGTAATACAGATGTCAGCTGGCATCCCTCTTTCTCCCGAAGAAGCTATATTGACTCAGACACCCCCCAGTCAATCTTGTGGTCTTTGAAAGTCTGAAACTTTTCCTTGAATATTTGCTATTTTCTAGGGCTTATGATCTGGAGGTTTTCCTCATGACTGCAGGCAGAGTCTTCTTTTCACCCAGGACCACCGAGCATCAAGCTCAGCCCCTTTACTGGGTCCCATAAGATGCCCCTCCCTGGCACACATATCAAGCATTTTAAGCTTTAGTGTATGAGAGCCAGGAATGAGCACATCAAAATGCACGAACCCCCAGCCTTCTCCAAGCTTCCACCCACTTCCCCTTATATTTTTTTCCTTTCCTACCTTTTTTTTTTTTTTTTTTTTCCTGAGACAGAATCTTGCTCTGTCATCCAGGCTGGAGTGCAGTGACACAATCTCAGCTCACTGCAACCTCCACCTCCCAGGTTCAAGCGATTCTCCTGCCTCAGTCTCCCAACTAGCTGGGATTGCATGCACACGCCTCCACACCCACCTAATTTTTTGTATTTTTAGTAGAGACGGGGTTTCACCATGTTGGCCAGGCTGGTCTTGAACTCCTGGCAAGTGATCCGCCTGCGTTGGCCTCCCAAAGTGCTGGAATTACAGGCGTGAGCCACCATGCCTGGCCCACTTACCCTTATTTTCATATCCCCTCAATCCAGACTCCAAAGACCTTCAATTTTTTCCCCCCTCTGTCTAGCAGGGTAATATCTTCCTTTCTCTTAAGACCCTTAAGAATATCAGCAAATAAATTACCTAAGCCCTGGGTAGAGAGATAGCCGGCTCAGTCTCTGTACCTTTTCATTTTACTAAAGGATTTCTTTCCAAATACATGGCCCTTTCCGTAAGAATTAAGATACGTAAAACTATCTCTGTCTAATAGTGTGTTCATTAAAGGTAAGAATGCTTGCCCACAAGGCTTCTGAGAAGATGGGTGGTCCATTACGTAAAACTCCTCATGGAATGTTCAGCTCATAGGTGGCCTTCAAAATTAGTAGCTTTTGCCTTCCCTACCACCAAGCAATGGTTCCTGCCAGGGCAGACTAGGGTAAGGCAAGCAAGGTACCTAGTGTACACAATTTAAGGCAGCACTCACTCTCAGGTTCACATGCAGCCTGGAGAGTGAGGACCTCCTTAAATTTTACAACCGCAGTATTTCTCTTGCCTAGTCCTGGCCCTGGTTACAGGATTGACCAAACCATCTGCCCCTTCTGGTTATCTGAATCTGACAAATGTGAATTTGATCCCAGCTTTACCAAATAGTCACTATTTGACCTTGATCAGGTTGCTTGAGTTTGAGCCTACTATTTACAAAATCAAGCTAAATAATACCCCATAGTGGAAAGGGTTGTTTCAGGGGATTAAAGATGTCCAGATATGCAATAGCGCTTCAATCAATATTGCTTTTCTCTGCCCAGAGTCAATACAAGAACAAAAGATTGTTTCAGCTTTCCAGGTTCTAGCGTTTTCACGGCTTCATTTAATAAAATGAACTCAGCAGGAGATGAGACTAGCCCAGAACTATTTTTCACAGTTTCCCTTCCTAAAATCAATTTTGCTTTTCCTTGGTTCTGCAGATGACGTAAAATCTAGAGAGACTACAGGAAATTGAAAGAATAAAATAGATGGCGATCCTGCAGACTTGTTGCTGGGTCACAGAACAGTGCCTTTTGAGAAATCTGTCAAACAACATAAAAAGCCAGAAGCATCATCTTCCTTTAATTCCCCCCCACCTCCCCCTGCTTCTGGCTTTGAAAGTCCTTGACCATGAAGCTGCCTAGATGCTTTATTGAGTCCTTGAGTGATTAATGGCACGTATACATTCAATCCTTTACTGCTGATAATCTGTAATTAAAAAATAAGAGTCGGGGCCGGGTGCTGTGGCTCATACCTGTAATCCCAGCACTTTGGGAGGCCGAGGAGGGTGAATCACGAGGTCAGGAGATCGAGACCATCCTGGCTAACATGGTGAAACCCCATTTCTACTAAAAATACAAAAAATTAGCCGGGCATGGTGGTGGGCACCTGTAGTCCCAGCTGCTCAGGAGGCTGAGGCAGGAGAATGGCATGAACCCAGCAGGCGGAGCTTGTGGTGAGCCGAGATTGTGCCACTGCACTCCAGCCTGGGCAACAGACCAAGACTCTATCTCAAAAAAAAAAAAAGTGTTGGGCTGGGCACAGTGGTGCACACCTGTAATCCCAGCACTTTGGGAGGCCAAGGCAAGCAGATCGCTTAAGGTCAGGAGTTTGAAACCAGCCTGGCCAACATGGTGAAACCCTATGTTTACTAAAAATACAAAAGTCGGGCATGGTGGCGAGCGCCTGTAATCCCAGCTACTCAAGAGGCTGAGACAGGAGAATTGCTTAAACCCGGGAGGCAGAGGTTGCAATGAGCCAAAACTGTACCACACACTCCAGCCTGGGTGACAGAGCAAGACTTCATCTCAAAAAAAAAAAAAAAAAAAAAAAAAAAAATAGAAGTAGGGGTAAGAGCTAAAGGATATGGTGGTTGATTAAGGATATGGAAGTGTGGCCACGTTTCCTAGCAAGTATTTCAGGATAAAAACTAAGGTTGACTTCACAGTCCTCACCAACCTCCATGACGCGTTAATTATTCTTCTGAGCATATCACTGCCCCCTCTAGAACTCTGGCTGAGCCTTTGTTTCCACCCCTGAGACACAGACATGTCCCATTCTGCTTGCAGTCTCCCTTGGTGGGGACACCCTCCCTCCTAGATGTGACGTAGAAAGAGACTCTGGCTTCTTGGGACACTATCATGGCTACCCCTGAAGTTAGACATCAACCAATCACTTCCTCCAGGTTGTCAAAGACCATTACACATTTACATATGCTACCTCTCTGGTTAGGAATATATAAGACAACATAATGGTCATTAGCTCTTTCCTGAGGAATTAGTACACATCAACACGGTTAGGAGGGCTTGGCATACAGTGAGTACTACTATTGACCCTACTTTACAGATGAAGAAACTGAGGCTCAGCAAGGTTAAATACCTTGATGAAGGTCACACAACTAGTAAGAAGTACAAACAGGATCAAAACCAATCAATCCGTCTCCAGAATCTGCGCTCTTTAGCCACGAGCTTTTGCAGTCATCCTATGACCACCCTAGGTAACTCCACTCATTTACATCAGGCCGCCTATCCTGATTTGCACTTCAAAAAAAAAGGAAAAACTTGGCCGGGCATAGTAGCTTATGCCTGTAATCCCAGCACTTTGGGAGGCTGAGGTGGGCAGATCACGAGGTCAGGAGTTCGAGACCATCCTGGCCTCACCCATCTCTTCAGTAGAGATGGATGAAACCCCATCTCTACTGAAAAATTAGCCGGGCATGGTGGCACACGCCTGTAGTCCCAGCTACTTGGGGGTCTGAAGCAGGAGAATCGCCTGAACCGGGGAAGCAGAGGTTGCAGTGAACCAAGAGCGTGCCACCGTACTCCAGCCTGGGCAACAGAGACTCCGTCTCAAAATAAAAAGATATAAATAAATAAATAAACTTTTCAATTTCCTTTGAAAATTCTTATCACTAGTATCCCTGATCTACAGTTCTGACTGTCTTCATGGAAATCAAAAGTCATTTGACCTCTAATTCAATCCTTCCCATTAGGATGGGATGCTTCTTCCGTACAATATCAGAATAATAAAACAATGCAGTATCTTCAGTGTCTACTAGGCTCAAGTGGACCATTTTCACAGCAGGCCTTATTGACAAACTCATTTTAATATTGTTTAGTTCAATCAAAGACCCCAGTGCTGGCCTCCTTTTGTAAAGCTGTGAGGATAGCAAGACCTGGCTCTGGTTCATTTGTGACCTGAGAAGTCCCAGGGAAGCCGACATTTCTCTGGTCACTAGGCTTCCCTCTAGCAAATGTGTGTGTGGAGAACGCTAAATGAGAAAAATTACATAATCGCTTAGCACACTTGTAAAAACTCATTCGCTGTTTGCTAATCCTGCTATTGTGACTGCTATTATCTCTCATGATTATTCCATCATGGTTGGGGGACAATTTAGGGATGGAGGGAGGTGGTCACCCATCTTTTAAAAGATCAAGTATTGAGATTTTTCATAACACTATCATGAGAGAGACAAGTCATAGCTGAATGTTCCATAACTGTCATCTCAGAAACCTGTATCTTGGATGTGATGTGACATCCAACATTTCCTCTTAAATAAGGCATTTGCACCCCTCCCCTGACCACAGTGATATTTAAAGAAATTTCTATAATCAAGGAAATAAGATTTGAAAGCAAGCCCCTCCTAAATGATGTGTTTCATATTACTCACCAAAATCAGTAATAAAAACAGTTACACAAAATGTCTTAAAAATTGATGGGGGTGTCAGGAAAGTAAATTTTTTTTTTAACGAGTGTTGAAGTCTTCTAGGCCACAGTGCCAGTATGCTCTGTTTTTATTTGTTTTTGAGACAGAGTCTCACTCTGTCACCAGGCTAGAGTGTACTGGTGCAATCTCAGCTCACTGCAACCTCCGCCTTCTGAGTTCAAGCGATCCTGCCTCAGGCTCCCAAGCAGCTGGGACTACAGGTGCGCACCACCACCACGCCCAGTTAATTTTTGTATTTTTATTAGAGACAGGGTTTCACCATGTTGGCCAGGATGGTCTTGATCTCTTGACCTTGTGATCCACCCCCTTGGCCTCCCAAAATGCTGGGATTACAGGCATGAGCCACCGCGCCCGGCCGCTCTGTTACTTTTATGCTGCATGATACTGATATACTTTGAATGCTCTCTATTTGAGCTCTGCATTCTCTAGATTGATGGAATGTGACATCATTCTTTGTCTACAGAAATTTCCCCTCTCCTTCAGTAATGAGTCTCTAGACTTAGTGCTGCCTGAACAATGGGATACTCTCTTCCAGGCAGGGATCATTAGTGAGAGAAAGATTGGCAACATGTCCTCAACCCTGGTAGAAAGAGGAGTTATATGAGCTCTCTGTGCATGTGTTTTTAAGTACGTGTATTTGTATTAGGCCCTAAGGAGTTTCAAGACAAGCTGAATTTCCTTCAGTGTTTAATACGTCATAAATAAGCCTTAGTAGCAATTCTCAGCTCCAGCAAATCATGGATATATTCCAGAGAACATTTAAAATATAAACGTAATTTCAAGCGGAAGTAAAGAGCCCCATTTTTCCAAATAGTCAACATATCTCAATACACTAACATTTTCAGGATGGAGAGGGTGACAGATAGGCAGTCAGATGGGAATGCTTTGGTGAGATAGAGAGCCCTCAGAGCAAGAAACAAAGGCCACTCTCCCCCTCACTACATGCTTCAGTACTCACAAGGTGACATCAGGTAGGTGTTGGAATTATCCCCATTTTAAATTCAATGAAACATTTACAGATTAAGCAAACTGTCTGAGGAGACCCAGATAATAAGTGGAAGAACTGGTGTTTGAAGTTACCACAGTAACTCGAAAACTGCCCTCTGGCTGGGTGTATAATCCCAGCACTTTGGGAGGCCTCAGCAGGAGGATCACTTGAGTGCAGGACATTGAGACTAGCTTGGGCAACACAGAGTTCTCCAAGCCACTGTCCTATTCAACATGATATATTTTTCTTCCTACATGCCTTTCCAGAAAAGACATCTTATTTCCAAATGAACCTCCAACCAATACCCATAGCCCATACTCCTTATCCCTTTTAGAAAGACCTACCTTCCAGCCCAAACTTCTTATCCTTCTTGATAATGACCACCCACACCCCTCTTTCCAGCCCATATTCCACGTCTTTGTTGGAATGAACCACCAGCACCCACACTCCAACATATATTCCTTATTGTTCTTGAGATGAAGCACTGAATTCCACCCCCAGCCTGTACTGTCTGTCTTTCCTGGTCATGCATGGCCTCAGTGAAAGCCACTAGGTATCTCCCATGGTTATCACTACTGGTGTTCTTTGGAGGACATGGCTCAGCTGTTTCCCAACAATGGCCAATTCCACCTACCCCATCCATTGATCCTATCTCTCACCTCGGGGAGGAGGGCCCACAGGAGTTTAGTCTGGCCCTGTCCTTTCAATGGCTCCCTGCAGTGACAGGTGAGACTGGTTCGGAAGGAGGTGTCATGTAGATAACCCCTCACTGAATCAAACTCGAAGAGACTCTCAATCTTGACCCAACGTTCTTGACAGGTTCCAGGGCCCTTGCCTCACTTAGATCTCAAGTTAAGTTCTGTAGCACTAAATAAAGCCCTCTCTGCAAGGCACGGGTCATCATTTGGTGCTTGGATAAATCTAATCTCAGGGTGTTGAAAGCCCCCACTATTAAGAAAACCTTCAGTCTTGTTCCCAGGAGATGGACATCTCCTCTTGGCCTGCTCCAAATATGCAGAGTTGTTCAACGGGGCAGGCAGAGAAGGCTGTTCTCTCTCCCACCCAGTGTGTTTGTCATTCTGGAAAGAGCAGGTGGAGAAAAGCAGCTGTTCTCTTGACACTGCATTCTTTCTGGCTTTACACTAATTCAACCTAAGACACAACATTCAACATAATTCATTGAGTAGCTAGGATGTTCCAGGCACTGTACTAAGAATCTTAAATTCAATCTCATTTAAACTTCAAACCTCTAGAGGTGGATAATGGTACTCTCCTCATTTTATAGAAAAGCTAAAAGTAATCATTTGTTCAAGAGTACACATCCAGTCAGTCAGTGGTGGACCTGCAATTCACACCCAGGTTATTCTACTCCAGAGCCAATGTCTTAATGCTCTTATTAGATTGCCTCCTGGATCAGAATTATGACTCTCAGAAGTTTTAATAAACTTTCATTGAACGAGGTGGGTGGGCATTAGGCAGCCTAGCTTTATATAAAATGACATCAGCACCCTCAAAATGATAGAATGTTGGGAATGAAAGGTTCTAGGCTTCAACTGTCTTAGTAGCTCCTTTTAAATAAGGAAACTGAGACCTATGAAGAAGTAACTCAGCCAAGATCACAAATTTTACCTCTGGGAAACAAAAGCAGCCTACATAGAAATAACTTTTACGTCATATATTCCAAAATGTGTTTCATGGAGGAGTAAGGCCTGCAAGGTGTTAAAAATAGCCCAGGGAAGGGGGAAGAAAGGGTTCTAGGGTGAAATACTATTTCCTGATATGTAAAACTCACCGGTTATATGAGACATCACCCAATTTTATAAAGAAATTCTATGCAAGAATTACTTTTCATCGTACTTTTTAAAAAGTGATTTTATAGTGTAAAATTATGTAAATGTGGATTGTTGTACAGTAGAATCCTAGTAGGAAATAATTAAGTCTGCATATGTAGTGATATTACAAGCCCCTAAGCAGGGGGCAATATGAAAATCACACAGCTGGAAAAAATATATTGACCTTACTAAATGCTAGCACATGCTAGAGTTAGTAGGGTTAGTAGTAATTATATTTAAGTTCGAAGTGTCAGGGGAAAATCACCTAACCAGCTATGTAAACTGTGACTTGCTATTTTTTATAGGAAAACTTTCATGTAATGTGAAAACATTGTATCTTTACTGCTATGTTTTGGGATTGCCTGTTTTACCACTAAGGGAATACACAGGTATTATTTTGCCTTGGGTTTTCATTCATCCATCCACGCCTGAGCATTTAGTGCATGGGAATGTTTGGATTCTTATTCTTTCATTGCAAGGAAGTAAATGCATTACATAAGCTTGAAATACAGTTTTGTTTTGTTTTGTTTTGTTTTTTGAGATGGAGTCTCCCTCTGTCGCCCAGGCTGGAGTGCAGTGGCACGATCTTGGCTCATTGCAAGCTCCACCTCCTGGGTTCAGGCCATTCTCCTGCCTCAGCCTCCCGAGTAGCTGGGACTACAAGTGCCTGTCACCACACCTGGCTAATTTTTTTTGTATTTTTTAGTAGAGACAGGTTTTCACCATGTTAGCCAGGATGGTCTCGATCTCCTGACCTTGTGATCCACCCGCCTCAGCCTCCCAAAGTGCTGGGATTACAGGCGTGAGCCACTGTGCCCGGCTGAAATACAGTAAATTTTTTAAATGCCAGATTAAACTTAGTGAGACAGGTTTCTTTCCTGCAGGACTTCTTGTTGACAGAGTATACAGCATTTTCCTACTTATTTGACTATGGCAACTCTTTTCTTTGTATCTCACTTAATATAATTTCATAAGGTTTTAGCGTCCCATGCTATATCCCTGCCATCAAATTATCAAATCGTAGCAATGCAGTATCTTACACTTGAGAGAAAAGCAGGACAGTCCTTTATGATTTGGTACCTGAAGTAGAAACAGAGTGTCTGCTGAAAGGAATGCCACCTCCTACCAATTCAGCAATCCCTGAGATCTACTCATTTGTGCTGGCCACAGTACCTCAAAACTTCTCTTCCTCTCTGTTTTGCCCACAAACCTGCATTCTTGCCTGCCTTATGGATTCACAGAAATCCAAAGGGAAAAAAACAAAGGAGGTCTTTGTATACCAGGAGTGCTGAGATATCTCACAGGAAAATGAATGGTAGGATTCAAGCATGTTAGAACTCTACAGAAACAGAGACACATTGGTGTGATTCCAAGGACTTGGGGACAATTATCCCCCACACATTTCATTGGCTGGCAACTATTCTCCTCCACACATTTCATTGGCTAGCACTGATCACGTGGCCCCACCTGACTCCAAGGAGGCTGGCAAGTGAAGTCTTCCTGAGTGTTTAGGAAAAGAATAACCACATATGGGTATGTACAAATCCTTCCACCTCAAGACCTTAAGTTCTTAGTGATTGCAGTGTCAGAAGAAATTAATGAGATGGAATACTACAATTACCACTCCTTGAAGTTTCATCACTCTCTCGCATTTAGACTTATAGTAAACCCCGCTTTTAGTTCCCATTGTTGCCTAAGAAAACAATAGTTCAGCACGGTAAAGTAATTTGTCCAAGGTTCCTTTAGCTACTAAGTGACAAAGTCAGACTCAAACCCGTATCTTCCTGACTCCAGAAACTCTATTTACCTTACACAGCTGTTGTGAGGATTGATTAAATCAAAAATGCATTCATTCATTTGAATATTCATTAAACACCTATATGAACCATTTACTAGTCAGTATGCAGAGAATTTGGCAGACACGGCTCTCCTAGAATTTAAAACTGTACGAGGATAAAATAACAAACAAGAAAAATGGCCAAATAATTTCAACAATGGAAAAATTCCGGGAAGAAAAATAAGCTAAAGGAATGGAGTAAAAGGGATGGGGAAGGCAGGTATTTTGGATAGAGGAGTCAGGGAAAGCCTGAAGAGGTGATTTGAGGAGAGGAGGCTGAAGCAAAGGAGAAGAGGTCTTAAGCAGGGCTGGAGGGAGGGGGACTACCAAGTGCAAAGGCCCTGAGGTGACAGTGGGCTGGGTACATTTAAAAAGCAACAATAAGGCAAGTACGACTAGAGCAAGGAAGTGAAGGAGGCAATAGTAAATGAGGTCAGAGAAGTAGGCAGATGGCACATAGCCTAGGTCAGAGAAATAAACAGATGGTGCATAATCTGGGAGAGGGAGGCACAATCAGAAATCTGGAAATTTTCTAGCCATGATGGGAAGAAACCCATTGGAGTGCTTTGGGTGATGGCATGACGTGGCCTGTGTTATTTTTCTTAAGGTTCCTTTTCTATGATTATTTCTGTGGTATAGACTGTTCTGGGAGAGGGAAGAGTAAGAATAGAAGTAAGAAGAATAATTTAGGGAGCTACTGAACTCATTCAAGCAAAAATTAATGGTCGCCTGGATAAGACTGGTCAAAAGAAGAGGTGAAAAGTCATTAGATTCAGGATATATTCTGGATGTTGAGCCAACCAGATTTATTAGCAGATCGGATGTAAAGATTGAGGGGAAGAAGAGAATCAGGGAAAATCCCCTAGGTTTTTGGCCTGAAGAACTGTGGTTTTGTGGTTGTGGTAGACAGAATAATGCCCCCCACGCCCCCAAGATGACCCTGTTCTAATCCCTTGGACCTGTCAATATATTACTTTACATGACCAAAAGGATTTTACAGGTGTGATTAAGTTAAGGAGCCTTGAGCTAGGGAGGTTATACCGGATTATCTGGGTAGGTCCAATGTAATTTCAAGGGTCATGGAAAGAGGGAGGCATGAGGCCGGGGTTGGAAAGAGATTGAGTGATGCTGCTGGCTTTGAAGATGGAAGGAAGGGGCCTTGAGTCAAGGAATGCAGGCAGAATTTTTTTAAAAAAAGGATTCTTCTCTAGAGTCTCCAGAAGGAACACAGCCCAGCTGACACCTTGATTTTAAACCAGTGAAAGCCACTTTGGATTTCTGACCTCTAGAACTGTAAGATAATAAACCCCTGTTGGTTTAAGCCACTAAGTCTGCAGTAATTTGTTATAGCAACCATAGGGAACTAATTTACTGGGATGTGAACAGTGCTTTGAATGCTGTTAAGACACTAAAGGGTGATCACCACAGGAAACTAGGAATTAGAGCAGAGAACAGAAGAAGACAGGGTAGGTTTATTGTTCAACCTTAAAATGGAAAAGTACTTAATTGTGTGATATATTGAGTTTTACTAACAAGCAGGAAGTACCAATTTGTGCCAGGGCTTATATCAGACAATGGAGACGTGAGGATGAGTAAGATGCAGGGACCGGTCTGGTGGGTGAATTTGCAGGATGGGGAACAATTTCACAGCAGTTTAACGGACCTGCCTGTCATTTTACCTCAAAAAAGGACACTGGTCTAGTTTTCATCTTTGAGTAGGGGGGAAAAAAAGGCCTCTTGGTGCTCGATTTCCTCTGCTACCACGGAATGTTTCTTTGGGCAGGTCTCTTCTGTCTTTTACATCTGCCCCACAAAATGCAGTTTATTCCATTTGGTCTGGACTTTCTACTGAAACCAGCAAAATGATTTACACAATGTATGCCATCTCTGAAAAAGACAGTAAAAGATTCATCGGAAGAGTGAAATCTCTTTTAGGTTGTAGGAGATGTCTCTTCACTCATCTAATATGATACAATTTTAAAGTGATAATTGAGATTTTTTATGGAGTGCAATTAAGAAATGTCATTTCTGCTTATTACAGATAATGAAATAAATTGGTAGTGTGGGTAGAACTCATATTCTATAGAATTACAACTCTTTGGGAAATACGAGGTGAGCAGCTTCTTTGGGCACCAGAATTTTTTTTCAAATACCTTCCAATCAGCACAAGCCTTGCGCTCAGTAGTTCCTGCACTCCCCATTCAATGATGTTTTAAAAAAACAAAAACTACCCTTATTCCAAATGTAAGAGACAGAGAGAGATAGGGGCGGTGGCGGGGAAGGGAGAAAAGGAGAGGAAAGGAGTGAGGGGGACAGAGAGGGAGACGGACGAGTCGGGGAAAGAGAGGGAGAGAGAGAAAAGGGGAAAATGTGGGAAAGGGAGGAAGAGGCAGCAAGGGTTAGGGAGCGAAATACCCCTTGCCAGTGGTCAGGGGTGGATTCCTAAGACCTGAGAGTTTATTTGCTTTGCTTGTTTGTTTGTTTGTTTTTGAGACGGAGTCTCACTCTGTCACCCAGGCTGGAGTGCAGCAGCAGGATCTCAGCTCACTGCAAGCTCCACCTCCTGGGTTCATGCCATTCTCCTGCCTCAGCCTCCCCAGTAGCTGGGACTACAGGCACCCGCCACCACATCCGGCCAATTTTTTGTATTTTAGTAGAGATGGGGTTTCACCGTGTTGGTCAGGATGGTCTCGATCTCTTGACCTCGTGATCTGCCCACCTTGGCCTCCCAAAGTGCTGGGATTACAGGCGTAAGACACCAGGCCCAGCCCAACCTGAAGGTTTTGAGAGCCCACCTGGGAGTAGCCCCAGCCTGAGCCTCACAGTTCCCTTCAGGTTCATTGTCCTCCTCACGCAAATCGCTTCAAAAGTGAAGGGAGAGAAAAGACGGGTCGGGTGGCCAGAGACCCTCAGGATGCAGGAGTTAACTCAGGGTGAGCCGCCGTTGCCCACTGCTTCCTGAGTTGCAAGAGCCTGTGCCCCCCGACACCCGTTTCAGGTTTTGGCACCAAATGCAAGAATTAAAGAAAGAGGAGAGAAACACGAAGGGTGGCTTGACAGTTACCCAAGAGACTTTCCCTCGACCTCCCTTTGTGGCCAAGCCGTTTTATTTGTGTTTTACTGTCGGCTCTTTCTGGCTGCTTATAGTTAGAAGAGAAGTTATTTCCTTGTAATGCTTGAGGCCAGAAAGGGAGCTGGAACTTGAAGTGGTGGTGTTTGTCCGAGATGACGGTGCTTCTGCTCTGTCACATCCCAGTGTGCACTCCTCCCAGTGAATAGGCCAGTTGGAGTTT